>NC_137615.1:4686672-4921672 GCF_963280865.1 Gymnoscopelus braueri
AGAGCGCAGGCGTCATGTCCGTCTACCTGTTCATGAACCGCTACACGGCGGAGGAGATGTGCCGGTCCCGCCGCCACCACCCCGCCTTCTACCGGCCGCGGCTCAGCACCTGCTCCGACCACTCGGGGCAGTTCCTGCACCCGGAGGGGGCGTGGTCTCGCGGACGCAGCCCCTCGGACATCTCCAGCGAGGCGTCCCTCCAGATGAGCGTCAGCTACCCGGCTCTGCTCAAGTGTCCCCCGGACTACGACCATGAGGTCTCCTCCTCCTCGCCCTGCTGAGGGGGGGCCGGAGAGGCTCCAACCCAGGGCCTCCCTATTATTAAACGGTGCATTTATATAGCGCTTTTATCCAAAGCGCCTTACATAGATTGTGCATTACATTCACCCATTCACATTCACACACCGATGGAGGAGGAAACCATGCAAGGCACCAACCTGCTCATCGGGACGGGAGCAATTAGGGGTTCAGCGTCTTGACCAAGGACACTTAGACACTAACTCTGGGGGAGCCCGGGATCGAACTGGGAACCTCACGGTTGCCATCCGGCCGCTCTACCGGCCACTCTACCCCTAAGCCACTGCTGCCCCTTTATTATTATTATTATTATTATACCTACACATACGTCATGTCCTATGAGCCAATAGGGGAAGGGGATCAACATCACGTGATTCCTTTGTTTGACCCGGCAAAAACCTGGATACATGAATATGATTATTGGCAGAATTGCGGAAAGTTTAGAATATTTGGCGGTCCCGTTAAAAAAAATTCACAAGATCGGTGGTTGTTGCAATGACCTGCACCACAATACTTCACCATATGTTGCACTATGACGAAATAAACCCATAAAATGTAACAAAGTGTGTGTTCCGTAATGCAATTCCAATGGTGAAAGCTGTGTCGTTTCACCCGGTGAAGGAATGGCGGATTTGGCCACGCCCCGAAATACCCGTATGAGTGTCTCAAAGAATACAGTGTGCTCTTTTTGCCCACAAAGGGTTAACACAGAACCTTGCATAACCTGAAACGTTTCCAGTTCTATGATGTGCTTTGTTTTGTTTTTTAAAGGTGTCATGACATTCATTTTCACTTTTTTTATTTTCAATGTTTTATTTGGGGTTTTATGACCTCAATTACACCCAAAAAACCTGAACTTAAAACATTCAGTGGATTTTCTGTGGTCTGGGGTTTTCTGAATAATTAGGCTGAAAAGTAATCTGAGCTTGGCCCTTCGACAGTGAGGTCACTGTCGAATAATCCCGCCCACTCTCCTCCTCGCCCCTCCCCTCCCCTCCCCTATCCTTTCCTTTGGGGGGGGCGGAGCAGAGGCGATGATTGACAGGCAAAATCCCTCACCAGCGACACCCGCAGGCAAAGATTTCTTTTTTCATTGCAGTTGAAAAGGCTTTAGAAATGTGTGAGAAAAACACCTGCCATTGATCACTGGAATGGAATTTTCACTTAAAACTTTTTGTACACTTTTGAAGGACCAATACAAAGACTTTGAATGTGGTGTAAAAGTGAATGTCATTAAACCTTTAACGTTTACATTATAACCAGAAGCATTCCTGAAAGCTGGAGGTATACATCATAATAACATTAAAAAAAAGGATTGTAGATTGGCTATTTTTGCATTTTCATAACATTTTTAAAGTTTAAGTCCTGGGTTCCCAAAACTCAGGGTTTAGTTCCACCTCCAGAGCACGCTCCAAATTAGGTTCTGAGAACCATCTGAAACGTAACGTATTGGAAAAGAGTTCTTGTGATGGAGAAGAGCCACAAGACGTCACCTGTAACCACCTGAGTGAGGGCAGGAAAAACATTCCTCACAGATTTGGTATTTTAAAGCTGCTGTTTTGAACCAGGGTTCCCCCGCGTGAGCTCTGAAAGACCAGCTACAACCACCACAGTTGTGTTAGTTATATTGTATTAACATACTCTGCCATACAGACTGGTCAAAATAATATTTTATTCACTCAAATAAGTTATGGATTGCAGCTTTACATTCAGGCTTTACAGGGAAAGGTAGAGGAATGACATGCGTAGACTGTGACCCTAAACAGGCTTTGGGGTTTTATGTCCTGTCTGTCTGACAGCTGATGCTTTTCAGTGCTCATTCATTGCAATGTAGATGCTGCCATGCCCCAACATACCTCTAGAGGGCAGCAACGTTCATCAGTTTCAACCAGTTTCGACACCTTTTCTTATTTCTCCACCTGACAAAAAAAGATTCCAAGAATAAAAGTGTTTCTACCTATTTTTTTAACTCTATGGTTTCCACTCGAACACATACGTAATTTCTTTCTGCGTTGTGTTTATCCATCGCTGTCTTCACAAGGTGCAAAAGGATTTATGAATAACCTATAAACGTAGGCCCGGCCCAGACTACATTTGGCATTTATTTGCAAGTCAACAAGACACTATTCAGTATTAATTGTATTGTATTTGTATAGATTACTTTAAATTGCTACACCCTGGAGACTTTTTGTGATAACCTTGCTATAGCCTGATTTGTTTTTCTTTGTCATACAATGGTGTCTTCGCCGAAAGTATAGCCGATCTACAAGCTCACAACTAATCATGCACCTGCTATTTTCAGCGCTTTGAGCCCATAGATGAAGCATTACTCTGAAAATGAATAGAACTCTTGTTATGGGTGGATTATATGTGACATCATGTTGTACAAAGACAACATCCTCTATTATTTATATGATGATGTAATAACAATGTATAATGACAAATAAAACATCTCTATTCATGAAAATAACCACGGCTCCTCTTCACCAGTGGTGGAAAGTAACTAAGTACATGTACTCAGTACTGTATTTGTACTTTACTTGAGTATTTCCAATTTCCAATACTTTTACTTCTACTCCACTACATCTCAGAGGCAAATATCGTACTTTTACAACACTACAATTATTTGAAAACTTGAGTTACTAGTTACTTTGCAGATATAAATTATTACGTTATAAAGCATACATTAACCACTTTAGCCCTATTTTATACATAGGCTATTTGAGAATAGCCGATCTACAAGCTCACAACGCGTCGCATGACTCGCATCGCGACGCGTTATGAGCTTGTAGATCTGCTATTTTCAAACATTTTAATACTTTTACTTTTGGTAAGTACATTTTCATACCAGCACTTTTACTCAAGTAAATGTTGAATTCCGGACCTTTACTTGTAACAGAGTAGGCTACTTCTACATTGCTGTATTGATACTTTTACTTATGTGAAACATTTGAGTTATTTTCCCACCACTGCTCTTCACACACCTGCGAACAAGAAACCAAACTGCTTTGTGGACAAGAATTTGATCTATTTTGTGAATTAGTGGAATGTTTCTTAATGCCTATTTCATTTTTGTCAAGAATAAAGAGAATCAAGAAGGGTTTATTAGTCACTCACTCAAACAGGTATAGCCAGTGTTATGTTGGTGTGGTGTGCTCTGCAATTACAATATAGCCTACAATAAGATAATAGATTATGATAAAATATAGATGTAACATCATGTTGGATTCTATCACTATGCTCACAACAATTGTGTCCAAGCTTCTGGATACGATTTTAGATGATAAATGACCAAACAGACAAGTTGTGACAACTTAACTGTGTATTAATTTAACTCTGAAAGGTTCAAATTGAACACTTGCAGTATTTATTTATACTTTCAGAGTTAAAGGTAGGGTAAGTGATTTGCAATTATTCAAATAATTGCAAAATGGGTCTATGTTCTGATAGTGCTCGTTATTATAGAGTGTCCTGTCCATATAAGGAGTCTCCATGTCTTTCCAGCTCTTTATAAAACAGAAAATGCATTTTCGTTTCAGTTTCAGTTTCATTTCCAATTTTATCCAATCAGGATAGAGAACTCAATCAGGATATAGATTAAACAAGTGAAATTGGAAGTGATGACACTAAGAAATGAGCATGCAAAATTTGAACTGGAACAGTATAAAAATGAAGCTTAAAAATGGGTACTTTCTCCTGATTGGCTGAGATTTTGACACCTACCGAAAAATGTATTTTCTGTTTATTAAAGAGCTGGAGAGACATGGAGACATCTGTTACTGAACAAACACTCTATAGCAATGATTACTATCAGAATATAGTGCTTTAACCTTTTAAAAAAATACTTTTTGTTTTAACCCAAAAATATCACTTACCCTACCTTTAAATTATACACTTGAAATGACTGTGTATGAACTATAAGTACATACATTGCATTTGTTATTTCTGATCATCTTTAATATCAATTAACACACATTTTATACGTACTGTACATGCTCTAAATAGTGTACATTGTATGAATATATGGCTGCCAGGTGTGTAAAAATGTCAAGGCATTTTCTTGTATGACAAACATGTTTTTATTGTTTATTATTGATAGGTGCCAGTATTAGGATAAATACATTGTAAAATGGAAATGAATGGCACATTATCTGCAGTATTAATTTAAGCGTCTTTTGTAAATAAACAAATAAAAGGTTTGCCAATAGCCTACTGTAATTCTATACTCACCCACTAGGAGGAAGTGTTTCATAACATTTGTCTAGCCATGAGTCCAGTGTCATTCATCATTAGACAATAGACCTGCCTGAAGCAAAGCACTGCAGGTTGTGGCTGTGGGACGCATACAGCAGTGCAGTGGTTCTCAAAGTGGTCCTTGAGGGAGTTCCAGGGGGATAGTTGGAACCAGATGGACCCTTATGGGTCTGTAACTCAGACAGTGTACACATGGAACCAAAATAACCCTAACGGGTCTACAAGCTCTGCTATTTTCACAATTTTTGCCTCTTTATTATATTATTTGACAATTATTTGTCCAATGTTTGACCCGTTTTTATAGTATAGTTTGTTGATTCCTTTTGGGTATTAAAAAGTCTTAAAAGCCCTTAAATTCATATACAAATATAATATTTTGTATATATGTGTGTGTGGGATGTATAACTCATATTACATCACTTTTTGTGTGAACAAATACAATTTTAACGTTTTCTGTTTTGCAATGTATTAGGCTAGGCCTACTCTGTTACAAAAGTCCGGAATTCAAAATGTTGCCTACTTGAGTAAAAGTACAAAAGTGTTGGTGTCAAAATGTATTTAAAGTACCACAAGTAATACTCATTATGCAGAATGTCCCATTTCACAAGTTTTCAAATGAGCTTGTAGATCTGCTATTTTCCAATGGCCGAATTGTATATAGGGCTGAAGTGGTTAATGCATGTTTTATAATAATAATAATAATAATAATAATAATAATAATCAAAACCTGCAAGTAACTAATAACTAAAGTTTTCAAATAATTGTAGTGGAGTAAAAAGTACAATATTTGCCTCTGAGATGTAGTGGAGTAGAAGTAAAAGTAGGCCTACTGAACATTTGAAACACTCCAGTAAAGTAAAAAATACCTCAAAATTGTAGCCTACTTAAGTCTTAAGTACAGTACTTGAGTAAATATATTTAGTTAGTTACTTTACACAGTGATCCTCCCAGTGTACGCGCATCTGGGCGCTGCCTCATGAACGCGCAGCCAGAAGGCTAGCTCTCAGCGTTGCCATGTCTGCTTATTATAAGCGACTTAGGGCTTGTTTTTCTGTAAAGTTGCTTGTAATTATTGGTGGTTGCGGGTTGCAGTTTATTGGGCTTGTATGTTTCTTAAGTGTAGTTGCTTATTTGGGCTTGTTTCCTAAATGTTGTTTAAACCAGCGTTTCTCAAACATTTTCATGTCAAGGACTTAGGGATTAATGTGTAATTGCAATTGTCGCTTCACATTGTGAGCTTGTAGATCTGCTATTTTCACTACTTCTTAAACGTTTTTTTAATTTTTATTCATATTCATTTATTCATTTTATTATGAATTAAATACTTTTGAAAATGTGTTTTTAATTGATGAAAAGTTGTGATTTTGTATTTATTTAAACTATAAACAATATTTTTAAATCACATGTATATATATATATATATATATATATATATATATATATATATATATATATATATATATATATATATATGTATATTTTAATGTAGGACACTTCAAAAGTGGGGGATACATATTTACCTGCGGAACATAAACATTGTCCCGACCCACTGTTTGGGAAACAATGGCCAACAATTGTTTTCATAGACCTGGTTGCTTATTCCCCTTGCCAGATCTGGCAACACTGGTGGAGAAGATCACGTGACACGTCTAGAAGAATGAACGAAGACAGACAACACATGTAAGGAAGTTTAAGAAACATTTAACTTGACATTATTACACCCTGTGTTATAACGAACTGTCCTTTCTCATTGGAATGTAGTCAGCGTTAGCCGTTGGCTAGTTAGTTAGTTAGTTAGTTAGTATCGTGATTCGTGGAAGCTAAGGAACTAGCAGCCTCACCGAGGGACAGAGCGTGAATGTTTGTTTACATCCATTCTTGAAGTTTCTGTCAGATTAGCCATGGATGTCACACCAGTGGCGTTCCCAGAAATTACATTTAGGGCAGGCGAGATTCCCCCCTCCCTCCCCCCTCCGAAGGGGGGGGGGGTACTCGGAGGGAAATCTCGGGGGGAACAAATTAACACAACAACACTACCTGACTACAAAACTGAAAAACGTTAATAAAAACAATAATAAGTATAATCAATGTATGTATTTTTATTAAAAAAAAAGCAGCATTACAGAAAAGGCGAACATGATGTCCTGCACAAATGATTGACTCATTTCAGAATTGCGATTACAACAGTGACAATAACAGCCAAATCAAATAGTTTTCAAGCATGTAGTGATGTCTCAAAACATGAGACGACAGGGCTTGCTGCACTTGAAAATATCTATAAGGATAATTCCTTTTAACAGGACGTTCATGAAAGTCCTTGCGGGCTTGTTTCCAATGAGGGCCTGTGAGCAATTAGGGGTTAAGAGTCTTGCTCAGGGACAAATTTCATTTCATCGACACACATGCTGGCGTGGCCTGGAATCGTACCTGGGGCAACCAGGGCCTCTGGCTCCCTAGGCGGGCTCACTAACCACTCAGCTATGGCCGCTATGGCCGCCCTAAAACTGAATCGTAGTTCAGACCTTCAGTTAAATTTCTCTCAAACGCTAGGAGACACAGACTAGGTGAGAGGTTGTCATTGTACTTCTGCATGTACTTTTTATGCCAGGTGAGTACAGGTGATGGCCCAGAGTAGACCCCCACTCCTGGCACTCCTAGTACCCCATGAAGACAATGACATACATGATTTGCATCACTATAGGCGAGGGTCGCTCTGCTGAATGGATACGGTAGTGATTGACTGCCTGCCCGCGTGAATGACGCCGGCCGCTGTCTGTCAGTCTTTTACTTTATTTTCTAGAGATGGTGAGATTTTAGTTGGGCAGGCGGCCGCCTGCCTTGCCTCTATGGTGGGTACGCCACTGTGTCACACACACGCCGTCATGGATGAACTGTAACCTAGTGTTCGCACTTTCTCCCTTTATGGCCTGTACATCTACATAAACGTTCAGATTTAGAATATGAAGGGTTTACCCCATGACCACGGATGTTACACAATTGTGTACGGGCCCTCAGAAGTACCCGTATCTTCCTATAAAAAAGCATTTTAATCCTATCGTGGCCATTTTCTCATCGAGTTATAACGTATAACAGAGCGCAATACACCTCCCATCCGATAGGGTCTCGTAGTTGAAAGCATAAGCATATTCTCAAACAGAACCCCAGGGGTTCCGGGGTGGGGTTCCAGGGGGTCCCCAGCAAACTCCAAAATAGTGGCTACAGATTTTTATTTTTTTAACGCAAATCTTCTCTTATATAGACACCTGGCACAAAATCTTTTCAGATGGGGGTCTGTGGCCAAATACTATATTATGAATACATTTGAATACCATGTCACTGTTGTTGTATGTGAATGAGTGACTGTCTCTGCTCTGCTCTGCACAGGGAACCAGACCTGCAGACACATGAGAGGAGAGGGAAAGAGGACAATGGAAATATACCTGAGGAAGAAGAGCAGGTGGGCTTTTTAAATAGATGCAAATATAAAATGTATATCAAGCTACACAGTAAAAAATAAATAAAATCAGAATCAGCTTTATTGTCACATCACAGGTTTACAGAAGTAGAACAAAGTGGGTGATATTGGTTTCCGTGCATAGTTCCCAGCGTTATTTCCATAGACAAAAAGAAGGGGAAGAGGGAGGGAGGGAGGGGGCAAGTGGGAAAGGAAATCAAACAAGATTACAAAAAGAAACAACCAAGTTATCTCCATATTTACACATGGTACCTGAGATAAGATATAAGGTGCATAAGCATAGCAGCAGATGTACTGTATACTGTGCATGATATACTTATGGACTAGTTAAGGCTAGAAAAAACAATAAAAATAATCCGCAAGTAGGCCCATGAGGAAGAGCAAAGAAAAATATAAATTAACTGCAATACACTTGATACAACGGCTCGTCATATTCAACACCGACTGTATTATATTAAGTCAATGGAAATGTATATATAACAGGCCTCTTTGTGAGCTGTAGTTAATTGATGAAAAGAAATTACTGTGTGAATTACTGTGCTCAGATTGATGCATAATAATGCTATGATCAGATGTGTTATACTGTTATGTGGTTCTTTCTTCAGGAGGAAGCAGAGACTAAAAGTGTGAAACAAGAAGAGGAGTCCAAACATCACAGCAGCAGTGTCAAACATAAGAAGAAGAACCGCAAGAACAAGAACCACAAACTCATCAAGACTGATCCCTCCCCCTCCTCTGGAAAACCCAGTCTGGACCACAAGGCTTTGCTGGAGGATCTTTGCGGATCCTTGAGGAGGGTCAGTGTAGGAACATCCTCATCACCCAGGGCTGGAAGAAACGGCTCCACGCGGGATTCGGTGGAGGCCAGTAAGACCAGCTCCGAACTCCACAGCCGGAGTAAATCCCAGGACAGGATGACCAAGGATCCTAAGCAAGACAAGACAAGCAAGAGCAGCAAGGATGCAGCTGTGAAGGACAGGAGCGCCCATGGCAGGAGCAGGTCCAAAGACAGACAACGTTCCTGCAGCCCAGACGGCTCCAAAGAGAACATACATGTAATTCCCCAGCCAGCAGGAGAGCAGAGTGGACAGGCAGCCGCTCCGAAAAGCCAGACGACAATCCAAGCCAGGAGAGAGCAGGACACAGCAGGCAGCGTCCAGGTCACTATCTGTTACCAATTGCAACATGTAACAGTAGTGTTGTTTATCTGTCTCATTAGATTATTGTCGACATTGAGAGTGGGGAAAAAAAGGTAAAAAATACCATGAGGGTTTTAGCCCATTTTTTTTATTTGTTTTTGGCCATTCAAAAATAGCAGATCTACAAGCTCATAAATCTGCTATTTTTGAAAAGCCAAAGAAATCTTAAAATGACAGATGCTTACCCGGTCTTAAAGGGTTAACTAACCATTTAGAAACATGCTGCTGCGTTCGTAATGTTTGAACTCCTGCCAGAGCCTCTTCTGGTTCTGAATCAGATTCTGGATTCAGTTAAATAATGTCCGTTAGCAGCCATGCTTTGTTACAGGAGAGTTTTACTAAGGACCATTTAACTGTGGTTACACAAAAACTTTTTTCAAGAACAATTGGTCAAATTAGGTGAACATTCTCTGAAAATAGCAGATCTACAAGTTCACAACGGGTCACATTGTGGTGCGTTGTGAGGCTTGTAGATTGGTTATTTTTGGCAAAGAGATTTGGTGTAGAGGGAAAAGGGAGGGGGCAAAGGATAGACCCTTGGAGGACGCCGGTCAATTAACCCATTAAAACCGTTTTTTTAAGGATTTAGAGCAGTGGTTTAGAACAGTGGTTCTCAAAAATAGCAGATGTACAAGCTCATAGCACGCTGCGAGTTTGTACATCTGCTATTTTTGAAAAGAAATGGAAAAATCTTGAAAGTGTTGGAAACAAATGTAATAATTGAGGACGATTTTAAAAACGCCTTCTAAATCCTGACCTAAGTTTTCTGAAAAACTTCTAATATTTATTCAAACAATTACAACAAATGTATGTTGCTATATACTGTACATAGCAACAGGAACCCCAAAAGGTATAAGTATAGTTACAAATAGGGGCTCCTGCCCAAAATGTGTTAATAATGGGTTAAGTACAGTATATGGTTTAAAGGGCAAGACCACTTTGGTAGAGGTTTGGGTTGTGTATTTACCTTGCCATGATGTAACTCCAAAGGTGGAAGAAATCAAAAACAATTGCTCCATTGATTAGAAATTGATAATTCTAAATTTGCTCCTCATTGACTTACCTTGTACGGTAAAAAAGCTCTAAAACTCACTATTTTAGCACGTAAACGAACACGAACAAAGCCTATTCAGACAATATAGAGCATCACCGAACCCAGTACTGTTTGTTTTTTTAATAAAAATGTTAACTTCCTTCTTATTTTACTATTTGAAGATCCGGATCCGGATCCGCGAATCCAGTCCAGTTCTTAATAAAAATAGCAAAATCAACAGGAAGTTAATATTTTTATAAAAAATCAAAACAGTACTGGGTTTGGTGATGTTCTATATTGTCTGAATCAACTTTGTTTGCGTTTGTTTATGTGCTAAAAGAGTGACTTTGAGAGCTGTTTTACCGTACAAAGTAAATTGTACGGTAAGTAAATGAGGAGCATATTTTGAATTATCAATTTCTAATCAATGGAGCAATTATTTTTTATTTCTTGTCCACTTTTGGAGTTACATCATGGCAAGGTAACTACACAACCCAAACCTCTACCAAAGTGGTCTTGCCCTTTAAGTGGTTCAACCTCAAAGCCAAAATGTAAACCTGTATCCTTCTGTCCCCCTTCCTGCTAGGAGGAGCTCTTGTCCTGGGTGAAACCACTAGAAGGAGACTCAAGACACAAACCTGCCAACGAGGATGACGACAGAGGTAAGGATGAACATTACTCACATGCACAGTTAAGTGTGTTCGTTTATACAGTTTCACATCCTATTCACCGGACTAGCAGCCCTTGCTGGTCAGACAAGGTGCCTGTTCAGTAGGGAGGGGATCTGGGGGAGATGGTGTGAACCTCCGTGTGCTGTGAAAAGTGTCTGGTGACTCAATGTGTATCGGAGGAGGAACCCATTGGTTCCACCGGCTTCGAATGCTATCAATGCATTGAATGGGAGATTATCACGTTTTATCAGACCATTAAATGGGCGAGTATGCGACGAGTAGGCGATATACTGACCTACCCGCTATTTATCAGATCATTCATTGGGCGTAATCAGGAGCTACTGACCTACTCAGAGGCAGAGCAGTCCCCACAACACAATTTACGATTTTGTGCCTATTGGTACATAACTCCAAAGGCGCCTCCGTCATGGTCCGAAAACAAAACTGAACTTTTTAAGTCATCTCCGTCGGTAGGTCAGTATGGTCCTGATAACACCCAATGAATGGTCTGATAAATGGCGGGTAGGTCAGTATGTCGCCTTCTTCGCCCATTCAATGGTCTGATAAAAGGTGATAATGTCCCATTCAATGCATTGATAGCATCCAAATGGGGTGTTGGTTCTCAACGTGGGGTCCAGGGAACCCCAGGGGTCCTTCAGGGGGTTCCAGGGGTTCCAGGGGTTCCCCAGCTAAATTGACCAATTGTTTCCTACTTCCTAACTATAGTTTAGGAATTAGGAACTGAGGAAGAAGTTATATGGCTCAGCCTGCTTATAACTAACCTTTATATGTTACCATCACTTATAATACTTCTACAATACATTCTAATATTTGACAGCTTGTAAGAGCCTAAATGTCTCCACTAGGCCTAATAGCTATTGTTTTGGTACAGCCTATCTTGTTATGGTTCAGTTTGTCCTTCAGGCAGCTACAGTATAACTATGATCTCTGCCCTGTGCTCGAGGCAGAATTGGTCCATCAGTTGTCAGTTGTGTATGGCAAGGTGTGGCAGTTACCTTACCTTGGCTCCCTGGTCAATATTCAAATTGTATTTTAAAAATCACACCCAGTGTGAAGTGGGCGGTGTGGTCACAGTGGTCATCACAGTGATGGAAGTTCACCCAACTTAAAAAAAACCCATAAATGTGCATAGTCCTATTTATTGGGCTATGCACATGTGTCATGTTTCACTAGCCAATCACAGTCCTGAATAGACTGTGATTGGCCAACAGAGGTGGACAAAGTACTCAACCCCAGTACTTGAGTAAGAGTACAGTAGTAGCTCAAGTAGTAAAAGTAGCTCAGTCAAAATGTTACTCAAGTAAGAGTAAGAAAGTAATTGCTTTTAAATATACTTAAGTATTCAAAAGTGCATGCTTTAAAAAATACTTAAAGTACAAGTAAAAGTAAAAGTCCTTTGAAGTCCTCGACTACCTCAAGCTCAAGCACTGTCCCGTCGGCAGTGGCAATGATGTCCTCTGTGTTAAATACCCATACTTTAGTTTTCTTGTTATAGAGCTTGAGGCAGATCTTCCTGCACTCCATTTCTACTGCCAGTAGTTCCCTTACATTCTCTGCTGTGTCTGAGACTCAGGTAATGTCATCTGATAGTCAGTCATTATGATGGGAGTTACTAGCTTATCAATCAATCAATCAAACTGTATTTATAGAGCACATTTTCACACAACCTTAGTTGACCAAAGTGCTGCACAGGTAAAAGAAAAGCAATACATCAAATCAAAGAACAAAAACATGTATAAAAACATATAACATGCATGCATATAGGAGACACAGACATAGAGCGAGATTGTTCATTTACATACACACAGTATGTACACAGAAGGTAGAAAACATTAGATAGGAGTTAAAATAGGAATATTTAGGAGTGGATGTTGTTAAAAGCCAGAGAGAAGGTGAGTTTTTTGTAAGGACTTATAAATGTCGATGAACTTAGCAGATCTGATGTGGGCCACCACAAAAGCGCGATCAGCTTAGTCTTCCTCGGGACCAGTGTGAACCCCAGTGCCTCAAAAGAGAATTATTTTCTCATGAGGAAATAACAGGTAAAATATTTTTTTACCGCGAATATTTTACAAATCCACAGTATCGGCCCGATATCAGGAATTATGACGTCATCCCGATAAAACCGATAAAATTAATTATAGCTCCGATAATATATAATATTTGTTTTGTCAGCTGTGATCTGCATGAACTCTCTCGGTTAGACACCGTTGTGTGGAGAAGTACAACTCTCTCGGTTTGACACCGTTGTATGGAGAAGTATATGCAATCCCCGGCCAGTCGCCCCAAAACACAGTCGCCCTGGGACTAATCCGGCGACCTCGGAACGGCCGCCTCCGCGGGAAAAATGGGGGCGACTATGTTTTGGGGCGAGGCTTCCAGTTACCAACACGAGCCGTAAAAACGAAAATGAAACCCAACTCTAGTTTCTGCAAATCCCCGATGCGCATTGCAAGCTTGACAACGCTGGGATGCATGTCCCGCGGTCTCACCAGGTCATGCACTTAGTTCGTGTTGCTGTCAAATCTAGATATTACAACTTGTGTCAGGTATGTTTATATCACCACCAGTCAGTCAATCAATGCAATTTGAAATGTGAGTTCGCTACCCACGAGCATTAGTGAGTTAGTTAGGAAGGAGGGGAGGAAGGGGGCGAGGACGGCCCGGGAGAGTGATTATGTCGCAGCGCCATTATTTATTATTTTATTATCTTAAAAAACGTTGTGCCTGTAAAAAAAAAAGAAAAAAGAAAAGTTGGATGGGTGTGTTTTGCCAAACTGCTACAGCTGCTTCAACTTCACTTCATCTCCTAGCGAGCCTGTTATCTTAGTCCTGAAAAATAATATCCATTAAGAACGAATTCTTCGTTGTAAACTAGTTTGGTCAGTGAGAGGTGCACGGGAGCAGAAAGACAGTCTTGTCTCATCATCTCTGTTCATTGACAGCGCGGCGTCACGTTACTATAGTACCCCGACACCAGCACTGCACGTGTTGCAGCCTCGTTGTACGAGGTGTCGTGCACCGAAAATGGCAGATCGACAAGCTCACAATGCGTCGCGGACGCAAGGCATTGTGAGCTTGTAGATCTGCTATATCGACACACGACCCGCTGTATAAATCTAGCTTGTATGTACAACTGGCTGCAGTCATAAATCTGCATTATGATTCAAACAGACTGTAACATCCAAATCGTTGGTTCTTGAATTATTTTTAGTTTCAGTGTACCACACTGGCTGCTGTTATAATATCTGCATTACTTTTCAAGAAGAATGTAACAAACACAGTATAAGTTAAATGATGATGTCATGATATACTGTATTTGGTTAGGTCAAAGCTATGTTAAATCCACCTTTGCCCACTACTAGTATTTCTTACCATAAGGTGTGCTAATACTACAGATTCATATACATTTTAAATATATATATTTATGATTTTTAATATATGTATATATATTTGTATTTATCGGTTATCGGTATCGGTCTTGAGAAGCAGGAAGATATCGGTATCGGTTTAAAAAAAACAATATCTTGCACCTCTAAAATCCACGGGACACCACCATTTTGCATGGCCACGTCCTACTCTATCCTACTTTATATACAATAAAATTTACAAAACCGTCCCAGGGGGCAACGAACGGGTCCGCGCCCCATCCCCCCCCCCCGTTGACAAAACCGTCCCGGGGGGCAGCAAACCGGGTCCAAGCACCAGGCACCACGAAGGGTTTGAATTTTTGAGGGACTCATAAAATGTCCCTGGGACTCATTCAAATGACCACCAGTGAGTCCCGGGACTCACTAGATTGAAAACCTAGCAACATCACTGACTTTAAATGTAGTAAAAAAAGAAGGTCCTTTTGCACACCTACTGGGACAGGTGCGTAGGAGCAGGCAGCCAGTGCATGAGACAGGAAATAATGATGATCGCACACACAGTCTTCACTTACAGCAAAAAAGTATTTTATTGCGAGTACAATGTTTCCAACTGACATTCATCAGGTATTTCTGATTAAGGGGTTAAAACTTGGTTGATGTGTGTGTGACTTGTTGTTGAGTACCCTACCCACCCAACATAAATCGGCATCCATGCCTGCAGAGATGGTGGTTGCAGAGAGGCAGGTGTTGTTTGCAAGGCATGTGGTTCTTTGTGACCACATCCTCTGCTCTCATGAGAGCAGAGGATGTTTCATACCTACCCACACGCACGAGAGCAGAAGATGTTTCATATATACCCACACGCACAACCGTTAACTTCACCGTGTCAAAACAAGATGGCGCCGACATGCACAGCGGTGAACTTCACCCTGTCAAAACAAGATGGCAGACAGCCAAGTCGACTTGCTTGGTCTCCACACAAACAACCTTTCATTTCCTATACTGACACATCAGGTCGCAATTCATGTCAGATCCTGTGTCTTGGTGAGACATGACCTTTGACACAATCTAAATGTCTCAATAGAAGAGCAGGGAGACAAAATATAACCACCCCAATTGGATAAGTTATATTGTATTAACACACTCTACCATACAGATTCGACAAAATTACATTTCATTCATTTAAAAAAAGTTACATAGTGCCTCTTTAAGTAGATCTCATAACTCTTGTTTCAGATAAGTAACTCTCTGAAACCACCTGCACTGATGTGGAAGTGTGGAAAGTGTGGAAAAAAGAAACAGCCAACCTAAAAGCTAGTACTTTACAGCCTTCTTAGAAATATACTCGAGTAAAAGTAAAATATTTGTCTCGGAAATGTACTCAAGTAAGAGTAAGAAGTAACAAAAAAATCTAATACTCAAGTAAAGTACAGATCCTCAGAATCTGTACTTAAGTACAGTACTCAAGTACATTTACTCCGTTACTGTCCACCACTGTTGGCCAATCACGGTGCAGGGTTAGGGGGGTACACTGGTGGCCAATCACAGCGCAGGGTTAGGGGGGTGCAATGGGGGTCGATGTCCAAACCTCACATATAGGGGCGGTTTCACCGCCCAAAAAGCACATATTGCTTGTTTAAAATATATATATGTCAGGGGGGGGGGGAGAAGAAGAAAACAAACGACTTCAACAACTTCATTTATTCGAAAAAGGTTGAGAATCAGTCGTCTGCACCCTTCCCAGATCAGTGGAGGGGGTTGGAAGTGACAGGGACGCGTGATTATGAATTCCACCAACGTTATAGGATAGACCCGCCTTACCTATATCTGATTGGCTCCCTGGCAGGCATAGTTTTAATGAGGTTAAGGTTAGGTTTAGGCATAATCTTACTGAGGTTATTGTTAGGGTTAAGGTTAGGTTAAAGACACTGTACGATATTTACCGATATGACCGATAGGGTTAGGGTTAGCGGGCGCGCAATCTTTTTAGCGGTGCCAGCCGCTCTACATTTGACCGTGTCCGTGTGTCCGTCCGTATGTTTGAGCACAGCTAAGAAGTAACACATGCACACACACACACACACACGCGCACACACACACATACACACACACACACACACACTGCACACATGCTCACACGCACACACACGCACACGCGCACACACACACACACACACACACACACACACATACACACACACACACACACACACACACAGTAAAAATACTTAAAAGTTGATAAAAAGAGTAAAAGTACTTAAAAGTTGTAAAAATATGTAAAAAATACTTTAAAGTTAATAAAGTGATTAAAAATACTTTCAAGTAAATACATTGATTTAAGTCAATGTATTTTAAGAGTACTTAAATTGAGTAAAAATACTCAGTAAACATACTCGGTAGTACTTCAAATGAGTAAAAATACTTAAACATGCTTAAAATTAGTATAAATACTTAAAAGTCGATTAAAAAAGTACAAATACTCTTTTAATACCGCCTCAATACCAGTCTGAATGCCAGCGCCCACCAAGCCCCCAGAGTTGCTGAGAAACATTGAAGCTGCCACCCCAGTGGCCAAAGCTGGAACTGCAGGCGGGGAGAAATACATGCACGCGCAAAACATACTGACAGATATTTATATTTATACATATAAATATGTAAACATATTATACATACATACATATGCATTTACATATAAATATGTATCTCGAGTGTATTTAATAAATATCTCGCGTTCAATCCTTGACACACAGGCTGCCGTAGAACGCAAAAAGGACACTAGTGCGCATGCTCATAACTCTATGGGGATACAAAATCGAACCAATAATTCTACTTCCGGCAGGTTTCCGGGTGCTTCAAAACGCCACTGAGCACATTCATTGAAATGATAGCTGGGGGCGGGGCAATCCGCCCTCTAGTTATATTATACCTCTATGGCGCCCACACATCAAATAGATTTGTACCAACTGAATGACAGCACACACTCATCAAACAGAGTAGGCACCGCTTACTCACACTGGGTGTGATTTTTTGGTTATTGGGTGGATATTTTACTTTTTAGGGGTGTTTTGTAACTTTATTTCTGTTAATTCGGTTTATTTACCTTGCCCCTATATATAGCAAGCAAATCGTCACCTATACAATAAACACAGTGAAAGTGCTTTGAAAAGTAGTATAGGCTACTATTATGCACAAACAACAAATACAATTATAGCATTATAATGTCTTTAATGTAATGTCGGCATCGCATCTCCACGGCGGGAGAAAAAAAAGGCAGCTTACTGCGCTGCTGCGCACATAACAGGTGGGCTTTCACTTATGACATCACATAATATACATACTGTATGCACATAACACTCTAGCTAGGTTGACTTCAGTCTAGTACTGTAACTGCAGTCCAGTTGACACAACGAAAACTATACAAAAAAAGTAACACACTGTGCACGATCGCATCGCACCAACAACAACAAATACAATGAATTATGTTGAGCATTATAATCATATAATGACACCATCTCCACGGCTGGAGGAAAAGGGGGGGAAAGACTATGCACCAACAACATAAATACGTTGAGCATTAATTTATAGGCCTAGTGTCTTTTTTTTTGTTTTAATTTTTATCCCGCGATTTTTGTAACCCATTTTTTTCACCCGGTGCCAATTTCCTAAGTGATCCTGGGCGCTACACCAGCCCTACACCAGCACTACACCAGTCCCCCACAGTAGGGAGGCCAGGGCCGAGCTCATGCTTCCTTCAGGCATGAGAGCCAACTGACCTTCTTGTCACCTGACAGGGGGGAGTTTCCCTGGTAGGACGTAGCGCGTGGAAGGAACACGTTATTCCAACCAGTTCCCTTCCCCTCCATCAGGCGCCCCGGCTGTCATGGGGGAGGCGGTATAGCGACCAGGATTACTACATGTTTTTGTGAGGGTATTAACTACCCTAGGAGACACGGGGAGAACATGCAAACTCCACACAGAGTAGGCCCTTTCGCCAACCCCACCTAGGGTATGGGCGCTGATGACGCGGAGGAAGAAGACACACGCGCAGCGCCCACAGCGTCCCCGGCGGGAATCGAACCCAGGACCTTCTAGCTGTGGGGCGACAGCGCTACCGACTGCGCCACTGTGCCTCCTCGTATAGGCCTAGTGTCTTATCACTCATAACATAAGAGTCTTATGTCGCAATCTCCACGGCGGGAGGAAAGGCAGCAGCGTGGTGGGTCTGATTTTAGATTGTGACGTTTTGAGCCACTTCCTTATGTCCAGTCTGGTGGTCTTTTTTCTTCTCTCTCAGATTTGAATTCACGTGCCTGACAAGCACAACAACACACACAGAGGTAATGACGTGACGTCGCACTGGCACTGCTCGCACGGAGGTGTGATCAAGAAGGTGGTCAACTCAAAACAAATCCGACTCGGTGCAGTGGAGTGGCGGTGCCAGTGTTGGAGTGTACCTTTTATTATTGCATTTTCATTAAACTATTAATTATTTGAAACTGTAAATATTTATAATAATCACAAAGAACATATATATTTAACACCCCCAAAAAATATGTCTGTAAAATAAATGTTAATAAAAAAATATATATATATATATTCTGGCCAATCTGAACTGGGGGGGCACAAAGTCTAATCTGGGTGGGCATTGCCCCCCATAGGGCCGACACTGGGCTTGTGTGTGTGTGTGTGTGTGTGTGTGTGTGTGTGTGTGTGTGTGTGTGTGTGTGTGTGTGTGTGTGTGTGTGTGTGTGTGTGTGTGTGTGTGTGTGTGTGTGTGTGTGTGTGTGTGTGTGTGTGTGTGTGTGTGTGTGTGTGTGTGTGTGCGTGCGTGCGTGCGTGAGAAATAAGCAACCAGGTCTATGAAAACAAGCCCAACAAAAGCGACTATAGGCTGCATGAGCACTTTAAACCTATATACAAATAAAATAGCCGATCTACAAGCTCACAACGCGTCGCAGCTATTTACAAAGAAGAAAAAACATTAAGATATAAAGCCAAATAAGCAACTACACTTTGGTAATAAGCTAACAAGCAACTCTCTTATAATAAGCGGACACGGCAACACTGCTTCTGATCTGAATTGCACCCTGGTTGACTTTTGAAACGTTCAGAGAGGGGGGGGGGAGGAGGGAAGAGAGAGAGAGAGAGAGAGAGAGAGAGAGAGAGAGAGAGAGAGAGAGAATTATTTAATGTCAATCATTGGCGTCCTGTCTCGGTCTCGCGCATATATCACAGGAGCCTTTCACGTTTTCGTGAGACGTTTGGAATAAAAACAATTGTATGTATTGGGTCGGGATCACATCATGGTGAAATATCTTGCAATCATTGAACCGCTGTCGCCGACCAATCAATCGTGCGAGAATCACAACGATATATTTAGCCCGATTTCAAGAGAAAAACTTGTGCAATGTGAAATGCTTAATGATCTGTTCACTCGCCGACCATTTCAAATGTCGGGGAGTGTGTAGGGGCCCTTAGGCATAGTTGAAAAAACAAGGATGACATGGCTGAATGGGGTGAAAAATAGAACATACATTTTCAGTCAATATGAGGTCAAATGAATGTTTTGGACCTGCATTCTGCATGTGTCATTTCAGATGAGGTGGAAGTGGGTGGCATAACTGTGTACCACAGGGATACATGGGGACATGGTACTTTTGGTGGCATTGTGTTCAGGTAAGTAATTTTCTTTACTAATAATAATTGTTTATGATAAGAGTTTCATCTACATGCGCCGCTGCTGAATGTTTATGTACATCTTTATTATATGTTTTTAAATGATGGAAGAGTTTTATAAACTAAAGTTATCTTATTTGGCGCTACCAGTACTTAGGTTTCACTGACACTCTTTGATCTTGCAACGTGTTCACGTTACTTCAGCATTTATCTGGTTCTTGTTGTTATCTCTGAACACTCAAACAAATTCCAAATTAACTGTTCAGTTGATTTTGGCAATACATGTTTGAATATTATTTGAACATTTTCTGTTTACAATGGAAGTCTATAGGTCTCAAAGCATACTCTTGCTATAACTTTGTCTATTTACTAACGCCATATCACTTCATATTCAGTCAGTTAACTTTATTACCTGATCTGATCATCTCAGCATATTAAATCATAAGTCATCAATCAACAGGCATCGGGTAGAAGTCAACATTGAGCAAACCAACGCTTTTCAGGATTATCATTTACCGAAGTTGTCATTGCGTCATGCGCGATGGAGTATAAATTAAAGGAGAATTTCGCCCTTGGCGTTTTCCTACCTTGATTTGATGTTATTAAGTCATGATGAGGGGTCCCGGACCCCCAGTTCATATTGAGTGATGTTATGATGCCCCCCGCAGCTCAGAACGGCCGTCTTGATCTAGGCTAAATCTTCTTATTTCCGTCGCTGGAAAATATTTTTTTCTCCTATATATCTGTAGTGTGTGGTCCGTCTGGTGTCACTGCTATGCTATTGCTACACGGGCGGCGCCATTGTTGTTTACAGATCAGTTTTACTGAAATCACGTTGGAAGTCTCGTCTCGCGATACTTCCGCCCTCCAGGCTCCAGAATTGCGTGCGTGGGCATTTGGAAGATCCATCTTAATAATGATCTTGCATGTTTATCCATTATAGATAGATTATAGAATTATGCATGTTTTTTTCTGTTTCCCCATTAAACCTTGTATGTCTGTACTTTCTCCACCAGGGGTGAGTTTGACAGACGTCTGGTGGCAGTCGAGAGAATTCCCCTAGATGAGTCTAGATGTATCGACCAGAAGCTGGACCTGATGAGGGAGGCAGACGACCAACATCACCCCAACATTGTTCGCCTCTTTGTCTCCACTAAGGACCATCAGTTCCACTACATCGCCTTCAGTTCATTTGAAGCAACACTGATTGAGGTACTGCACTACATAACAGATTGACTGACCTCTGTAGAACATTATGTCTGGGTTTAGCAGGCAGGATAAGAGAGAAGTCTGTAAAACCACTTCAAACCTGGTGACAAACAGTGAAGCATCTTATCATTTAGAAATGCACTGGACCACTCTTAACACTTTTTGTCCTTCTTTCACTACAATGGTGCCTTGTGTCTTTTTCCAGTACATAGCCCGGTATGATCATCGAGATTTTCAATCTGATCTAGAGCCAGTGATGGTGCTTCAACAGATCATAGAAGGACTAGATCACCTACACTCTCTAAAAATAGGTAACTATTACTGATTGCAGTACAACAACATGTTGGAATTGTTTATTATTATTTATTGTTCATGTAGAACATCTTCATGCCCAGTGTACGTCTTGGCTTCATATGATTCACTTGATTCTTCCAGTTCACAATGCCATAGAGCACAGAACCCTCCTGGTGTCCACCCCTGATCCCAGCGGTCAGCGGAGGCTCATGATCTCTGGGTTTGAAAAGGCAGAGAAGGTTCCTGTGGGCAGTGAACTCGAGGTCAGTCAGTTGTAATGAATGATCAGAAGCAGAACTATGTGGAGCACAAAATAATAATTTCAACTTATAAAATATGAAATTCTCACAGTGGTACTAGGTCATGACCTTTACCCTTCTTCTCTCTAGTTCCGGTACAAAGATGACATCATGGGAGCGGGAAAGGCATTCGGGTGGGTGGCATCCCCCATCTGTATTGTTGAGGCCGACCCAAGCCGTGGTGAGGACACTTTAATCATGTCCTCCACTTTACACAAAGGAAGTTTATATGGTTTGTGAATCTTTTTTTATTTTATTTTTTCTAGTAATATTAGCAAAACAAAATATTTTATTTCAAAAATGAACATGGACAAATGCAAATGGAACTATACTGTATGAGAAGGATTGTAAAATGGCAATGAAAGTCACTCTGTTATGAGGTGCATCATAGTAGATAGAGACTACCTTGTAATGACCGTCATGCTTGTTTTAACACTGTCCCCTCCAGATGACTTGGCCATGATGCATGTTGCATCGAAGATGAAGTCGATTGAAGTACGAACGCATTCACTAAAGGAACTCCTGAAACTCCCCTTCTTCTGGAAGTCGGAGAAGGTACTAGACTTCTTCCAGGTTAGTGTTCTTCTCAGGTCAAATACACTTATTCTCAAGTAAAGTTCATGGTAATCGGCTGCACATATATATTGTATTTGACATGGATGGATACCGTAGTTTATATTCTCAACGGTACCAAGAGAGGTGTGTTCAGAATAGTGTTTTGGATATGTGATGGTCAGAGTATTGTCCAAATGATTTCAGAACCAGACACTCGAGGACGCTTGGCAGCTGACTGAAAATATTGTCAATGTTTTTATTCAGGAAGTGAGTGACAGACTTCAAAAGGAGCTGCTGGATGGACAAATCATGACACGGCTGGAAAGAGGGCAGCAGGACATTGTCGAGGATGACTGGTTACAGCACATCACAGAGCCTCTACAGACATGTATGGGACCTAACTAACATAGCACACATACTGATATTATCTTCTGTGCTGTGCCATCCTAAATGTTAAGAGCATTATGACCGGAAAGATGGAGGTTTCATACACCAGACTGGCATGAAATAAATCAGGGTGTGGAAGTAAATGAGTAAAACTCACCCCTCCCTCAATATCCACCATTGAAGTACCCTTGAGCAAGGCATATACCATAACCCCAAAACTGCTCCAACAGTAAAAGACCGGAAAGCTCCCCGGTGTGAAAGTGTGTTATTATCCGAGTGTGAAATAGAGCATTTATATTTTGACTTACCCTGGATAAATACTTTTTTAATTGAGCTGAGCTTTAATTTGTTGGACATTGTTTTGTGATTGCTACATCCTGTTGCATCATGAGCAAGTTGATCGAGCTAAGACTCACCCCTGTCGGCTGCAGATGTGCAACTCTGTGCAACTCAAACAATGCATTTTTCAGTGAATCTCTTTGCTACGCCAACATCTTGTGCAGTTGTTTTGTTCTTATTTCTGAAGTTTCTACATATTAGTTACAAGCCTACTGCTCACCACCGCGTTGAAGCGTTGCCTCACACACGCACGCACGCACGCACTTACGCACGCACGCACTTACGCACGCACGCACGCACGCACGCACGCACGCACGCACGCACGCACGCACGCACGCACGCACGCACGCACGCACGCACGCACGCACGCACGCACGCACGCACGCACGCACGCACGCACGCACGCACGCACGCACACACACACACACACACACACACACACACACACACACACACACACACACACACACACACACACACACACACACACACACACACACACACACACACACACACACACACACACACACACACACACACACCCCTACATCATGCTGGTCCCTTTAGTTCGTACTACTTGCATAGACTGACTGATCAGCTGGTTGATGTGCTTTGGCGACATGCTCCAACTACTTTATTCCCAGGCTGATATGTCCAACCCTGTTCAAACATAATTAATGCAAGGAATCAACCATCGCCATCCTTGATCATAGGCCTTCCACTTGGAGCAGGGGTCTTCAACAGGGGGTCCGGGACCCCTAGGGGGTCCTCAGAGTTACTACAGGGGGTCCGCCAAATCTTTGTGTGATATGATTTTTTTTTTTTACATTAACCACTTGAATCCTTTTCTGAGGAGAACATTACCAAAACTAGCAGATCTACAAGCTCCAGCGTACTTTTTGGTGTAGAGGGGGGAAAAAAAAGTTTAATCTGAAACACAAGTTTATACAATATAGAGGGGGTCCCTGCTTCATCTCTTTCTCAGCTAGGGGATCCTTGCCCTGAAAACGTTGAAGACCCTTGTCCTAGAGTGTGGATTTGGCTTTATATCTGTCCTGAATCTGAGAGTAGTAACCAAGCCTGAACCAAACCCAACCATTGTTTATAAACACTAGACAGATGCCCATTGGAACGCATGTCCCTCCCGTTGTTAAATGTAAGCCTAAATTCAAACATTCAAATCTTATTTCCAGAGGTACAAAAGAATAATCATGAAATGCTTTTATTCCCTGACATTTTCATTGTGTGTGTTTTGTGTGATGGTGTTGTGCATTCAACTGTTCAAACCCAGCTTGTGGTTAATACATTGGGTGTGACTTGTCTCGTTGGCAGATCTCCTTCAAGGCAAGCGTGACGGACGCCAGGTCAAAGGTCTTCTCCGTGTGATAAGAAACATGGTAAGACTGTGTCCCCATTGGCAAAGACACTTTACCTGCTTTTAACTCAAATCTTTTGTACATGTGTGTCAGACTGTTATGGTAGGTTACAGGTCATGGGTCATGTAGGTGATTGGTCATACGTTTGGTTGGACACGGAAGAGGGCGTGGCTAATCCTTCCTTTAACTGGATAATACCTGTATGACTTTGTTTGCGTCTGTCTGCCTGTCATTTTGGATCTTCACAGCTAGCCGATGGTCTTTTATTTATTTATTTACAGCCTTGCAGTGTTATCAAGAATCATGAGAATAAATAGGGCTTCAATTGTCACTCACTCATACAGTGACAAGCAGCGAAATGCTGTTGTGACATGGTCTGCAAGACTGTGTACTCAGCAATACACACTAGATAATAAGAATAACAAGAATAGTACTGTACTGTATGCATAAAACACAATAAACTAAAAAGCAGTTATCATATCCAAATGTGTATGCTTGATCTATAATTAAGCCCTAAACGTCATAGGACTTAGGCTGTATTAAGCTGTAGTGTGGCACTTTGAACACCCGTGTTGATACAGACTTGATACAGACAATCTGTTTCTACCGTTCTGTCTCCAACAGAAGCATCATTACTGGGAGCTGCCTGATGAAGTCCAGGAGACGTTGGGTTTTCCCCCTGATGACTTTGTCTCCTATTTCACCTCCCGGTTCCCATTCCTACTGATACACACCTACGAGGCCATGAGCACCTGTTCCCACGAGAGACCCTTCCAGTCTTACTACCCGAGAGATTATAGATGCACTAAATATCCAGTCACCGAAATGACTCAGCAGGACTTTGAAAATATATATTTTTGAGGCAATTGCACTGCAGTGTGGGCATATTTTAACCTCACAAAGAAATACACACAGAAAACCATTTGCAAAAGCTGTTCGGCTGAAATATTGTGAACAATTTGGCATTTTATACATCACGATTCTCTGACAAAAGTAAGTGTCTGCAATGTATGGCACTTGTCTAAGCAGTAGATAGATAAATAGACAGACTGACAGTGAAAGGTTTTCTTTGTTTGCCCTTTTACCCCTTTTTCTCCCCAATTTAGTCATTATGCCAATTAATTCCTCCCACTAACATGTCTGTGTTCTCACTGCTGTTCTATCCTACTGACTCACCTACCAGTGAGGAGCCCCCACCGGGAGGACGTAAAGCCTTCGTCCTACTCCTCCCGCCCAACACTCCCTGCTGACAGGTGCCCCCCCCCCCCCCCCCCCCAGCCCATAGGATTACGTGCAGTGACAATTATCACCCTCCCCGCCCAGCTTCCCTCTCCCGAACACAGACCAATTGTGTTTATGTAGAGACGCTCGACAACGCCGGAGTGAAACAATATCTGACTTAAACAATATCTGAATGGACAGAAATCAGCATAGTTTTCTTAAAGCATCTTGGTATGGAATCGACACTATACTGAAAAAGTTAATCTGAAGCCGTTATTTTAAACCAATTTAATGCCCCTTTTTCCAACCAGGGAGACAGGTTTTTACTGTTAAGCTGATCAGGAGCAAGCTCAACTAAATATCACAACTTGTGTTCAAGATGATCTGAATCCAGTTCACACACCCCAATCCCTGTGAGGTAGTTTGTAGTTAGAAATCTGTAAGTATTGTAAACAGGCTTATTGTATCATGCCTGTTGCAATATGATATAAAATAAAATACATTTATTTTATTTTATATAGTGTTAAATACATTATTAATTTATTCTTTCAAAAAACATGCATAGGAATGTATGCAATCAATCAATCAATCATGTACTTTAAAATACTTAGGTATTTTAAAAAGCTGGTATCCTTACATCTGAATACTTTAAATACTACAGCACTTTAACTCAAGTAGAAATTTGACTTTGTAACTTTCACTTGTAATTGCGTAATATTTGACCAGGAGTATCTATACTTTGACATTGACTTTGAAGTACTGGAGATGAGTACTTTGTCCACCACTGCCTATCGGCCACATACATTACAAATACTTTCCCCTAAAGGACTTGATGATGTTGATTCTGTTACTTAATGTAATGTTATAACTGTTGTCATACCAAAACCTTCCTGCGAGTGTCACTGTGGGGCCTTTTCACCCTTTATCCATTTCTCCCAGCCTTCATAGATTATGGCTTTTAGATGTGCCAGCCTTATTTTTAACTCTATGGTGCCAGCCCCTTGAACTTCTTGCCTTGTGATGAACTACTTTGTATTGTTGTATTTTGTATCATTGAACTATCTTGGGCAATTTATATAAACCAGTTGATGAGTGTTATGTCTTAACAGTTGACTTTCCTTGTGTTTATTTTAGCAATGAGTTAAAAGACTTCCCCAATTTTCAACCTATCTTCATATAATTGGTCCTCACTATTGCTCATGATAAACTGGTAAAAACACAAATCTACTCGGTCTGTCTGTCTCATAGGAGGGCTGTGGACAATTAAGAAACCTGTCTACCAGTGACATCATCGTTAGGGAGTTTTTTTTTCAAACAATATTTCACATTTTGTATTTTAATTTTTATTAACGTAAGAACAATGGCTTCCATCATAGCATGCTAACTTTCCAGGAATAGAAAGTCTGCCGTTTCTTTTAGCTTGGATTCCCCATGATGGCAGCGATGATATGATGGTAGACAGGTTTCTGAACTGTCCACAGCCCTCCTCTGAGACACAGAGTGAATAGACAAAAATTATACTAAGCGTTAGTGAGGACCAATTATATGAAGACAGGTTGAAAATGGGTGAAGTCGTCCTTTAACAGCAGGTCCAGTCTATTATGGCAGCAGACAAGAGGAATACATCACTGGATAATCCCAGACCATTAAATGTCTTTATTGACTAGATGTTAAGTATACAGGTGACTGACGTTTGGATGTCAAGTGTATTTTCATCAGAGTCATGTAGAACAGAGGTTAAGCAGGTTTTTAAAAGGCTGTGAGTAACAAGAGTCAATCCTTTCAATTAGTGAATGTCTGAAGTTGATCAATAATGAGGTGTGAAGTGCAGTATTCTGCATGAGGCGACTTCACTGTGAACGTGTAACAGTATTCAACATTACAAATCATTAAGAGGGTTTCAAAGTGCCTCATGGCAATATAATGGCCTGTCCTATGCATGAAGAAATATCCATATGATACAGTGGATAGGGTTAAGGTCCAGGCAAATCCAGCCCAAATACATGGATGAAATTGATTTAATATAAAATCACAATACATGGAAATAGGAGCCAAGGAAAATCAGGCCAGATACATGGATGAAAAAAAAACATGTGAAAAATAATAGGACAATATAGCAATATTAATAGCATAATGCATTCTACTGAATTAGACATACTGTTGTGAGATGCTTAAAATCAAAGAGCAATATTCTGGTGAGAACATTTGCTGAGAATAGCCGATCTTAGACGTACAAGCTCACAACGTGCCGCACTGCTTTGCGCTGTGAGCCTGTAGATAGGCTATTTTTGGCAAAGAGGTTTTGTAGAGCGAAAAAAGAGCATACCAAGTACAGAGCCAAAGGTACACAAGTGGAGGGCTGTCTGAAACACTGATGCAAAACACTGATGACAGTGCTGTCAAACAAGTCTATGACGCTATCTATGAAATCTATGAAAATGTTTAATCTGCAACATAATTTTATGAGGTCCCTGCTTCATCCCTCTCTCTGAGCTAAGGGGTCATTGTACTAAAACATGTTGAAGACCCCTGCATTAAAAGAACATTCCACTCCATTCATTTAAGAAGTCTAAGTCTATTTTATCTACTACTAGGTGAGAGGCTGGTGGGGTCCTATAGCCCCACCTGTGTGTGTCCTCCCAATCTGCTGTAGCTCCTACAGCTCTGGTTCTCACTGTGTGGTTCCAGGGGGTCCCCAATAATATTAGTTAATTAATATAGCATAAATATCAGTTTCACCACTTAAACCCAACATCATACTTAGGCTATTCTACAGGTCACCATTCTACAAGCTCACAGCACGTCACACAACAAATAATACAGTTTATACACTATTCCCAGTTTAAAAATACAAAACTCCTCAGTCGGGACTTGCTGAGAGGCTTTGCAATTGCATAACAGCTACTACTCACAAATACATTTGTAATAAAGGGGAGAAAAATGCTATATTAAATACTTTAATAACTAAAATTGTCCATAGCTGCTCTCCCTATTGTATTAGAACAAAGGGAGTCATCAGACAATGTGTATGTGTCCATGAAGCTAAACTGGGTCATTCACACATTCCAGAGTGAAGTGGCTGTGAATGGGTGTAAGACTGGTATGGGGGCGGGGCTGCAGCTTTTGGCACCGCCCACACAGCAAGGTCTGCCTGTCATCTTTTACGTCCTCAGAACACACATAAATAGACATGTCTTTGAGTAGTATAGTCACTTACTTCTGTCTGTATCTTCTATCAAGCAAAAATGTCTGGGCGTGGCAAGGGAGGAAAAGGGCTTGGAAAAGGAGGCGCCAAGCGCCATCGCAAAGTGCTTCGTGACAACATCCAGGGAATCACCAAGCCCGCTATCCGTCGTCTGGCTCGCCGTGGCGGCGTGAAGCGTATCTCCGGTCTGATCTACGAGGAGACTCGCGGTGTCCTCAAGGTTTTCCTGGAGAACGTGATCCGTGACGCCGTCACCTACACCGAGCACGCCAAGAGAAAGACCGTGACCGCCATGGATGTTGTCTATGCTCTGAAGAGACAGGGACGCACTCTGTACGGCTTCGGAGGTTAATAATGCTGACTTGATCTACCAACAACCCAAAGGCTCTTTTAAGAGCCGCCCACACTTTCAATACAGAGTGTATTCCTATGAAAGCACTAATAAACAGTCTTTAATTTTACTGCTCAAATATAAGCCTTATTACATTATATCAAATAGAGAGTATCTTCTGGAAGCAAGCTCGCTCTGATAGCCCTGACACATGACTATCATATTATGACAGTCCTGGATGAACTTCAACCTAGTGTTTGCACTTTCTCCCTTTTTGGTCCGTACATCTACATAAACGTTCAGCTTTCAAATATAAAGTTCATTCCTCATTGGCCACGGATGTTACAATAATGTACGGGCCGTCCGAAGTACTTGTATCGTCTGTACTGTCCAATAAAAAGCATTTTAGTCAGATTTATGGCCATTTTCTCCATATTTCCTCCATAGTGCTTTCAATTGCCCTACCGGTTGGTAGGTGTACTGCGCTGATACATTGTATAACTACATTTTAGTTGCTGCCTGGACTAGTAATACAGATTACGGTGTCATGGATAAGACTAAATGTAACACCGTTCACACCAATACTTTCAGCGTGCATAATTATGCGTGGGTGCATTGTACAATAACATCATTGAACGACTTAAGAATTTAAGCGTATTCACGTATATTGTGTTGATGCAATACAAATATTAATAATGTTGTTGCAAATTAATGTGGACTGTAGTATAAGGGGTAGTAAGTATATGAACTCTTTATATAGAAACAGTGGGTGGCTCTTAAAAGAGCCTTTGTGGGGTTTGTTGGATAAATGAATAGGTTTATTTCTTAGCAGCTTTCTCGGTCTTCTTGGGGAGCAGAACAGCCTGGATGTTGGGCAGCACACCGCCCTGAGCGATGGTCACTCCACCCAGCAGCCTGTTGAGCTCCTCGTCGTTGCGGACGGCCAGCTGGAGATGACGGGGGATGATGCGAGACTTCTTGTTGTCACGGGCAGCGTTTCCAGCCAGCTCCAGGATCTCAGCGGTCAGGTACTCGAGAACAGCCGCCAGATAGACCGGAGCGCCGGCACCGACGCGCTGGGCATAGTTTCCTTTACGCAGCAGCCTGTGGACACGACCCACGGGGAACTGGAGCCCGGCACGGGATGAGCGGGTCTTAGCCTTTGTCCTGGACTTTCCACCGGTTTTCCCTCTTCCTGACATTTTGTAGATATATTTCTAGAGTTGAACTGCAAAGAAATGTACCGTGTAACAGTGACACGAAGCTTTTTATATCTTCAACTCAGTACTCTGTGTGTGAGCGCCCCACCAATCATACATATGAATGAGAGCGCGGGGTGAGTGTGTTTGAGTTCGCCTCCAATCACTACTAGTGGCGTGAACGGTTCCTCCCAGAGAAGGAGGTTCCTGACCACTGACCAATCAGAGAACGACGGCGCCTCAGAGCCGCTGAAATAAAAACAGCGTTTTGCGTCAACATCACTATAACTCCTATTCTTACTCCGTAGAACTCCACCATGGCAAGAACCAAGCAGACCGCTCGTAAGTCCACCGGCGGCAAAGCCCCCAGGAAGCAGCTCGCTACCAAGGCAGCGCGTAAGAGCGCGCCGGCAACCGGTGGAGTGAAGAAGCCTCACCGTTACAGGCCTGGTACTGTGGCTCTGAGGGAGATCCGTCGTTACCAGAAATCTACCGAGCTGCTGATCCGTAAGCTGCCCTTCCAGCGCCTGGTGAGGGAGATCGCCCAGGACTTCAAGACCGACCTGCGCTTCCAGAGCTCCGCCGTCATGGCTCTCCAGGAGTCTGCCGAGGCTTATCTGGTGGGTCTGTTTGAAGACACCAACCTGTGCGCAATTCACGCCAAGAGGGTGACTATCATGCCTAAAGACATACAGCTGGCCCGTCGTATCCGTGGAGAACGTGCTTAAACTCATCTGAAACTGCCACTACCCCAAAACGGCTCTTTTAAGAGCCACCCACTTATTTCTGTAAAAGATTTCCACTCCAAACTATCGGCCAACAGTTATGGCTGTAATTCTAGCAGGGAAGATATAAACGATTTATCAATTCAATTCAATTACCATTTTAAAGGGACTGGGCTATTTGATCCGTGATATAGGGGTCCTCACCATTTCTAGCCCTTGGTAAACACAAAATAAAACTAATGATTGATAAAGGAGTATAGAGCCCTCCAAATAGCATTATTTCCCCTGGTTCTAGTGACTGCTATCCTTATGCATGAGAGGGCCACGTTTTAGTTTTTAAATTAAAAAATAATATATATATATAGTTGGGGGAAAAAAATCAAATAAAAATATTAAGACACAAATTATTTGTTGTGAGTAGACCCTAAAAACAAATGTATAATAAGCCGAGTGGCTTTTTCCAAGTCTGCATTTGAAGTTAAATAAAGAAGAGCATAATGAATTAGTAACTGGTCCTAGAAAACTAATCTAAGCCTAACACCAGAAATTACCTCCCCCTAAAGGGCATATACGTTTTGATTGATTGATTGATGTAGTTTATTTAGAAAGACATGAGAATAGTACATGACAGTACATAACAGTACATGGAAGTACAAATTCACAATACAAGGTCTACTAAACTGGAAACCCTCATTAAGCATAACGCTTGTTTAAGATGAGAACCCCATGCACACAAATCATGATGAAATATAAGAGGCAGGCAGATATACACACTACTATACAGAATGTCATACAATCAGCTTTCAGGTTACTGGTATGACGAGAGAGAAAAAAAAATATATATATACAAAAGAGGAAAATGAAGGAGGGGGGGGGTAGGTTAAGACTTAGACAGGGGCCATTTTCGAATTGCAGCCTCCTGAAGGTGTATCTTTAGGGCAGTTTTGAAAGTGAGTAGGGTTTTACACTCCTTTACTCCTTTTGGTAGGGCATTCCACATTTTTGCTGAATAGCATGAGAACGAGTTCATACCCTTAGTTGAGTCAAATCTGGGTTGAACATGATCAGTGGAGCTGCCTCTGGTGTTATGATCATGGACTTCATTAACATTTTGGAAGTATTTTGACAAATACAGGGGGATCCCAATGTTGTGGTGTATCTTGAAGACCAGGCCCATAGCAAGTTGCTGTACTCTGTCCTCAACCCTAAGCCATCCAATCCTAGCAAAATGAGCAGGGGTTAGATGGGTTCTGTGATTGAGGCCAAGAAGTAGCCTTACAAGTTTGTTTTGGGATGTTTGGAGCCTTGTTTTTAAGGCCTTGGAGGTGTTGTGATACCATGAAGTGCATGCATAATCATAATGACCAATGTTTATTGCTATGGTGTTGAAGATGTCTTGTAGCCTATATCATTGTAATGGAACAACGTATTTTTGTGTTATCCTTTTAGCATCATTATACAATTGTACCACTGTGTTATTTGCAAACTGTTAATAAAGTATTCAATCAACAAAATCAGACGATGTGTCAATTCAAATATATGAGTACATATTTGCTCCCAGGTAGCTTTATACCAAAGAAAATAACTTACAGCAACAGTTCACTTGTGATATATTTACTGACCAGTTCTGTCCCATGCTGCTATTAAGGCAGGCCTAATTGATATGGGGATGGACATATTTGCTATGGCAGTCCCACTGTTTTCATACAGAACGCAATGATAATTAATCATGCAGCAGGATATACATTGCATCATGGAGTTTTAAAATGTGTGTTTAAAATTGTGTACCAGCATGTCTGTCTCCACAAGCAAAGTACAGACAGCGACAGTTGATTGTATAAGATAAGCTTTATTTTGTTTACTTTAGTTTGATCTTTGCTTTTCACCATTCAATAGCTGTCAATGGGAGTCGCTGCCATCAACTGGAGTGTGTTTACTAAGGTCAGAAAACCTTCTATTTATAACTAAACGGATAATAAAACAAGAGTATAGTTTATGTTATCCTGTCGTCGGGTATGTCTGCTAAGAGGATTACGAGGATTGGTGTTAATGTAACATAGTTTAACATTGTTTTAGAAGGAAAATGATGGGGGAATTGTGTTTTGCCCGTTGAAGAGTGAGGTGTTGAGCCTATCAATACAAAACGAGAGCGTTCTTCGCGTCTCAGATAATGTTCATGACAAAAAGGCACAAGTGTGCTAGCAGTGTGCCCTTTGTTACATTTCATAATATACACGGTCGTTTATAATATCTTGTTTTTTGTCGAGGAGAAAACACAAGTGGCGCATTAAGCCACCTAGAGAAGAGGGGCTCTGTGTGCGATGACTCTACATGGTTCTCATGTTGTGTTTAAGTCCAGCCCCTTCACTGTGTTTTCCACCAGTCAGTCTAGTCTATTGTACCAATACTTTGCATTAAGACAAGCTACTACCCGAATCTGATAGAATCATGGCAGAAGTCGCACCAGCTCCAGCACCGGCCAAGGCCGTCAAGAAGAAGGCAGCTCCTCGACCCAAGAAGACTGGCCCCAGCGTCGCTGAGCTTGTCGTCAAGGCCGTGTCCGCCTCCAAGGAGCGGAGCGGTGTGTCCCTGGCTGCGGTCAAGAAAGCTCTGTCTGCCGGCGGCTACGATGTGGAGAAGAACAAGGCCCGCGTCAAGATCGCCGTCAAGAGCCTGGTTGCAAAAGGCACCCTGGTTCAGACCAAAGGTACCGGCGCGACTGGCTCCTTCAAGATGAACAAGAAAGTAGAAGCAGTGAAGGCGAAGAAGCCTGCTGTAAAGACGGCTGTCAAAGCAAAGAAGCCCGCTGCTGCCAAGAAACCCGCACCAAAGAAGGCGGCAGCAAAGAAGCCCGTGGCCGCAAAGAAATCGCCGAAGAAAGCCAAGAAGCCTGCCGCCAAGAAGGTAGCAGCTAAAAGCCCGAAAAAAGCAGCCAAGAGCCCCAAGAAAGTAGCCAAGAAGCCCGCAGCAGCCAAGAAAGCCCCAGCCAAGAAGGTTGCCAAACCCAAGGCAGCAAAGAAGGCAGCTCCCAAAAAGAAGTAAACTGTCATAAACCTGTCCCACCATCCACAAAAGGCTCTTTTAAGAGCCAACCACAACTTTTTATAAGAGTTTTTATTTCCTAATTTTCACATGTTTAATGACAATAAACCATTCGTGTTTTGGAGTTAGCTGTGTCTACTCAGCTCTCCTGCCAGATCCTGTCTCCACCGTCAGGACTCTTTAGAGCAGGGCTACTCTGCTTAAGATGGCTCAGGGGCCACTCAGCAAAATACCAAAAGTCCAAGGGGCCCCAAGCTAAAAATGACGGTCCTATTTTGGATTTTTCGATTTTGTATTTTTATTGTTATAAGAAAATGTACATTTTGACATCATATTCTTTTCACTATACCTGTTTATTTTGTGTGTATGTCCAGTGGCATCAGTTCAGCAAAAGCTAAGGTATGGCAAGGTTAGGGTTGCCAACTCCCAGAGATTGAAATAAGGGACACCTACCCTGGGCGCGCGGCAAAGCCGCGCGGCCGGAAAAAAATGGGGGTCAAACCCCCCAAAAAACCCGAAATGCATAGAAAACATACCTGTAACAATTGATGTTTGTTTTTATTTGATTTTTTTTTTTAGCAACCCATATATTTGAACGGAAATGGATATTTTTATCCTGTGCTTAAAAAAAAAAAAAAAAGACGCTGCGTTGGGGCCGCATGCGGCCCGCGGGTTGAGTAGCGCTGCTTTAGAGTAAAGGCTTGCGGCTTGAAAATTACCCCCCCCTCCAACTCTAACTGTATTAACCATTACATCGTTGGTTTAGCGATTGATGACATATACGTTTTAATAAAAAATAGATAACAGCCAAAATTACATGGAGTAGTGCCAGTCGGGGGAAAAACGTTATCACAATAGAGGACCAATTATATGAAAATGGGTGATGTGGCCCTTATATATACATAAATAAAAGCAGCAATAACGCAATGTAGAAGTAATGCATACACAGCAATGCATAGTATACATTCACATACATAGACCTCTAAAGAAATTATTTAAAAAAATATATACAAACATATCTATGTCTCTCAGATCAGATCAATTAATACATTTAAGAAAAAAAGCTGGGGAAAAAACACAACATGGACATTACAAAAAGCACACACATTTGTGCTTGCGCTTAGTTGCAAGTGTGAACTCTTAAGGGTAAGGGCAAACTCAGAAAGGGATGCTGTTTTAACCGATATATTATAACTATGGTTATAACCCTTACTTAGAAGCCATTACAAAAGACAAGGGAGATGGATGAAAGCCCCAGAAACTAGGGTGATTTGTTGTGATTTATTTTATTAATAATGATCATTTAATTATCCAGTCCACTGTTTTAAGTTGGTCTTTCTAAATGTCTTTTTGATTTAAGGTCTCATTAGGTCTATTTTAGTCACTTCAGCCCCAGGTGATGCATTTGAAATATTCTAGAGCTCAGTGAACCTAGAATAGATTATCCATGTTTGTCCCATTGAAACAAATGTTCTATTTTATAAGGGAGACAAGAATAGCAGCACCACAACGTTTAAACAGTAACATATATTGTTATATAAACATATAATGGTCAGATATAACTTTTGTACACAGTCAACGTGGATTCCATTTTCACCATTGTTTTAAAATAGCAGTATAAATAGAGAGATAGTAGCCCTTTTAATAGTTAATTGCCTCCACCAAGTCTGTGTTTTAAAACCATGCCCATATAACGTTTGAGAGGTTATTGTCATGCAAAACACATAATAGAGGGGGCGGGGGGGCTGCAGCTTTTTAGGCAACGCCCAGTGCTGCCTGTCTTCCTATACGTCCTCAGAACACAGATAAGATGGCATGGCTTCTGCCAGAATAATTACTTGAATTCAACAGCATCATCAAAATGTCAGGCAGAGGAAAGGGAGGGAAAGGTCTTGGAAAAGGAGGCGCCAAGCGCCATCGCAAAGTGCTTCGTGATAACATCCAGGGAATCACAAAGCCCGCTATCCGCCGTCTGGCTCGCCGTGGCGGCGTGAAGCGTATCTCCGGTCTGATCTACGAGGAGACCCGCGGTGTCCTCAAGGTTTTCCTGGAGAACGTGATCCGTGACGCCGTCACCTACACCGAGCACGCCAAGAGAAAGACCGTGACCGCCATGGACGTTGTCTATGCTCTGAAGAGACAGGGACGCACTCTGTACGGTTTCGGCGGGTAAATGACTGACTGACTTCCACCAACAACCCAAAGGCTCTTTTAAGAGCCGCCCACATGTATTTACAGAGTTTATTCCATTATGTAATTGTGAGCACTTTCAGGTTTTACTTATTAAAGCAAATGAATTGCAGGTTGCCTCGTATAAATGATTAATGGTCAGTGAACGGGTGTTTTCTATCGAAAGATTAAAAAGGCATGGATTCCCGAGGCTATAGTGAACGGGTTTAAATACAATCTCCCAACATGTACATCCTAGTTGTGCATACCCGAGCCAAGATAACCTGTCTGTTTTCATTTGTATGTAAGCTATTCAAAGAGTCGCCAGTGGGGGACAGGGTTGGATCAAGGAAAAGTACACTGCAGTGGCCATGATGAGACTCAAAGTTGAGGGTGTACAACTCTCTTCACATTTAACTTGTGAAAATCTTCAGCAAGCTATACAATAGATTCCAGGGAATTTAATTGTTATAAGAAGCTTTATAAAAGCTTGTCAAGATTAAGATAAGGAGTTAAGATAGGGAAACCAATGTCCACTGGTCCAGCATTTTCTATATTGTCTAGTAGTGCAGAGAGTGACTTTATTTGACCGTGGTAGGCTATTATACTTATTTTTTGAACGCAGATGAAATTCACATTCACTTGCCAGCACCATGTCATGCTCCCTGATTCAGTTTGGAATAAGTTCCCATAGTGGGAGACTAAGGAGTCGAACCGAGGCCGCCTGGATGAGAACTAGGAATCCTAACCGCTAGACCATACGGGAATGTGTACAACCATCTACTTCATTTATATCAGATAGAAGTATCATCTCGGATTAGTAGCAAACTAGCAATAGTCTGCAGTTAGTGGATTAACTAGATTATACTGTATACATTATGTATCGATTGAAAAGTATGTTACAACTGGATTGAAATTGGAGCGTGGAACAGCTATTAATTCCAATTTAAATATAGATTTACCCTAAATGTTTATTATACTTTATCCCTAGTAGGCGGGAAAACATTATGCAGAAACAGAGACAGTGTAAGACACCTCCCTCTGTGGGTCACATAAGCAGTGGCACCAATCATGTGCTGGGAGTCGCACACTTCATTTGCATTGGCCTGGTATAAGTACTGGTGCGACGCCCTAGGAGAAACACTTCTCTCCACTACAACCCTCGTAGGAAGAACCATGGCTGAACCCGCCAAGCCAGCGCCCAAGAAGGGCTCCAAGAAAGCCGTCACTAAGACCGCCACCAAGGGTGGTAAGAAGCGCAGAAAGTCCAGGAAGGAGAGTTACGCCATCTACATCTACAAGGTGATGAAGCAGGTCCATCCTGACACCGGTATCTCCTCTAAGGCCATGGGCATCATGAACTCCTTTGTCAACGACATCTTTGAGCGCATCGCCGGTGAAGCCTCCAAACTGGCTAATTACAACAAGCGCCGCACTATCACGTCCAGGGAGATTCAGACCGCCGTCCGCCTGCTGCTCCCCGGTGAGCTGGCCAAGCACGCCGTGTCTGAGGGCACCAAGGCTGTGACCAAGTACACCAGTGCCAAGTAAACGACATCGTCTGCTCTAAATACAACGGTCCTTTTAAGGACCACCCATATTATCAAGAAAGGGCATATCCATATAGATTTTAATTTGAACTAGTTGGGCTATTTATTAGAAATGCAGTGGATACTTGACTGTCAAGTACCCCCTCCCCCCCATTTGTTTAAACTGATAACAAAAGCGTTTCTTGTACTATATTTCTTGCCTTAAAAAATGGTCAAATATAAATGCCTAAAACCTATACCTAAATAATCAATGTTAAGAGAAAGTTTAGCTAAACAGTACACGGCCACAAATAAAATTATGGATTGTAGGTAGCCTACTGTTAAAAAATAGCCTACAGTAGGCTTCTTGTACTATAATATGAGTAGTCTACTTTACCCCCCATGAGGGTTCTTTTGCATATTCTAGTGTCCCATTGATTGTCTTGATTTTGACTGGAGTGGTTTCTGCTGATTGTCCTTCATTCAAAATAGACCTTGATGTAACCAGGCTTGACTTAAAACAATGTAGTGGACACCAAGCGTATTTTTTATCTAGTGGGAAATCGCTGGACTCGCTATAATGATAGCTTTATTTAGCGCCTTTCATGAACAATATGAAAAAAAACAAGCAACTATATTTGCCATAAGATGGCAGAATGGACCTTACAGTTACACCTTTAAAAAGTACACAGTGCAACAAAAAACACCTAAAATGGATTACAATCTGTGTTCCATGTAAACACTCTAAATAAACTTAGCATTTATAAATTATGATGTGATGTTTAGATCTGTCCATGCAATGGGTGATTGTGAACACTTTAGTAGGGTAATTTATTAATGAGTAGGCCTATATATAGTATATACCTATACATACATTGTGTAGTCTTACGCACATAGCGAGTGATCAGACCTCATAAGCATGATATGCATGAGCGTGCATGAGCGTGACAGCTGAACACTGGTCATGGCATTATTTGCCATCATTAATTTAGGTGTCAGTGGTGGCCAGCTAATGTACATTAACACATTTAACTGAAACACGTGTGGTGTTTCTTTTCCTCTGCTGTGCTCCTTGGCTACCGTATTACTTTTGATCAAATTAAAGAAGATATATTGTATACCCATTTTGCCTATTATAATAAATTATGAAGCAATCTGGGTATACATGTGCTATGTAAATTGCTTGTAAATAAATGGTGTGCTGTGTTTATACATTTTAAATGATGTCAAGTCATAATTATGTAATATGCCATATGTTTTGTAAATGGCACCATTGGAAAAGTGGAGCTTGCTCTCAACTGGCCATCCTCTCATAAGTCTCCATGCCACAGGAAGGACAACAGCAGCACTGTGTTTGCAGACACTGGGAAGTTTGAAATTTAAAACAAAACGCTTTGCCAAAGAGGATCTGTTTAACTGTTGTTTCAAAGTCAGACATCTCAGCTTGATCTGCAGCAAATAGGGAATTTGATATTCTATGTTTAAACTGTTTTAAACGACAAATGACAGAGGAAAGCTGGCAAACTCCTCTCCTTGTAATGGTGTATATGTGAGGTTTTTAACGTCTCCAACAAAACGCAGGAGTCCTCAGCGCTCCACATGATTTGATTATGAAGTGAAATTTGTCTGCCATCTGCTCCATTTGTTGTTTTGACTTAAATCCATTTCTACGTCTGTATTTTATCTGGTTTTAGTTGTGGAGAAAACACAAGTGTCTCAGTATTCTGCAGCACACAGAGCACTGACCCAGTGGGTTGAGTCTACATGGTTCTCACACATCCTTTAAGTTCCACCCCCTCCTCCTCTATTCCATCAGTCTCTCTCTATTCAGACTTTAGTTCAGTGCATCTGAAACACCAACCAGAAGACCATGGCAGAAGTCGCTCCAGCCCCAGCTGCCTCCCCGGCTAAAGTAGCCAAGAAGAAGACCGCGGCCAAGCCCGTGAAGGTCGGTCCCAGCGTCCAGGAGCTCATCGTCAAGGCTGTGAGCGCTTCCAAGGAGAGGAGCGGCGTGTCTCTGGCCGCCCTCAAGAAGGCTCTGGCCGCCGGTGGCTACGACGTGGAGAAGAAGAACAGCCGCGTCAAGATCGCCGTGAAGAGCCTGGTGGCAAAGGGCACCCTGCTCCAGACCAAGGGTACCGGTGCGTCTGGATCCTTCAAGCTCAACAAGAAGGCCGAAGAGAAGGTGAAGAAACCCGCTAAGAAGGCAGTCAAACCCAAGAAGCCAGTAGCCAAGAAACCCGCCGCGGCAAAGAAATCCCCCAAGAAGGCAGCAGCCAAGAAGCCCGTAGCCGCTAAGAAATCACCCAAGAAGGCAAAGAAGCCTGCAGCTGTAAAGAAACCAGCAGCCAAGAGCCCCAAGAAGGCGGCCAAGAGTCCCAAGAAGGTGAAGAAACCCGCTGCCGTCAAGAAAGCACCAGCAAAGAAAGCAGCAAAGCCCAAGGCAGTGAAACCCAAGAAGACAGCCGCTAAGAAGAAGTAAACATCCACACAGCAACCTGTATATCCCACAAAGGTTCTTTTAAGAGCCACCAACAACTGTATTTAAAGAGTTCCTTTTTATCTATTATTGTTCTATGTCTTGGCGCTGACATTTAGAATTGGTTATCAATGTATTAACTCAACTGAGCAAAGAGAGAAGGGGTGGGATTATGTGATTGTCAGCAGTGGGAACTAATGATCAATGTTTCTAGGTTTTGCGTGAGAAATAAGCACGAGTTATATGAAAACTAGCCCCAAAAGAGGCCACATGAGCGCAAAAGCCTGTACGTCGGTAGGCGTTGTGAGCTTGTAGATCTCTTTTCACGAACATGGATAAATACCCATGTAACAATCTTTAAAAGTACACAGTGCAACAAAAAGCACCAAATGGATGAAAGCCCACTGTGGTCCATTTAAAACATTCAACACAAAGACAACAGCTACAAGCATTGGGTATGAGTTTTAATACAGATAAGGCTGCCCATGCAATCAGGGTGATTGTCTACAAATTAAATATGGTAATTTTACAAACACTGATATTTATTGATATGTATATTACATGCGAACATATACATGTAATAATATATATAAAATCATTATGATCGAATATAGGTGCATGATGTCCAAGAGAGAACATAAAGTGATACATGAGAAAACATGATTAATATACAAAATATAGTGTGGCAATAGATATTAAGAGACAATATAAATATGCATATTCAATATGAATTCAACAATTTTATGTTTTAATCAAATCTAAAGCCTTGGCATATCTACATACTGATACATCACACAGAAACGGCATTATGTTCAGCAAACAGTTCGTTTTACTTTTGATTATATTACAACGTAATAACATTAATTATAACAATTGTACTAACAATGTAATATTGTCACACGTCACTCTAAAGTCCCAGTAATATGTTTTAAAATATGTTCATCGTTACAATGGATCCTATTCACAGCAGCCTGTTCATGTTGGTTAGTTGTACCTTTTATTTAGCTTGACCACTAATACTGACAATGTTATTTTAGTAGCACTATTATACAGATGCCACATTTTAAGTTTCAAAGTTAAACTTTGTAGCACCAAATCGTTGTCCTTTATCTATGTGACCATTTACTATATGTCGTCTCTGATTGTGCACTTTGTAAAATGTAAATCACACATTTAGGATGAATAGTGCCTGATAACTGTCTAAACTGGACATTGACTGAGAGACGCCGTCATTCTCTGATTGGTCAGGAACCTCCTGGGGGAGGAACAGTACGTCACTGGTTCTGATTGGTGGGGAGCATTTACAAACTTAACCCCGCCCACTTGAGGACATAAATAGTCCTGTATTCCTCTCCTCAGACACATTTATTCTCTCTACGTCTCAAGAAATAAAACCCAACCATGTCAGGAAGAGGCAAAACCGGTGGAAAGTCCAGGGCTAAGGCCAAGACCCGCTCATCCCGCGCTGGGCTCCAGTTCCCCGTGGGTCGTGTCCACAGGCTGCTGCGTAAAGGCAACTATGCCCAGCGTGTTGGTGCCGGCGCCCCGGTCTATCTGGCGGCTGTTCTCGAGTACCTGACCGCTGAGATCCTGGAGCTGGCTGGAAACGCTGCCCGTGACAACAAGAAGTCTCGCATCATCCCCCGTCATCTCCAGCTGGCCGTCCGCAACGACGAGGAGCTCAACAGGCTGCTGGGTGGAGTGACCATCGCTCAGGGCGGTGTGCTGCCCAACATACAGGCTGTTCTGCTCCCCAAGAAGACCGAGAAAGCCGGAAAGAAATAAATCTGCTTCATTCATTTAACAAACCCCACAAAGGCTCTTTTAAGAGCCACCCACTCATTCAATACAAAGATGAATTCTATTCCATTCTATATAGACTGTGCTCAGTTTATATAAACCGACTCAGCATAATGTTATGCTGTTATGCAGCGGTGTAAAGTAGCTCATACATTACTGAAGTATTTTAAATACAGTACTTGTACCCTGCTTATAACAGGCAAATATTGTACTCCACGATTATTTGAAAACTAGTTAATTTGCAGATTGTATTATAAAACCTACATTAGCCACATGAGCCCTATTTTATACATGGGCCATTTGAAAATAGCCGATCTACAAGCTCATTGTAGATCTGCAAATGTCAATCATTACAGTAACTTTACTTTTGGTACTAATATTTTGATAGCAATACTTTTGTACATTTACTCAAGTAACACTTTGAACACAGGCCTTTTACTTGTAATAGAGTATTTTTACATTTTTGTATTACTTCTTCCACCACTGATAATATTACTAGTTTACAGCAAAGTGAAAATACATTGCTGTGAGTTTTATGACATGGGGCAAAGAAATAAATATTTCTACTTGAGTGACAAAACACAAGGATTATGGTGTATACGAGTTATAAGTAGGCACATATTGTCTTAATTAAATCAAAATGTAACACTCATCCGATTCACAACATATTGATGTTGTCAAACAAGTGTCAACTTCCAATATGGACAATGACTGCTTTTACTACAAATAATTTTGGATTGAGGACTACCTTGCATTTAGGCAGTGAATAATAGGCACTGATGTAATCCATGCAATGTGGCTCTAACTATAAATATGTAAAGGATATTAAATGCCTGCAAGTCATTACGACCATTTCATAGTTCAGTATGAAGTTTGTAAGAGATCCCCTCCTCCAATCGATACCAGTGACGTATATGGTACCTCCCCAAATAAGGAGGTTCCTGACCAGAGACCAATCAGAGAACGACGGCGTCTCAAGAAGCGCTAATAAAAGGCAGCAGTTTGCTCTGTTCTTGCATTACTACTCTACTCTCAACCTCAGGAAAGCCATGGCAAGAACCAAGCAGACCGCTCGTAAGTCCACCGGCGGCAAAGCCCCCAGGAAGCAGCTCGCCACCAAGGCAGCGCGTAAGAGCGCGCCGGCAACCGGTGGAGTGAAGAAGCCTCACCGTTACAGGCCTGGTACTGTGGCTCTGAGGGAGATCCGTCGTTACCAGAAATCTACCGAGCTGCTGATCCGTAAGCTGCCCTTCCAGCGCCTGGTGAGGGAGATCGCCCAGGACTTCAAGACCGACCTGCGCTTCCAGAGCTCCGCCGTCATGGCTCTCCAGGAGTCTGCCGAGGCTTATCTGGTGGGTCTGTTTGAAGACACCAACCTTTGCGCCATCCACGCCAAGAGGGTGACCATCATGCCCAAAGACATCCAGCTGGCCCGTCGTATCCGCGGAGAACGTGCTTAAACTCATCTGCCACAACCCCCAAAACGGCTCTTTTAAGAGCCACCCACTCATTTCTTTAAAAGATTTCCATTTATTAAAACCATTATAGTCATATCAGCCATAACCTTAAGACCGTGAAAATATAAACACTAGTATAATTTACTAATATTTTAAAGGGCATTTGTGTTTTGTTTACCATTATTAAAAGACAATTCCCATAACGGCTCTACTCGGCTATATGAGCTATCAGTGACGGGTCTCCCCTCCATCTGCAGCCCTTGTAAACACAAAATAAAACTTTTTTCGAATATAGATCCCCTCTAAAGACCATTATCTCCCCTGGTTACTGCTATCCTAATGCGTGAGAGGGCCACCTTTCTGTTTTGTCGATTAAAGAAGAATATATTTTATGAAAAATAATGGTCACCAAGACCATGGGTGTGTGTTTTCAAAGAGTCTTAACATGCTCAATTGAGTTATAACGGGGTTACGACATCTGCATAGGCATTATAGGGACACAGACAGACGGTAATCTGCTGACGGTTATTGCATGATGCATTCCTATTTCTTCACTCTTGCTTTTGGTTGATTTTTTTAAAATCTCTGTGTTGTTATTCATGTCCTCGCTGTTTTGCCTGATTCACTGCCTTTTACCTTTGCATATTACAATGACCAGAGATGGACATTGTGTCTGCAACAGTAGAACAAACTGCTTCTCTCTCGATGTGCCCCTGGCAGTGACATCATCAGCAGAGACACAGAGACACACACACACACACACACACACACACACACACACACACACACACACACACACACACACACACACACACACACACACACACACACACACACTGCAACACTCACTGTAGTAGATATTAGTCTCTCTCTCTCTCTCTCTCTCTCTCTCTCTCTCTCTCTCTCTCCCCCTCCCTCGCTCTCCCTCCCTCCCTCCCTCCCCCCCTCTCTCTCTCTCTCTCTCTCTCTCTCTCTCTCTCTGTCCTAATAGTCCTTAAATTGTCACTTAACTGCCATCTGGGGACCCCCTATTTTAAGTTGGTCTTTCTAAATGGCTTATTGATTCAATGTCTCATAAGGTAGCCCCAGGTGATGCATTTGAAATATTCTAGAGCTCATCTAGGATAGATTATCCATGTTTGTCCCATTGAAATAAATGTTCTATTTATAAGAGAGACAAGAATAGCAGCACCACAAAGTTTAAACAGTAACATATGATGTTATATAAACATATAATGGTCAGATATAACTTTTGTATACAGTCAATGTGGATTTCATTTTCACAATTGTTTTAAAATAGCAGTGTAGATAGATAGATAGCTGTATATTATGTACATTTTTCACTATTCATGTTGAAGTCCATGCCTGAATTATAATGATTTATAATACTGTATTGTTAAACAAGACATTGAATACATAGTGCCGGTTAAAAGTGGGAATAGTTAAATGCTTCCACCAAGTCTCAGCTTTATAACCATGTTCTAACCGTTGGAGAGGTCATTGTCATGCAGAACACAGAATAAAGGGGGTGGGCTGCAACTGTTTAGGCAACGCCCAGTGCAGAGCAGGCTGCCTGTCTTCCTATACGTCCTCAGAACCCAAATATATAGACGAGGCTTGAAGTTTCTCAGCACTTCTGTCTGTAATATCTACCGAGCAAATATGTCTGGACGTGGTAAGGGAGGAAAGGGTCTTGGAAAAGGAGGCGCCAAGCGCCATCGCAAAGTGCTTCGTGATAACATCCAGGGAATCACAAAGCCCGCTATCCGCCGTCTGGCTCGCCGTGGCGGCGTGAAGCGTATCTCCGGTCTGATCTACGAGGAGACTCGCGGTGTCCTCAAGGTTTTCCTGGAGAACGTGATCCGTGACGCCGTCACCTACACCGAGCACGCCAAGAGAAAGACCGTGACCGCCATGGATGTTGTCTATGCTCTGAAGAGACAGGGACGCACTCTGTACGGCTTCGGGGGTTAATAATGCTGACTTGATCTACCAACAACACAAAGGCTCTTTTAAGAGCCACCCACACTGTTTTACAGAGTGTATTCCAGTATTGAATCATGAGCAATTTAAGTTAGCGAAACTTTTATTTAGATATGTAATAGTTTGCCTCGTATACAATTGCAGTATAGCCTACAAAGAACCGTGATACATGGTCTTGACACAATCTCCCTTATCTGGCTATCAAGACGGTAAAACTCACTTTGCACATTGAAATCTTCCAGCAAGCTACGCAGTAAATTCTAGGCTGATAATTAATATAACAAGACTGTAATTGTTATAAGATGCTTTATTTTAAGATACGGAATTAAAGATGCTTTATTTTAAGATACGGAATTAAAATGGGGAAACCAAAGTCCATGAGTCCAGCATTTTTTCTATATTGTCTAGTCTAGAGACTAGACTAGACAATATAGGAAAATGCTGGAGAGTGACTTTATTTGTTATTTTTTAGGACTATAACAGTTGAATGCAGATTAAATTCACACCCACCTTTGTGTTTGAATCCAAATCCCATCCCAGCTATAATGAACATGATGAAATGCAATTCTTGATTGTTAAAATACCAAAAGTATTGGTATTAAAATGTACTTAAAGTACAAAAACGGTTTGAAAATACCAGATCTACAAGCTCACAATGTATTGCGATGCCAAGCTTGTTAATCGGTTATTTTCAAATAGCTTAGGCATAAAATAGGGCTGAAGTGGTTAATGTATATTTTATAGTGTAATCATTTATTTCTGCAAAGTAACTGGTAACTAAAGTTTTCGAATAATTGTAGTGGAGTAGAAGTACAATGTTTGCCTCTGAATACCTCAAAATTGTGATTGTCTGATTATACTGTATAAATTATGCATCAATAGAAAGTGTGTTACAACCCAGACAGCACCCAGCGTCGCTGCGACGTCAGAATAAGAGCGTCATATCGCCGATACATCGCGTTCGATTTATGTGCATAGCGTGGGTGTTGCTAGGGGATCGGCAGAGCGACTTATTTTCCCTGTGTTGGCTATGTAGGGGCTATGTTGCTGCTACATCGGTGCTATGTCGCGGTCAACAGGATGGATTTTAATCAAACTTAAACAGTTACCTCACTTGCCTGCCAGGCCACAGGGAGGAGCTGTGAACCACTCCCACTTTACTACTGAGCTGCTCTGAGCTCAGCTGGTGGTGATATTAACAATATCAACATTTTCTCCGGCCGACCGTCGTTTCTCCTCATTTCAGCTGTTTAAAACAGGTTTGTAATGTAAAACATCACAGTTATGCACTAGAAATGGTTAGGTTATGTTCTAAACTTCATAATTTCATCGATGATATGTCAAATATGTTTATTTTTGACGTTATATCAAGCTGAAAACTTCAGTTCTGTTAGTAAAGTACCGTACGCCACGCTAGACTACACTAGACACTACACTACACAGGGCAGTACCTGGTTTATGGCTACACATGTTTTTCTATTTAATATTCGACTCATTGACAGCTTATTTTTTAAGATAATGGTTCAAAATGACACATTGTACTGTACATAGCTGTAGAATACAACTCTCGTAGACGTATTTATGATTCTGACGTTTTCAATCTACGAGAGTTGTAGGGTTCACGCCCCATGGAGACAGGGACTTTCAGCACTATGCCCCGTAGACACTCCAAACATGTTCAAATTGAAAATAAAGGTGCTTACCCCCAAGCCCCAAATGTTAACTGTCTCTACGTGGTAGTAGTTTAATGTAATAATCCATATCTTTCAATAAAGAAGTGTTTTAATGCCGTCTGTGGCCGATTCTGTCGGGAAGTTCCCAATGGGGGGTAGTGATAGGTAGTGACGGGGCGCATCCGGTGAAACCCGGAATTACACTAAATGTAAACAGGAAGTAAACGAGGGTGAAAAAATGGCGTTCGGCCACAGACGGCATTAAAACACTTCTTTATTGAAAGATATGGATTATTACATTAAACTACTACCGCGTAGAGACAGTTAACATATGGGGCTTGGGGGTAAGCACCTTTATTTTCAATTTGTACATGTTTGGAGTGTTTACGGGGCATAGTGCAGAAAGTCCCTGTGTCCATGGGGCGTGAACCCTGCAACTCTCGTAGATTGAAAACGTCAGAATCATAAATACGTCTACGAGAGTTGTATTCTACAGCTAACTGTACACATGAGGAAAAGAGTGCCAGGCTTAGCTTATGGTATGCTCCTAGCCCTGTTTGGAACCTCACTCTGTACGAAAGCTATCGTGGAGATAGCCATGGTTCACATGACGCTTGTATACAAGCGTCATGGTATGACAGTCATGTTTCAGGGCTATCGTGGAGAGTGAGGGTCACTGTGTGTATATATTTGGCCTTGAGAGAGAGGTGTGTGTGTGTGTGTGTACTAACCTGACATGTTGGAGATGATTCTTGAACAAATTGAATGATAAATAAATTGTTATTTATTTTTTATAATGTTGTGTATGTATTTTTATGTGATGTCTATCTGCTCTGTTTTTGTTTGATTGTTTATAGGCATTTTTTTTCCATACCATAAGAGCCATACTGTTTTATATAATTGAAAAATGCAAAAAAAATAAGGGAAAAAAAGGAAGAGATTGGTACTGGTACAGAACTAGTATTATCTGTTAAAACTGTTATTGTGTGTCATGCTTGGTGCCTTTAGATTTTTGGCTGATGGCTGCTGGGACTGATTCTGTGACCTATGAACTACGAATGAGACACATGACCAGACAAGACCACGGACATACAGTCAGTGACCGGCGACCACAGGGCACGAGAGATCCAGGCTGAGAAAGTATGCTGTGCATATGGTACGTACTCTGCTATTATATGTCCCTCTACATTAAATCTTTTTGCCAAAAATTGCAGATCTACTTTGAAAGCTCAACGTGTTGTGAGCTAGTATAATTGGCCATTTTTCACCCCAGAATATGGACTCTAAGGTTCAATGTACACTAGTGTAGGTAAGATTACCTTTGGCTGCTCTGGAAAAAGCACAAAATCACTTGAATAGAGGACACTTATGAAGAGAACAACAATTTAAGCTAACATGTACACCAGGAGATTAATTGTGCAATGTATAGACATCACTGAAAATACCTTTTACTTCTGCGATGGTGGCACAGATGTTGGTCTGGTCACCAAATATTTGAGCCTGAAAGACATTTACACATTTAAGACGTAGTGCAATGAAAAAGAAGTTTATCACACTTTAGAGCATATCTGAGGTCTTAATATGGACATACCCAACAACAGATGCCAAAAAAAAATGTTTTGTGTATTTGTATATCAAAATCTTATCGTCCAATCTTAAATACATCATGTGAACGAAAACATGCTGCGCATATCTGAGGTCTTAATATGGACATTAAGACCTCAGATATGCTCTAAAGTGTGATAAACTTATTTTTCATTGCACTTACGTCTTAAATGTGTAAATGTCTTTCAGGCTCAAATATTTGGTGACCAGACCAACATCTGTCCCACCATCGCAGAAGTAAAAGGTATTTTCAGTGATGTCTATACATTGCACAATTAATCTCCTGGTGTACATGTTAGCTTAAATTGTTGTTCTCTTCATAAGTGTCCTCTATTCAAGTGAAGGTAATCTTACCTACACTAGTGTCTACACATTGAACCTTAGAGTCCATATTCTGGGGTGAACATTTAGCAAAAATGGCCAATTATACTAGCTCACAACACGTTGAGCTTTCAAAGTAGATCTGCAGTGCAGGCGGCAGTGGCTCAGGGGTAGAGCGGCCGGGTAGAGTGAACTGGAAAACCGCAAGGTTCCCAGTTCGATCCCGGGCTGGGGCGCTCCCCTAGAGTTGGTGTCGAAGTGTCCTTGAGCAAGACGCTGAACCCCTAATTGCTCCTGATGAGCAGGTTGGTGCCTTGCATGGTTTCGTCCGCCATCGGTGTATGAATGTGTGTGTGAATGGGTTAATGGCACAATCAATGTAAAGCGCTTTGGATAAAAGCGCTATATAAATGCACCATTTACCATTTACCACCCTAGACTTCACCAGCGACTATATAGACGCCTTAACAGACTACGTCACACTAATAAGAACCAGTATGCGCACGCAGGCTAGCACCAACTGAACCCCACCGCTCATAAGATGCGATGTAAAAGTGGTCACAGCCTCACGCGTAAAAATGCATCCCATTAAACTTTCAGATGCTGTTTTTCTCCCAGTATGGAGGAAGAATGCTTAGGATTGTTACTGTGATCTCTCGCTCTTGAAATATATAATCCTTGGTTTCTGTTGTGTGTAAACAATAATAGCAATTCAAAACAGTTGTCCCCCAAACCCCACCTCCAGTGGCTGTCATAAGAATGGAGGGAGTGCTCTATGATCATGGCACCAGAACCTGCTCTTGCTCGCGCAGCTGCAGCCCGTCCGCGAAGGTGCGTAGAGAACGTCTGAGAACAGCAGACCTCCAAGCGCACAACAGTCTCATCCGCGACGTGGTTGTGAGCTTGTATGTCAGCTGTTCTCGGCGCGCAATACCGTTGCGGGGTGAAGTACATATGTCTCACTAGGACGCACCTCACTAGCCAACACACAAGTTGAATGAACTAAAACCAGCGCACCCCAAAACAGCAGGTTTGGCGATCTGTTGGGAATTGATTACATGAAGCAGTCACCAGTGTCAATGTTTGTTAACAAATAATTGGTCTATACTACACTGACTACTTATATTGACACATCAAAATGTAAACTTTGTTCAATTGTAAACCTTTGTTGTATTGCCAAGTGTTCCATTTTTCTTTTCCCATCTTTTTTAAAAGATTTTTGTTGGGGTCTTTTCTGACTTTATTTATAGGTATAGTGGAGAAGGACAGGAAAAAAGATGTGAGAGATGGGGAGAGACGTGCAGTAAAGATCGTCGGGAACGGGACTCGAGGCCTCCCATCTTCTTTTTAAGTAGCTCAGCCAACACCAGACATTTCTGAGACTTGTATCCCAACAACCTGAATGTGAGTTTTTAATTTTGATGCTTTTTTATTCAATGGTGTCCTCTTTGTAGCTGAAGACTGAAGACTATCTATTCCACTGTACATTTGTAATAATTATCCTCTCTAGGTAACATGCTGGCCATGCCAGCATGACACTGTTGTGCTGTTGACAGCCCTCTCCACACCAGGTATACTGTACTTAAAGAAAGGCTATCTTGATTGACTTATGATCCCTACCACCTAAGCCGTTTTTAATAAGCTACTGTGTGTGTGTGTGTGTGTGTGTGTGTGTGTGTGTGTGTGTGTGTGTGTGTGTGTGTGTGTGTGTGTGTGTGTGTGTGTGTGTGTGTGTGTGTGTGTGTGTGTGTGTGTGTGTGTGTAAAAACTAACCAAAAAACAGATGTTTCTTGACAAAAAAGAACTAATTGAATGATAAACAAATGTTTATTTAAAAATAGACTGATAAAGGTACAGAGAAACACAGCAACCAGTACCATATGTTCATTTCATCTGTTAATACTGACATTTATCTGTTATTGTGTGTCATGCTTGGTGCCTTAAGATTTTTGTCTGATGGCTGTTGGTACTGATTCTGTGATCTATAAACGAGACATATGACCAGAGAAGACCAAGGATATGCAGCTAGCGGCAGGCGACCACGGCATGAGGGGACTTGAGAGCAGCTCAGCCAACACCAGACACCTAAATGTAAGTTTTCAATTTGTATCTTTTTTTATTCAACGTGTCCTCATTGTAGCCAATTATGAAGACTGTATTCCACTGTACATATAGAATAAGTGTCCTCCCAGGTACATGCCGGCCATGTCAAATATGCTGGTGACAGCCCCTCCCCACACCTCAACACCAGGTATACTTAAAGAAAGGCTATGTTGATTAACTCCCAAACAAACTGATCAGGTTACTAACTAAACCTCACACCTAGGACTCGCCTAACCCCCCGAAGGGGCGAGGCTTCCCCTATTGGGCGGGCACGCGGGTGGGGACTTCTTTCCTCTACATTAGAAGAGTCAGGACGCACTAACATAGCACTAACATAGCTCGCGTCGCCAGGCCCAAGAGGAAAATAGCAAGAGGCGCATTCTCCGGTTTACTTCCCGTTTCTCCTATTTTCTGCGTGACGTAGGTGGACACCTTTTTAGGAGACAGGAAGCAAGTTGGAGTCTATTTGATTCCAATGGAAGAGTCAACGTGAACACAGCTTCTGAACCATTCTTTAGCTCCATGGTCACTGAACTAAATATTGGACCCGATCGTCACAAGACACAAAATATGCACGATTTTCATACTAAAATGCCTTTTTTTTTTGGTGACACAAATTAGGATAAAATCTACTTTGTTATCCACCTTTCTCTATCCTAGCAACACACTCTCGCGAGATCTGGGAAGATATCAGAAGAGTCCATCTGCAGTCTGACGGACGAGACATAGAGGGCTCTGTCTGTCCCTTATACTATTTATATTGTATTATTATATTAGATTTGAACTCTTATGCTCTGTCCCCATAAGATGTTCTAAAAACTAATAAACTGAGATTCTATATGTGAATGTGGTAGGCCTACGTGAAATCATTATGGACATTTCAAAAATTAAATAAAATGTGTGTTCCAATGCTCAATAATATCATGTTCCATTATTAACTGTCTTGGTTGATGGGTATGATTTGGGAATCATGACATTTTGCTAAACATTCATGCTAAACACATTATAGTCTATAGTGGTAAAATATATACCTTATAAATAAAAGGACCTGTTACAATGTTGAGCAGAATTAGGAGCATATATAGCAGAAGATAAGACTGAATAATACGTGTGAGTTTGTGGTGGGATTTTTGGGGGTTTCTTTAAAATCATCTTTGCCAATAACAGTGCACTTTCAAACATGTAAAGCATTTATTTTCTTTAATGAAGAAAATACACAAATACACATCCACATGACGTTGTCAGCCAGGGAGAGGGGAGGGGGAGGGTGGTGGGATGGTCGGGGGAGAAGACAACTACGCCTACTTAGGAGACCATTTGTAGGATTTGTGTACTACTTCGCCTCTAGTGGCTCCAATGGAGAATGTGTATCTTTCTATATTAACAATCTTTGGCCAGGCTCTCTCCCCACCCGCCACCTTGCGCTTAAACTACATGCAAAAAGGCTGTTCGCAGGATGGCTCAGGGTAGAGGACAGAGTACAGCAACTTGCAATGGGCCTGGTCTTAAAGATACTCAAGGGATCATTGAGCCCATGTACCTGTCTAACTGCTTCAACAACGTGAGAGACACATGCAGGCACAACACCAGAAGGAGCTCCACTGAACTCGTTCAACCCAGATTCGGCACAAACTTGGGGTTAAATTTGTTCTGTTATGCCACCAAAATGTGGAATGCCCTACCAACACCCATCAAAAAGTGAGACTCCGTACCCTCCTTCAAAACCGCCATAAAGAGCACCTGTCTGCAATTTGCAACTGGTCCTAGACAAGTCTTCTAAGCTTGACACCAGAAATGTATTCAATCAATCAAAATAGCTTGATACCGTAATGTCAATCTTTACAGCAGCTATAAGTATAAATGTCAAACCACATAACATTGAATTTATTTCATTGTGTTTTCTGCTGTAGATCTTGAAAGTACTCTCTACTGCACATCAAGAGCCAGAACAAGCACAAGGTATCTATATGTATATATTAAAATATTGTTTATGTTGACTGTTTTTGTTCATTCGTTTTCTCACATGCATTATCAGGCCAAAAACTAAATATGCTCTAGGCCCTCTTGAAGAAAACGGCACAGGGCTAACAATCTGTAGAGCTGGAAAGTGTTAAACTGTATTTTGTATTCAACATTGGGGCCATATTCCTTTACAGCAAAGAGTGAAGACTGCACAAGGTACATTTTAGCCACATTAACCCTATAGTCCCTATTCTGGACACGTCATAATAGACAAACCATCTGTGAAAGTTGCCGATCTATAGCTCACAACATGTCGCGTTGCAACGCGTTGTGAGCTTGTAGATCAGCTATAGCCTTAGGCTATAGCCTAATATAACAAAATTGTGAAAATAGCCGATATACAAGCTCACAACGCCTCGCAACGCGAGGCATTTTGAGCTTGTAGATCTGCTATTTTCACAATATTTATCTGTGGAACCGAGTCAAACTAAATTGAATGCCTCAACTCCTTACATTCCAAGTGCTTATCAGGGTGAGGGGGTCCCGTTCAAATATGATCATTTTGGGGGGTCACGGCCTGAAAAGGTTGAGAACCACTGGTGTATATAACACCATATTGGGAGGCTTCCACGACGAGGTGGTCATATTAATGCTCTTCTCCTTAAACGGGAGAATGGCGAAAGCCTGAAACGTCACAGCAGCACTCGGGTGCAATGAAGCACTTTGCAACAGGAGCCCACAGTGTGCAAGCCTTTTTTGTTTTACAACATGGGAAGAGCGCCTTAAGGAAGACAGCCGCTGGGGCGCCCGCTGGCCTAGTGGTCCTTTGCTGTGTGTCACCCCCCATCTCTTTCCCCGTTTCCTGTCAGTCTACTTTCCTATCAATAAAGGCAGAAAAAGCCCCCAAAAATATCTTAAAAAGAAAGACAGCCATCCATTCTGTCAGTGGAAGAGTTATCTGTTGATTGCTTCTTCACGGTGTACACATGTGATTGATAAGATGTATAGTCATGAAGGATTTTTTTTTCTTGTCTGTACTACGCGACATCTACAGTATATTTGCTGTTGATGTTTTTTTGTTTGTTTGTTTTTTCATTGCAGAAGCCATTGGGACTACATGTACATGCTACAAAGCATCAAGTCAACAGCGCCATGACCGATCACTTCAAACAGGCTTCAGGTCGAAAGTGGTGGTGGGGGCTAAAGAAACTGACTGCAATCAACAACAGAATGAAGTGGTCTTCTTGTCTTTGTGGGCTCCTCAGCTTTATCAAGCCGTGAAACAGAAACCTTGCATGTCTAAAACTGTTTCGTTTTCAGGAAATGGGGAAAAATAACCTGTGTTCCAATGTAGTATTTAGTCACAAGCTCTTTTCATTGGTTAAATATTTTTTAAACCCACAGACACACTTGACCACTTTCGCTTAAATTTTTTTTTTAAATGGCAGATCTATAAGCTCACATTCTGTCGCTATGCGTTGTGAGCTTGTGGATTCACTGTTTTTGCTACTTAAACTCATGGTTCAAGGTTGTTTTATGTTGTTACATCTTGTGCACAGATAAATGGACTGCATTTATGCATTTAACGGCTTTATAGTCTTTCCGGCCCTTCAAATCGCTGTACGATGTACTTCACATTCACCCATTCACACACCGATGGCGGAGGGAAACCATGCAAGGCACCAACCTACTATCGGAAGCAGTAGGGGTTCAGTGTCTTGCTCAAGGACACTTATGACACTTAGGGGCGGCCATAGCTGAGTGGTTAGTGAGCCCGCCTAGGGAACCAGCTGGCCCTGGTTGCCCCAGGTTCGATTCCAGGCTATCCCAGCATATGTGCCGATGATATGAAATTTGTCCCTGAGCAAGACTCTTAACCCCAATTGCTCACAGGTTCTCATTGGAAACAAGACCGCAAGGACTTTCATGAACGACCTGTTAAAAGGAAAGGAATTATTATAGCCAGCTCTTGTATGTCAAAGTAGGGCATTAATTTACTAAATATTCTAAAATAATAGTCTGCACACTATGGCTTGCAGGGCACCCAGTTAAAAGCTTTATTGGGTATATCAGAGGTCTTCAACATTTTTCAGGCCAAGGACCCCTTAGCTGAGAGAGAGATGGAGCAGGGACCCCCCGCTACATACTGGATTCATGTTAAATGTGTGTTTTCAGACATTTACCCACTTAAAACCCTCAATACTTTGTAAACTTGAGCTTTGACCTGCTCTTTTTTTCCCTGTACACACAACCTCTTTGCCGAAAATAGCAGATCTACAAGCTCGTATGCTATTTTCGGCTAATGTTCCCCCCAGAATAGGGATGCAAGGGTTCAAGTGGTTAATGTAAAAAATGAGAAAGAAAATCCCTATCACACAAAGATTTGGCGGCCCCCCTTCAGTATCTCTGAGGGGTCCTAGGGGTCCCGGAGCCCCTGTTGAAGACCCCTGGTGTATATCATACAATAAAGCTTTTGACTGGGATCCCTGCAAGCCACAATGCAGACTATTTAAAAATTGCCTGTGATTTTTGACATTTGTGACATTCTGCATGATGAGTACTTTTGTACATTTAATAAGTACATTTTGATGCCAATACTTTTGTACTTTTACTCAAGTACATTTTGAATTCCGGACTTTTACTTGTAACTGAGTACTATATTGCAGTATTGATACTTTTACTTAAATAAAAAATTTGAGTACTCTTTCCACCACTGGTGTTGTGACACTGCACTTTTTGGACTTGTTTTATTTGTATATTCTGCTCTGTATATTATGATTATATTTGCACTGAAAATAACAGACTACATAAAGAAAAAGGTTTCGTACAAAGCTTTGCTAAATGTTTCTTTGTTGAAATGACATTGTGAATGAAGTAGAATTTTGCAGAACAGTTTTAAAAGGTATAGTAAGAAAATGTGTCATTTCTATGCAGTGGTAGGCTAAACAATGGAAAACTATTACTTCCACTAACTTATATTTAAATATCCAGTAAGAGACCAAGACATTTTAATTTATATTTATCATATGAAAGGCTTCCATTACCAGGTACAGCAGGTAAGGACTTTTTCTAATAAATGTTTTTGTTTTAATAAATGATATATTCATTTTAGATTTTTGGAAAATATTAACCATCATAAAACAATGTTTGCACATGTAGAGTAGTGTAGAATAAGTGTAGAATTGACAGCGTGAGAAGAGAGGATAAAGAGAGGACGAGGAGAGAATGAGGAGAGGGTGAAGGGAGGATAAGCGTCCAACCGTCGGAATTAAGATCGCACAGAGAGAGCAGCGATGTCGGCGCAAAAGCGGCCAGCGACGTCGCGGAGACATCTTCCCAGTGAGCAAACGCTCCCCACGCGACATAGCCCCTACAATGCTACAGAGGGACGTAGGCATAGGCACTACATCGGCGCTATGTCGCTGTGCTGTCTGGGAAGTTACAACTGGTGTCTGGATTGAAATTGGAGCGTGGAATAGAACTATTAATTCCAATTAAAACATGAATTTACCCTAAATGTTTATTATACTTTATCCCATGTCTATATTTTAGCGGGACAAATAGATGCAGGCGGTAAAACATTATGCAGAGACAAAGACAGTGTAAGACACCTCCCTCTGTGGGTCACATAGGCAGTGGCACCAATCATGTGCTGGGAGTAGCACACCTCATTTGCATTGGCTTGGTATAAATGCTGGTGCAACGCTGGCTTCGAACCACTTCTTCACTACAAAACCATGCCTGAACCAGCCAAGCCAGCGCCCAAGAAGGGCTCCAAGAAAGCCGTCACGAAGTCCGCTGCCAAGGGCGGCAAGAAGCGCAGAAAGTCCAGGAAGGAGAGCTATGCCATCTACATCTACAAGGTGATGAAGCAGGTCCATCCTGACACCGGTATCTCCTCTAAGGCCATGGGCATCATGAACTCTTTTGTCAACGACATCTTTGAGCGCATCGCCGGTGAAGCCTCCAAACTGGCTAACTACAACAAGCGCCGCACTATCACGTCCAGGGAGATTCAGACCGCCGTCCGCCTGCTGCTCCCCGGTGAGCTGGCCAAGCACGCCGTGTCTGAGGGCACCAAGGCTGTGACCAAGTACACCAGCTCCAAGTAAATTACAGTCTGCTCTAAACACAACGGTCCTTTTAAGGACCACCCATATTATCAAGAAAGAGTTGATCCGCATTTATAAATATAAACTGGATTACAAGTGCATTAGAAGCTGAACATTTAAACATCAGCCTACTTAGAAATAGGCCTTGCTTGACAAACTGGCTGTACATTAATAGCCTCGAGTGTTCATAAAGCTATTGAACTGGTCTATTTGAGTAGCTTCTGTTTTGTTTGACACGTATTTGTGAGCCCCTGACTCAATTTATCTTTATGCCAGATTTTGTTCACAGATTATTAATGTTGGCTAGATATCAATTTACTCAGCTATCTTATTGCACAATATGCATAGCCTACAGTCAAACATAATAGAGTCAAAAGGAAGATGGAGATGATGGCAAATCCGTGTATGCAGCGTTCAGTTGATGCTGCCATGCCCCAACCTACCTATAGAGGGCAGCAACGTTCATCAGTTTCAGACAGTTTCCACACCTTTTCTTCTTTCTCCACCTGACAAAAAAAAGATTCCAAGAATAAAAGTGTTTCCACCTATCTTTTGAACTCTATGGTTTCCACTCGAACACATACGTTCATTTTTCTGCGTCGTGTTTATCCATTGCTGTCTTCACAATGTGCAAAAGGATTTATGAATAACCTATAAACGTAGGCCCGGCCCAAACTACAAATAACAATTCAAAGCAGTTGTCCCCCAAACCCCACCTCCAGTGGCTGTCATCAGAACGGAGGGAGTGCTCTATGATCATGGCACCAGAACCTGCTTGGCTCGCGCAGCTGAGCCTTATTTATGCTCCATCCCGCGAAGGCGCAGAGAACGGCCGAGAATAGCAGACCTCCAAGCTCACAGCGGTCTCATCCGTGACGCGGTTGTGAGCTTGTATGTCAGCTGTTCTCGGCACGCAATACCGTTGCGCGATGAAGTATATATGTCTCGCTAGAGCGCACCCCACTAGCCAACACATATTGTTCTTTCCCATTTCTATCATGAAAATGATCACTGTAGAGTTAAATGCAACGTGATTGACATCTGCTGGTGAAATGGGTGTAATGCAAATGAGGAATACATTTGAATATTATTATTAATATTAATATTATTTTTATTATTATTATTATTATTATTATTATTATTATTATTATGTGTGTGCACAGTGCATTGACACACACGCGCGCGCGCGCCAAATCAGTTATTTGATCATGTTTGAGATAACAGGCCATCAACAGCAGTGTGTCAGTGGCACTGGCAAGTTTTATTTTGAAAACTGAAAGGAAAGCTGCCACATCCCAGGTTGCATGTTGTTTAATATAATTGTGATCACAATAACCAACTTTTCAAGTGAATTCCACAGTCAAACTCTATTTCACTGTGTGTGTGTGTGTGTGTGTGTGTGTGTGTGTGTGTGTGTGTGTGTGTGTGTGTGTGTGTGTGTGTGTGTGTGTGTGTGTGTGTGTGTGTGTGTGTGTGTGTGTGTGTGTGTGTGTGTGTGGAGAGCTATTCTCAAGATCAAAGCCAATGTTAAAGAACCAAAGTGTAACCAACTCCATATTAATGCCTATGGATTTGTAATGGTATGTGATACAAGTTGTAGGAGTAATGCTTAAGTGGTTCAATACTTCTGGAAGCATGGCAGTTACAGGTTTAGCTTCCTCTATATTTGCTAATGCTATTTTCTAGGCTTGTATTATCAATAGCTGTAAACAGGGTTAGGCTATATGTTGACATTTTTAAGTGGTACTGTGGTAGCACTCATGCCCCTAAGCAAACAATAAAATAACAAATGCATGCCCCACCCAGTTATGCAATGTTTTATTTATGCACATATTTTTAGATTTCTGTATATCTGTGTTCCTTTTGTGCCCATATACAGAGTTCTCTGATGACATGAGTATATGGCAGGGGTCGGCAACCTTTCTGACATGAAGTGGCATGTTTTTATTTTCTTGATAGTCAGTGTGGCGTAATATGAACATTCATTTTTAACATTCACATTTCATGTACACATTTTGATTGTCCACATACATAATAACCATTCATTTTTATCTTCTTATTTTTTTATTCTTCTTTATTTCTTTTTTATTAGACTCAAATGTCATATATTTGGTTAATTGTACAACCAAATATACATTTTAGTGGAGTGAGTCTCATAGCTATCCATGTGTGGATAGCTATGAGTGGCATTAACTGAACATTCTTTTTTTTTTTTACTTAAATTTTTATCCCACGATTTTGTAACCCTATTTTTTACACCCAGTGCTAATTGTCTATGTAATCCTGGGCACTACCTTCCCTCTGCCAACCTAGGGAGGCCAGGGCCGAGCTCATGCCTCCTTCAATGCATGAGAGCCAACTGACCTTCTTGTCACCTGACAGGGGAGAGTTTCCCTGGTTGGACGTAGCGCGTGGAAGGAACACGTTATTCCAACCAGTTCCCTTCCCCTCCATCAGGCGCCCCGGCTGGCCAGGGGGAGGCAGTATAGTGACCAGGATTACTGCATGTTTTTGTGAGGGTACCTACCCTAGGAGACACGGGGAGAACATGCAAACTCCACACAGAAAGGCCCTTTCGCCAACCCCACCTAGGGTATGGGCACTGATGACGCGGAGGAGAGAACACGCCCCCAGCGCCCACAGCGTCCCCTGCGGGAATCGAACCCAGGACCTTCTAGCTGTGAGGCGACAGCACTACCGACTGTGCCACCGTGCCCCCTGAACATTCTTATTTGAAATCCAGCCATGTAGCCTGATGTGAACTTCTTGTTCACATTATGCATGCAAAGTTTACATGTCAACGTGAGCTCAGAGGCATATTTGGAAACTAAGAATCTGTCTCGAGCAAATCATAAATACTGGTATGTTAGCAGGTGTAGTGGTAGTAAGACACAGTAACCTAACGACCCTTCTTCTCTCTTTTTTAAACATTGAATTAATGAAGTTAAACCGTGTAGCCCCAGTGATGCAACTCCAGGTTCCTCTGTTCAGGACACTCCGTAATCAACAGTCCGGTATCCATGGCAACAGGTTCCATCAACCATCATGCTATCCATGATATTGCATAAAAATAACTCGAAAAGGGGCGGGCCTATAGATGACCTGGTAGTAGGTCGACCACAGACTCCAATTACAACGTCTCCAGTTCCATTCTGGCTGGAAACCTGCTACACCCCCACTCAGTTTATTTGCTGTCTCTTCAAACTGTTCTGTCAAAACAAAACAATACGAGCTTCCAAAAGAGCTTCCTTTCGTTAGCTGTTCCACCATGATAGGAGCCCCAGTCCCGACTCAGAGATGGTGCCTATGAGAGTGTATGGCGCCTCTTTCTTCTGCTCCTCCTCCACTGGTGGAGGAGGAGGAGGAGCGGTGGACTGTCCCGGTTGTGCTGGAGCGTCCGGCTTGGCGGTAGCAGGGCCTGTCGGAGATGTATCAGAGAAGATCTCTTCTGTGACACGGAAGCGTATCTCCTCCCCTTGGTCCATGTAGAGGTCATGAGCGCCCTCGTCAGTCTCATACTCCCACAACCACACCTGCTCTTTCTCGTCACACTTAGCAGGCTGCTGCAGTGCCTCCGGCGGGATGAGAATGTCGTCAAAGAAGTCCATGGTCACATGAACTCCCTCCTGACTGCAGTACTTGATTTTTCCAACCAGGATCTCGTCAAGGAAAGGGTGAAATACAACATACCTGAAATGAACTTTAGTGTGGGATGCCCCATCGCCTGGGAAAATATAGGAGTCCTCCAGTTTGGTGATGTCATATAAGCAGATACAGAGACCAACTTTGTAGACCACCTTGTTTGCCAATTTCTTGTTAAGCTCTTCTGCTATTGCATCGTTGAGTTGTCGTTGGAAATTCCATGGAGGAATCTTGACCGTGTCGACCATTTCTACAACCACGAACATGATGAGGTTGGTTCAGCTGGGTCTGTCTGTGGTCACGTTTTAGTTGTTCCTTTCTGATCTTGAAGACATTTTCTGTTTACGTTCAAATCACAAATACCATTAACACATTTGACAATTAAGATAACGTTAGTCTTAGTAAATTAACTGCAATTGCAAGAATCTTCAACAAAATCAACATGCAGCTTCATCACATGCGTGATGGAGATCCCTGATGTCATCAGTATGGCCATATATGGGCATACCGATATGCCTATATATGGAGATATATGTATCTGTCAGTTCCTTTTATGCCCATATATGGAGATCTCTGTATCTGTCAGTCCATGTCCCCTTTATGCCTAAATTAACTGTTAAATAGTTCATTATAGTGCTTGTGTTTGTTTTGCGTGTACTGTCCTCACAAACGGCATCAGTCCCAATAATACATGTTTAAGTCATGGGCGGAGCTTATGGGGATCTAATTAACAGTGTCCTCATGATGTAGGATTTTGTGTTTCCAGTTCTGTTGTGATTATTCAAAATCTGAAGTGAGATTTGTGTTGTGTGGCTCAAACTGGATTGTTTTGGTACACCTGCAGGACGGGAACTGGAAGCAACTAAACACTTCATATCGGTGTAGTGTAGATAACATCAATTCAACATCATTATGTCTGGTCTAAACACTGTTAGTGATCAGGGTGGTTTATTTATGTGTTCGTCAGACTCATGGAACAACTAGAAGTTGAAGTTGAAGTCATGGATGAACTTTAACTTGGTGTTTGCACTTTCTACATTTACGGCCTGTACATCTACATAAACGTTCAGATTTCAAATATAAAGTGCTTAACCCATGAACACGGATGTTAAAATTATATACAGGCTCTCAGAGGTAGCTGTATCTTCCGTATTGTTAAATAAAAAGCATTTTAATCCGATTGGTGGCCATTTTCTCATATAGTTATAACGTAAACAGAGTGCATTACACCTCCCAACCGATAGGGTCGCACAGTTGAAAGCATTTGGCAAAAATACAGAGAACATGGCCACCGATCGGATTAAAATGCTTTTTATTTAACAATACGGAAAATATGGGTACTTCTGAGGGCCCGTACATAATTGTAGCAATAGGGCGATTAGCCATTTGCCATAGGGCGATTACTTCATATTTGAAATCTGAACGTTTATGTAAATGTTCGGGCCAAAAAGGGAGAAAAAGCAAACACCAGGTTGAAGTTCATCCATGAATGTTCCAGGGCTACAGTCAGATTAGCCTAGGATCAAGACTATCATCATAGATGTATTTTATCGAGTCTGACTTTAGGAAAAGTCAGTCTTGATCCAAGGCTACTGTCAGATCGCTGTTGCTGTAAGTCTGTGGTTCTCAAATAGAACCCCAGGGGGTCAAATTGGGGGGTTTCAGGGGGTCCCCAGCAAACTCGAAAATGGTGGCTATAGAATATTTTTGAAACATCTTTGAAATAACTTTTTTTTTAAAACACAGATCTTGTCTTATAGAGAGACCTGGAACAAAATCTTTTCAGATGGGGGTCTGTGGCCAAATACATATTATGAACACATTTGAATACCATGTCACTATATGAATGAGTGACTGTCTCTGCTCTGCACAGGGAACCAGACCTGCAGACACATGAGAGGAGAGGGAAAGAGCATAGAGGACAATGGAAATGTACCTCAGGAAGAAGAGAAGGTGGGCTTTTTATAAATATATGCAAGTATAAAATGTATATCAAGCTACACAGCTAAATATTCAGCACTCGACCGTATTATATTAAGTCAATGGAAATATATATAACCGGCCTCTCTGTGAGCTTGATTGATATCTTAAATATGTGGTATATGTTTACATTGATAATTGAGGATTTAGGATCAGTTTACAGTTATGGTTCAAGGCGATTCAAGGCTTTATTGTTATGTCTTGTGTACAGGTTCATACGAGTGAAAAGCGTTATTGTTCAGCTCCTCAGACAATGTAGCAGTATATACTGTACATATACTGTACACAATAGCAGCAGTACACCAGTGTTCCCGTCTATATACAATATACCAGTGTTGCCAATGTTATGAGACAACCGTTAACTCACTGAGAGGAGACATTTCCTACTCATTTAAAAGGTACATAGATAATCACTAAGGTGCTTTAAGGTGCATTCATTTATTAACATGTTATCAACATGTTGTCGAGTTAGTATTTATTGTTCTAGGTGTTAACTGCACGTTAACACCCAGCTGCGCCCCGCTATAGTAATGGTAATGCTAATGGTACTGTACGTTTGAGCCTGACATCTGAGATTGATGTGGGGACTGATCAATTGCGGGTGGGGCCGTGGGGGCCCCGACGCCCCCACGCTATCGGCGCCTATGGTTGTCACTGCTGTTGTATGCTACTGACTCACCTGCCAGTGAGGAGCTAGTTCCCACCGGGAGACAGAGTACATTTTTCTTTACCGTCTGTCCCTGCAGATAATGACCAGATCTACAAGCTCACAACGCCTCGCAGAGCTTGTAGATCTGCTATTTTCAGCAAAGAGGTTTGGTGTGGAACGGATAAAGGAGCAAAAAGTACAGAACCAAAGGTCAAGTTTAATTAGTATTGAGGGTTCAAGTGGATAAATGTCTGGGGGAAAAAAACACAAAAACATTAAGTGTCATACATGACAAGACATCTCAAACCTACATCGTACATTTTTGTTTCTATCTGGTATAGAGTTATAAATGTTCACTTTAAAAATACATATGTATTCAAATATTTGTTTTCACAATTTTTGAATAACCAAAGTATAAAATATGGTTAAAGTGGTTAAAATGTTTGTGATGCTATATTAAATAATTTAGCTGGGGACCCCCCCCCCCACCCCCGCAAGGACCCCCCCCCCCCCCGCAAGGACCCTGGACCACACTTTGAGAACCAATGACCTAGACCTAATTTACACAACGCTGATGCTATCCATTAACTAGGGAACCAGGAGACCTGGTACTGCCAGACCCCTAGTGGTTGAAATCTGAATGGCCGGACTTCGCATGACGTGTGCAGAGGAAAAGAGGGACCGACCGACCGACCGACCGACAAAGCCTCATGTAGGCCGACCCCCTGGGTCTGGCAAAAAGTTTAATCTGTAACACAATTGTATACAATGTAGTGGAGGGTCCCTGCTTCATCTCTCTCTCTCTCAGCTAAGGGGTCCATGGCCTGAAAAACGTTGAAGACCCCTGCATGGTAACAAATGCTGTACAATTTCTGCCTCTTCTTGTGTGCACCTCTTCAAAGGCAAAGTGGCCTGCAAGGATATTCCTTATAGTTTTAATAAACACTGATACTGACACTGGATTTGAATGAATTTGTATTTTGAGTATAGGCCTATGCCACACAACTTTGGGCACATTAGTGAAGGGATTTAAAAGACAGTAAAGCGCCATTAACTCAACTGTCTTACGGGGAGAGATTTTTTTTTAGAATTTCCTTTCTTATACAGCATGTCCTCTGTGTTTCTGTGTTACAGCGGGTAGGTTTGTGCAGTGGTCAGGCCTGGAATTTCGTCATTTTAGGGGCAAAGTCAATTTTAAGGGCAAATGGTAAATTGTGCATTTGTATAGCGCTTTTATCCAAAGCGCTTTACATAGATTGTGCATTGCATTCACCCATTCACACACACATTCATACAGCGATGGAAACCATGCAAGGCACCAACCTGCTCATCGGGAGCAATTAGGGGTTCAGCGTCTTGCTCAAGGACACTTCGATACTAACTCTGGGGGAGCCCCCCAGCCCGGGATCGAACTGAGAACCTTGCGGTTTCCAGTTCACTCTATATACCCGGCCACTCTACCCCTGAGCCACAGGCATTAAAGACGAATGCCTAAAAAAAAACTGGACAACACCAAAGGCCAAGCCTTTGGTGTTGTCCAGTGGTGTTGTCCAGTTGTCCAACGGCATCCAAGTGGTGCAGGCAGGGGTACAATTCTTTCCCACCTGGAGCCTGGGGATTGATTCGCTTGGTAGGGCGTTCTTCCAACCAACATGATTGTGTGTGTGTGTGTGTGAAGCGTGGTGGGAAGGACGATCTCTGTCACAATCGCTTAATCACAATTATTTGATCACAACTTGCATAATCGTCATAGTGGTTTCCATGTTTCCATGGTTTCCATTTTTGAGAATAGTGGAAATAGCAGATCTATACAAATTCAAATGCGTCACATTGTGACGCGTTTTGAGCTTGTAGATCGGCTATGTCCACTATTCATGTTTTAAGTATAGTATAGTATAAAGTTATAGTATAAAGTATAAAGTTATTACATTATGTATGTTATCATATCTGCCCTGTGCACATTTTGTTTACGAAATCTAAAAGCCAAACAGAAATGTAATTTGTATTTATAATGTTCCAACGTTCAACTACAGAAACATTAAACAGACATTAAATCGTTAATCGCAATTATTTGAACAACAATTAATCGTTAAGTAAAATGACATAATCGTGAACTGGGTAGAATACCGTGGTCCTCCTGGTGAAACTCATCACTGTCAGGTAAAAAGAAGCGGACGTGAATCTGAGGAGGCAAGTGCTTAAGGTCTACATATACCCTCACCAAGACAAACCAGTAGCGGACAGCAGTGACAGGGACTGCATGGGGGGGAATTGGCCATTGGCACAACGGCTAAATTGGTAGAAAATTAACAATTTAACATAATCAATCAGCAATTAAATTGCAATATTGTTTATTCATTTTAGTCTGAAACAAAGACGCACAAGAGAGGAGGACACTGTTGGGACTCTCCCTTGCATTTCTGGGCTACAAGACAGACGAGCACAGAGACCTACCATATGATGAGGCCCGTGATGACAGCGACCCAGGTGACACAGCAGCCATGGGGTCTCTTGGTCTCGTCGGCCGCATCCCTGCGGCAGCAGCACAGACAGCACAGGTACCCAGCCAGCAGCAGGAGGCTCAGAGCCAAACCCAACGCCCCCACGCACGCTAGGAGGATCAGTGACTGGGTGAAGCAGGGACAGAGAGAGAAAGGGACAACATGGGAGACACATGATAAGACAGTATATCAGTACAGTATATTGTGATACACAGTACATGGTGAAACTGGTGATTTTACACCGGAAGTTGAACATCTTGACTTTACACTGAAAGTTACCTTCTTGCCTTCACATTAGAAGTTAACACCTTGTCTTTACACTAGAACAGGGGTCTTCAACGTTTTTCAGGCCTTTCAGGCCAAGGACCCCCTAGCTGAGAGAGAGATGAAGCAGGGACCCCCCACACACACTATATTGTATAAAATTGTGTTGCGGATTCAACTTTATCATAGATTTCATAGATAGCTTCATTGACTATCATCAGTGTTGTGTAAATTAATGTTTTTTGTTCATTTCAGACATTTAACCACTTAAACCTTCAATACTTAGACCTCGATTTGCTCCCTTTTCCCTCAAAACCTCTTTGCCGAAAATAGCCGATCTACAAGCACACACCGCCTCGCCTCGCAGCGCGATGTGAGTTTGTAGATCTCCTATGTTCGGCTAATGTTTCCCTCAGAATAGGGATGGTAGGGTTCAAGTGGTTAATGTAAAAAAAAACATCCTATCACACAAAGATTTGGTGGACCCCCTATAGTAGCTCTGAGGACCCCTGCACTAGAAGCTAACATCTTGTCTTTACAGTAGAATTTGTCCATTGCGAAGTCAAGATGTTAGCCAGTGGCCTAAACAACAGGCCTATTATCTGCTTAAGTGACACTGTGTATCTGTTCTGCGTGGTCATGAGGGGTTAGTGACCCCCCCCCCCCCCCCACACCCAACCCCACCACCCTGCAGTTCAACAACCAGCGTGAGAACAGCCCACCAGGATCAAGCAACACTCCTATGTAAAGATACTAGAAGTTCGGCCGGCTATGCGGGCCGAACGTCTAGTGGGAGTCTTCCCAGTATATCTTTACATAAATACAATGTCAACAGGCATCCACTTCCCTGATTGGCCAACCCAACCCAACCCATCGGCTTTGTGGATTGGCCAGATTGTGCTTGTCGTTTGTGCGGTGTTAAATAAGTGCTAGCATGCGCGGTGGGACTCAACTCATTTACACAACTGGACTTTAACATTCATCTGTTTGTTTCTGCTTTATGAGATGTTGCGCTTCACAGTGTATCTGAACGGAGGACTACATAACAACCATGGTGCTTCTATTGCAGTGGGGAACAAAGTGTACTGCTTTGGATGTAACCGTTTCGGAAAGGAGTACGTCACCCATGATCAGATTAGTGTGTGTATCTTCAACACAGTGTCTTTATGCTGGATGAAGTTGCCTCCGGTGACAACTGGAAGAGGAGAGCGTTTGCCTGAGGTTCCCCCACTGTGCTGCGGGCACACAGCTGTGCTGATAGAGGGTATCGCCTACATCTGGGGGGGTAATGATGAGCAAACAAATGACTTTTACAACGTGGTTTATGCACTTGACGTCGACACCCACAGATGGTTCAAGCCCACGGTATCAGGGACCGCTCCAGCACCGAGGTGTGCTCACTCAGCCTGTGTCCTCGGAAAGGTCATGTATATCTATGGAGGGTATATAAGGGTACCTTGTGTATGGTCAGAGACAACATATGATCCAGCCTCCAGAGACTTAGTGTACAAGCTGGACACCACCACAATGGTCTGGTCTTCAATTTATGGCAGAGGCACTCAGGAATATTACGCGGTAGTAACGCACTCTGCCACCGTCGTCGGGACAAAGATGTTTGTATTTGCTGAGGGCAACGGATTTGACAACAGCATCAGAATATTTGACATAGAGACCAACTGCTGGATGAACACACCTTCTGCACAGCCTCCAGAAAAACATATGTTGTATTATTCTTTTGCCTACAATGGAGAGCTGTGCATATTTGCCGTACAAAACTCGAAAAATTATCTGTTGAAGTTCAATCCAGAGACCTTGTCCTGGAAGAAGGTTGAGGCAAAGGGGAAAGGCCCAGGTTTATCTATTACAAGCATACGCTGCTGCATGGTGGGAGATCATATCATCACCTTTGGAGGATTCAACGGAGAAAATCCCTCTGATGAGCTATATATCTTAGATTTAAATCCTAGTCTGAAGACGTTATGCAAGCTAGCAGTTATTCAGTATGGTCTGGAGCAGTCAGAGCTCCCCCATGACACTAGGTGGGAACTGGCAGCCATGACTACCAACAGCAACTGATGACAACAGTCTCCACCAAGGTTATTATAGTTTTCATTATTTATTGTCTCCGCCGGAGGCGGAGAGTATGTTTTCGCTTCGTCCCGCCGTGTGTTCACCTCCCTCCTAGCCAAGCTAACATTGGTCAAGCTCCACGTGACACTTGTCAATATGTTGACACCAATGCCTTTGATTGGCTAGAGGGACGCATGACGAAATAAAATCCTATAAATAGGTGTGTCACTTCAAAAAGCCATTTATGTTTTTGAAGTGAGGTAAGACAGGATCAATCAGTCTTGATTGGAACAGTACCTTCCAGTACAAATCACCCGTCCGTGCGTTTGTCCCTCTGAGAACACCTAACATTGGTCAAGCAAAGGCGCAGAAGGCCAAAGCTAAGAAAGCATACTCATCTACAACAGTAACACAGAAGAGGACTATAGAGTTGAATTGATCCCACAACAAGGCCGAAGTCTTAATACTGTAACAATTGGCCACCTTGATCAAATACATTATGTAGCACTAGAAAAAACTGACATAGATCAAACACACCAATCAACTGCTGAAACTGTTCAAGACAATGAAGATGAAGAAGACAGACAAGCATTTGAACAAACCAGTCAATTACGAGGACTCCCATATGACACATTGCTTCAAGAAGAACATTTTTTAGATGCAGACACTACATATTCAGTCGCCCCTGCAGAACACCAAAAACCACGCGCATTCTACCAAGACGACCCGTTCTACCAAGACGACCCGTGATATTAAAATAGCACGGGTCTGCTGGCGGAGACTTGTCTAGTTTATTTTTCTTTTTTTCTCGATTTTAGTTTTTTTCCCGATTTTATCCCGCGATTTTTGTAACCCATTTTTTTTTCACCCGGTGCCAATTTCCTAAGTGATCCTGGGCGCTACACCAGCCCTACACCAGCACTACACCAGTCTCCCACTAGGGAGGCCAGGGCCGAGCTCATGCTTCCTTCAATGCATGAGAGCCAACTGACCTTCTTGTCACCTGACAGGGGGGAGTTTCCCCGGTAGGACGTAGCGCCTACCCTGTAGCGGGGAGGCGGTATAGCGACCAGGATTACTACATGTTTTTGTGAGGGTATTAACTACCCTAGGAGACACTGGGAGAACATGCAAACTCCACACAGAGTAGGCCCTTTCGCAAACCCCACCTAGGGTATGGGTGCTGATGACGCGGAGGAGAAGACACGCCCCCAGCGCCCACAGCATCGAACCCAGGACCATCTAGCTGTGAGGCGACAGCGCTACCGACTGCGCCACCGTGCCCCTGCTCGATTTTAGTTTTAAAGCTAGTTTAGTTCAGTTTTTATTATTATAATTACATTTTTTTTATCCCACGATTTTGTAACTACTATTTTTCACCCAGTGCCAATGCCTAAGCGTGTAATCCTGGGCGCTGCTCTCCCTCTGCCAGCCTGGGGAGAGCCCCGAACTCAGCTCATGCTTCCTTCAACACAGGAGTTAGCAGGCCGCTTCTTATCAAACCTGACAGTGGGGAGTATCCCTGGTTAGACGTAGCACGTGGAAGGAACACGTTATTCCAACCAGTTCCCGGCTGACCAGGGGGAGGCAGTATAGAGGCCAGGATTACTGCATGTTTTGTGTGAGGGTACCTATCCTAGGGGACACAGAAAGGCCCTTTTGCCAATCCCACCAGGCTATGGGCACTGATGACGCGGAGGAGAGACCACGCCCCCAGCACCCACAGCATCCCCGGCGGGAATCGAACCCAGGACCTTCTAGTAGAGCTCTTCAGAGCCCCCCTGATTCCGAAAATACCCGAGAGGACCCGAGACCCGTACGGGTCTGATCCGCTGCACTACTCAGGAGAGAAACGCAATGAAGTGCTGTTTAACTTGTGTGTGATGTTTTAGACTGACCTGGGATCAGGTTTAGTGCAGCAGCGATGTGAAAATGGCTGTGCATCTTGCGCGATCAACGGTGTTTACTTAAGTAAAAGTATCAATACTGCGATGTAGAAATCCGAATACGACACATGGACTACAAATTAACCGAGTGCAAGAACCTGTTCGTTCTGAAAATATACGAACTCTGAGACCGAAAAGTACTTTTATCCCTCCGAGTTTTAATCACTCTGTAGCCACTTTTTGCAGACTTGTTGAACAAAATGTTTTTTCTGTTTTTCATGCTAACAAACAGTCGAAGGTTAACTCTAATGTAACTCCTCAAGAGAGGCTTGCTTTGGCTAATTTAGCTAAAGATGAGACAATTGTTATACGTAATGCTGACAAAGGTGGCGCGATAGTGTTGTTGAATAAATGTCTTACAGAGCTGAAATTACAAGACAGTTGAGTAATAGTGACTTTTATACACCTTTAAGCAGTGACCCTACTGCAAAGTTCGCACAAGAAATAGAGTTTTTTCTTAAGAGGGCACTGGACGACCAATTCATCTCAAAAAATGAATATGACTTCATTTTTCAAATACATCCTGTGCGACCTATTTTTTACTCTCTTCCTAAAATACATAAGAGTTTGGTTGAACCGATTCCGGGCCGTCCTATAGTAGCAGGAACTCAGTCTTTGACTGAACCTATGTCCAAATATATAGATCTACATATTAAACAGTTGGTAGCCAAGCTTCCTTCTTTTGTTAAAGATACTACAGACTTTCTAAACAAATTAGATTCGGTTCAGAACACTCTTAACTCAGATCTCCTGTGTACTATGGATGTGGCTAGCCTGTACACTAATGTCCCTCATAAAGAAGGGCTCGAGGCCCTGACTTATTTTTTTAACCAGAGAGAGGCTAAAACTCCCCCTACCGATTTTCTCACTGATCTGACTCGACTTGTGTTAAACAAAAATTATTTCAAATTTACAGTGTCAAGGGATGAGCATGGGATGTCCCTGCTCCCCAAATTATGCCAATTTATTTATGTGAAAATTTGAGGGTGACTTTGTGTACAATAACAATCCTTTTTCTCCTTGGTTAAGATGTTGGTTTAGATATATTGATGAAGTTTTTTTTATTTTTTTCTGGGTCAGTGGAACAGTTGGAGGAGTTTATATTAAGGTTTATATTAATTCTAGAATGCCATCGATATCCTTCACTTTAGAGTCTAGTAGAGAATCAGTGTCATTCTTGGATGTATTAGTACAGAGAGAGGTAGATAATATTTCTACTTGTGTCTATAGAAAACAAACTGATAGAAACATTATTATTTTATTTTTTTTCTTCTCGATTTTAGTTTTTTTCCCGATTTTATCCCGCGATTTTTGTAACCCATTTTTTTCACCCGGTGCCAATTTCCTAAGTGATCCTGGGCGCTACACCAGCACTACACCAGTCCCCCACAGTAGGGAGGCCAGGGCCGAGCTCATGCTTCCTTCAGGCATGAGAGCCAACTGACCTTCTTGTCACCTGACAGGGGGGAGTTTCCCTGGTTGGACGTAGCGCATGGAAGGAACACGTTATTCCAACCAGTTCCCTTCCCCTCCATCAGCCGCCCCGGCTGTCATGGGGGAGGCGGTATAGCGACCAGGATTACTACATGTTTTTGTGAGGGTATTAACTACCCTAGGAGACACGGGGAGAACATGCAAACTCCACACAGAGTAGGCCCTTTCGCCAACCCCACCTAGGGTATGGGCGCTGATGACGCGGAGGAGAAGACACGCCCACAGCGTCCCCGGCGGGAATCGAACCCAGGACCTTCTAGCTGTGAGGCGACAGCGCTACCGACTGCGCCAAAGACATCGCCTGCTTGTCGAGGTCGGAGCGCTATAATATCAACGTTCGGCCAATCAAAGAAAAGCACACGCATTGGGAGGACGGGATCGACTCCTGCCCGAGCCAACTTTCTTCAACTGTGGCTCTGCTTGCTTGAAGCATATATACTGTACATATAATGTAACATACTCTTGTATTCATTGCATCTGTCATTCTAGACTTACAATTGATGAGATGATCAAAGCATTAATAATTACCACAAGCCTCCGAGGGCACGTTGAACCACGAGTTCAACGATGCTTGTAGGCAGCCAATAATTAAAGTAACATTAACATTAACCTGATCAAAGCAGAACAAGAGCTTTTACTGGCTGACTTAATGTTCCTGCATGGTTTCTTTCCGACATACAGCTAAACATTGTCCAATTTTCTATTAAGTGTATAGCCTACATTATATTTTGGCTATATGTGATAAGAAGAAGAAGTGTAATAAAATTGTAGAGTGTGATTGTGAACGCTTTCCTGTGTCGTTCAAACGTCTTAATAAAGTGTGCGCATGAGATCCTTATGTTATTCCCACAATGACATCCTTATGAGAGCCTATATACAGTACTCACCTTTACGCACGGTGGATTTACTTGGATTATGCGATATAATAGCCTGTGCGACAGTGTGCGTCCATCCTATTCTTTATTATGGTGAACGAATTGATGCTAGGCCCTGACTTATTTTTTTAACCAGAGAGAGGCTAAAACTCCCCCTACCGATTTTCTCACTGATCTGACTCGACTTGTGTTAAACAAAAATTATTTCAAATTTACAGTGTCAAGGGATGAGCATGGGATGTCCCTGCTCCCCAAATTATGCCAATTTATTTATGTGAAAATTTGAGGGTGACTTTGTGTACAATAACAATCCTTTTTCTCCTTGGTTAAGATGTTGGTTTAGATATATTGATGAAGTTTTTTTTATTTTTTTCTGGGTCAGTGGAACAGTTGGAGGAGTTTATATTAAGGTTTATATTAATTCTAGAATGCCATCGATATCCTTCACTTTAGAGTCTAGTAGAGAATCAGTGTCATTCTTGGATGTATTAGTACAGAGAGAGGTAGATAATATTTCTACTTGTGTCTATAGAAAACAAACTGATAGAAACATTATTTTTTTCTTTTTTTTTCTTCTCGATTTTAGTTTTTTTCCCGATTTTATCCCGCGATTTTTGTAACCCATTTTTTTCACCCGGTGCCAATTTCCTAAGTGATCCTGGGCGCTACACCAGCACTACACCAGTCCCCCACAGTAGGGAGGCCAGGGCCGAGCTCATGCTTCCTTCAGGCATGAGAGCCAACTGACCTTCTTGTCACCTGACAGGGGGGAGTTTCCCTGGTTGGACGTAGCGCATGGAAGGAACACGTTATTCCAACCAGTTCCCTTCCCCTCCATCAGCCGCCCCGGCTGTCATGGGGGAGGCGGTATAGCGACCAGGATTACTACATGTTTTTGTGAGGGTATTAACTACCCTAGGAGACACGGGGAGAACATGCAAACTCCACACAGAGTAGGCCCTTTCGCCAACCCCACCTAGGGTATGGGCGCTGATGACGCGGAGGAGAAGACACGCCCACAGCGTCCCCGGCGGGAATCGAACCCAGGACCTTCTAGCTGTGAGGCGACAGCGCTACCGACTGCGCCAAAGACATCGCCTGCTTGTCGAGGTCGGAGCGCTATAATATCAACGTTCGGCCAATCAAAGAAAAGCACACGCATTGGGAGGACGGGATCGACTCCTGCCCGAGCCAACTTTCTTCAACTGTGGCTCTGCTTGCTTGAAGCATATATACTGTACATATAATGTAACATACTCTTGTATTCATTGCATCTGTCATTCTAGACTTACAATTGATGAGATGATCAAAGCATTAATAATTACCACAAGCCTCCGAGGGCACGTTGAACCACGAGTTCAACGATGCTTGTAGGCAGCCAATAATTAAAGTAACATTAACATTAACCTGATCAAAGCAGAACAAGAGCTTTTACTGGCTGACTTAATGTTCCTGCATGGTTTCTTTCCGACATACAGCTAAACATTGTCCAATTTTCTATTAAGTGTATAGCCTACATTATATTTTGGCTATATGTGATAAGAAGAAGAAGTGTAATAAAATTGTAGAGTGTGATTGTGAACGCTTTCCTGTGTCGTTCAAACGTCTTAATAAAGTGTGCGCATGAGATCCTTATGTTATTCCCACAATGACATCCTTATGAGAGCCTATATACAGTACTCACCTTTACGCACGGTGGATTTACTTGGATTATGCGATATAATAGCCTGTGCGACAGTGTGCGTCCATCCTATTCTTTATTATGGTGAACGAATTGATGCTAGGCCCTGACTTATTTTTTTAACCAGAGAGAGGCTAAAACTCCCCCTACCGATTTTCTCACTGATCTGACTCGACTTGTGTTAAACAAAAATTATTTCAAATTTACAGTGTCAAGGGATGAGCATGGGATGTCCCTGCTCCCCAAATTATGCCAATTTATTTATGTGAAAATTTGAGGGTGACTTTGTGTACAATAACAATCCTTTTTCTCCTTGGTTAAGATGTTGGTTTAGATATATTGATGAAGTTTTTTTCATTTTTTCTGGGTCAGTGGAACAGTTGGAGGAGTTTAAGGTTTATATTAATTCTAGAATGCCATCGATATCCTTCACTTTAGAGTCTAGTAGAGAATCAGTGTCATTCTTGGATGTATTAGTACAGAGAGAGGTAGATAAGATTTCTACTTGTGTCTATAGAAAACAAACTGATAGAAACATTTTTTTTTTCTTTTTTTTTTTTCTCGATTTTAGTTTTTTTCCCGATTTTATCCCGTGATTTTTGTAACCCATTTTTTTCACCCGGTGCCAATTTCCTAAGTGATCCTGGGCGCTACACCAGCCCTACACCAGCACTACACCAGTCCCCCACAGTAGGGAGACCAGGGCCGAGCTCACGTTCAAACGTCTTAATAAAGTGTGCGCATGGGATCCTTATGTTATTCCCACAATGACATCCTTATGAGAGCCTATATACTCACCTTTACGCACGGTGGATTTACTTGGATTATGCGATATAATAGCCTGTGCGACAGTGTGCGTCCATCCTATTCTTTATTATGGTGAACGAATTGATGCTAATATTATAATACTAATAATAATTATTATTGTTTTGTCCTTGTTGGTGTACAGTTGGTTCTTCTGGTTGCAATGGATACAGTAACTGTCGGGCCGGGCGCACAACGGCAGTCTCTCTCTCTCTCTCTCTCTCTCTCTCTCTCTCTCTCTCTCTCTCTCTCTCTCTCTCTCTTCTGCTAATTCTCAACGAAAATCTGTGATTCTAATTTTCCTATGATCACCAGAAGTGAGAGTGTCAATTCCTTGATCAAATATGTTTTTTTTCAAAGGAAATCAAAGGCTACAGCTTATGGAGCCAACATCGGTATAGTGTCCAAGCGTCTCAGAAAGAGTTTTCACCGCAACATAATTCCATTGGTCAGGAAATAAACAACGGATTACAATAACATAACATTCCCTATAATCAGTAACATGTAGGTGATACCTATGTCTATCAAATATGGTTTTATTGAAAGGCAATCAAAGGCTAGATCAAGCTTAGAAAGCAAACATCGGGTAATATCCGACGCTACGGCAAAGTTTATTTTCATACAATAGGCCTATAGATTACATTATTTCAATATAATAAAAGTAAATAGAAAAACAACATTTCTGGGTCCAATTTTTGTAATAGAGAGGAATGGTCACATATTCCCACCTATAAACATGTTTTTGCCCAATGCTGACAGCTGGTCAGCAGGTGGTGTAATAAAAATGTAGAGTGTGATTGTGAACGCTTTCCCCCATGCTGGTATAGCGTAAAAAAAGAAGAAAAAAGAGAGATAAACTGTTCTATATCACATGGATTTGGCGGACCCCCTGTAGTAACTACGAGGACCCCCTAGGGCCTAGGGGTCCCGGACCCCCGTTTTTACATCATATCAGACGGCAATTAATTTTGTTAACTCTGTCTTGCCTGTCTAAGTGACTCTATAGGTATAGCCTACATTATATTTTGCTTAATATAATGTTGACACTATGACGAACTCTTGTTTCCCCTAACCTAACTATAATGTAACTGTAATAAATAGCCGACATTTTGCAATCGTGTCATTGTTATCCAAGTTATTGCTAGTAATCAGTGGTGGAAAAAGTACTCAAACTTTGCATGGCTACTTAAAATTCACGAGGATATGCAAATGAGCCATGCGGTCTTACTTAGCCTACCACAAACAGCAGATCGCAGCATGACGCGTTGTCAGCTTGTAGATCGGCTATTTTCAGTGAATGTACCCCCCGGATGCTGGTTATAGTGAAAAAAAAAGAAAAAGAGAGAAAATCTCAAATAGATTTGGCGGAACCCCTGTACTGTAGTAACTATGAGGACCCCCTTATGAAGACCCCTGTTCTAGGTTAACATATGCTATGGTTTAGAACAGTTTTAAACCATAGCATGTTACCCTAATATATTGTTGATACCCTAACTCATAAACTCTTTTAGTTATGTAGTGATAGCCTACATCATTGAGAGCTTATAGATTTGCTATTTTCAAATGGCTGAAATGTATATAGGGCTGAAGTGGTTAATGTATGTTCTGTAATAATAATCCAAATCTACAACTTAACTTAAGTTTTCAAATAATTGTAGTGGAGTACAAGTATAATATTTGGCTCTGAGATCAGATTTAGTGGAGTAGAAGTAAAAGTACTGAAAATTGGAAATACTTGGAAAACAAACGCCAGTCATGGATCATATGACGGTCGTCTGTCGGTCATGGATGAACTTCAACCTGGTGTTTGCACTTTCTCCCTTTTTGCTCCATACATCTATATACACTCAAAAATAAAGTGCTTAGCTCATGGCCACACATGTTACAATTATGTACGGGCCCTCAATAAGTACCCGTATTTTCCGTATTATTCAATAAAAAGCCACCGATCGGATTAACTTCTGAGGAAACGTACATAATTGTAAAATCCGTAGCCATGGGGTAAGCACTTTATATTTGGAATATGAACGTTCATGTAGATGTACGGACGAAAAAGGGAGAAAGCTTAAATACCAAGTTGAGCTCATCCATGACGGTCGGTCACGATATGACAGTCATGTTTCAGGGCTATAAACTCATACATGATCGGTTTTGCTGTTCTCAAATACATTACCCACAATAAATAAAATACTGGAGCACAGCCTGGGTACTTTGAAGGCAGTAAGCTAATAAAAATAGAAAAGATTGTAACTTCCTCTTGCAATGAACAGCCAACCAACTTCCAAATGGACTGCAGGTTATGTAAAAAAAACGAATACAATTACTAGATCACGATGTACCATGGAATGACAAAAGAACAAGCTGACAAAGTGTAAAAATCAATCAAATCAATCTTTATTTTGATTTAATCCTTTCTGTGCTGTTTCATCATGCTCCTCCTACTTCCTCATCTAGGAATGGAGTCTGGGAGTTGGGGGAAAGATTTAACTGGTCAGTGAAACAATAAATACAGGACCGAGATTTGCCGCTGCTGACGGGGGCGGTCCGGGAGTTGGGGGAAAGATTTAACTGGTCAGTGAAACAATAAATACAGGACCGAGATTTGCCGCTGCTGACGGGGGCGGTCCGGGAGTTGGGGGAAAGATTTAACTGGTCAGTGAAACAGTAAATCCAGCAGGGAGTTAAGGACCACAAGCAGTGACTGCAGGACCGTGATTGGCTGCCCAGAAGAGACAAAGAAGTAACTGCAGGCGCCACCGTGCCTCCCTTATAGAAACAATTATTTACATTTTTCTAGCTATCACCCGTCACGGTTAAAGAGAAGCTTACCTTACAGTCAACTATTGAGGACGAAAATAATCTGTAGTACTGACAGTGCTTTCGAAAGACAAGCTAAGGACTTGTGCGATCGTTTCAAAACTAAAGGTTATAGTGATAAAGTGCTGAGTGTTAATGTACAGAGAGCTCGAGAGAAAGAGAGGTCTAGCTTGTTAACTCCAAAACCTGCTCGTGCAGGGGAGTCAAAGATAGTTTTGTCCACTACCTATTCCCCTTTGTCCATTGATATATTAAGAATTCTGTGAAAAAATACTGGTATGTGTTATCGAGTGATCCTAATGTGGGTCATGTTTTCAAGGAGCCCCCCATCTTTGCACACAAACGTGCCAAAAATGTGAGGGACTCTTTAGTGAGGGCAGACTGTTATGTTCCACCACAGCATTTTATGTCAGATTTGCCTACGGGCAACTTTCCGTGTTACAACTGTGTTCATTGCAATGCAATGATCAGAGGGAATCATGTATTGCATCCACATTCAGGAAAAAGATTGATGTTAAAAGCATCATCACCTGTAAAACTAAGTGTGTGGTCTATCTGCTAAAATGCCCTTGTGGCCTTTATTATGTGGGTAAAACCAAAAGAGAACTTAAAGTTAGAATTTCAGAACATAAAAGTAATATTAGAAACAAGGATGAAAAATCACCTGTTGCTAGACATTTTAATGCGGTGGGACATGAAGTCTGTGCTTTAAGGTTTCAGGGTATTGAGGCAATATTGCCCTTAAAAAGAGGTGGGGATCGTGAAAAACTTCCATTGCAACGAGAGGCATGGTGGATACACTCTCTCCAAACAGAACACCCTAAAGGTCTAAATGAAGAACTTTTACTAGGTTGTTTCTTATAGTATTTATTGCGTGTAAAACAGACAGAGCATACCACTTGAGAGTGAAATGAGTTTATTTTGTAGAGCAATGAATTGATGATGTGACAATGAATGATTAATGCCTCTTTTTCAAGTGACACTGTGTATACTTCGGTATTTAAAAAATGTGTTTTACATTTTTTACAAATTTGCAAGTCTTGAATGAAATCTGAGTTTGTCTTTATGAAGGAGCACTGAGGGACTCGCACAGACTAAGGTTGTAAAACTGCCGCTTTACTGCAAAAAAAATGTGTTCTAGGTAATAATTATTTTTCTTTCTTTTTTTGTATTGTATTTTCTGTTTTATGGTGACCCTTTGTGTTAAAAAATGACTGTCTTATTTTGTTGTTACCCGGACCGCTCTGTGCGTTGCACCAAGGTCCCTTTATAAGTGACACAAAAACAATGTGATGTCATTATACGCTGAAGAAGGCCTCTGGGCCGAAACGTCCGGTTTGACGCTGTTGCTGGGGAGCTATGACCTAAATAAATAAGAACCTAAATGGACTTAAGTGAGTGCTGGCATTCCTTTCTATGAACTGTATCTGCCTGAGCCGTGCACCCTGTACTTTGGTACTTCGAAATCTCGTCTCATGAGTGCTTGCTTCCTTCCTTTTCAAGTTGCAATGTAGAAATACTCTATTACAAGTAAAAGTCCGGAACGACGCGACGCAGTGTGAGCTTGTAGATCGGCTATTAGTAGCCTACAGTACTTGAGTAAATGTACCTAGTTACTTTACACCATTGATGCGCACCGCATCATACTGCAAGGCAAGCCATGCTGCCAGGCTGATTTGAAAACACCGGCGTGCATTCATGGATTCCTCTGATACCGTTGCCTTCAATGAACGAGGTGAAAGCAAAGCTTTAAAGGATCTACATGAATTTAAAAAAAATATTTGATATTTAATATCATATGGTGTATGTCCCTCAAACCTTTTTCAAAAGGTTTGAGCCTAAATCATCACTCAGATATACTCATCCCAAGTCAATTGTCTCTGGCTTATACAGCACTTTCAGCTGCAATACCAAAACGTCCTCTTGGGCAGGGGGGGGCTACTGAGCAATTATGTCTGGCCAGCATCAATGCAGTGGCAATGCAAGTGACATCACTTGCATTGCCATTGCTGAAATGGCCTGTTCAGACACGCCCATTCTGAAAATCTCTGAAATGAGAATGAATGACTGAATGTTAAAAATATATATTTTTTGGGGTACAAGAAAAAATGAAATTCATGGTGTAGACCCTTTAATCATAAAATGTAGCTCTAAGCGCAAATTCAATAAAGAAGATCTAAACGCTCCATGTTCGTAGCGCCTCCTCTAAGCTACGTCACCCCCGTTCCCACGCTGTCAAAAATCTTTCCATTCACAATTCTAAGCAAGCGCCATCATCCAATCAGGCGCCACTTCCTATCTGCAGCCAGCCAATCGGCGAACGGGCTCCGTTTATCAAATACCACTGCCTCTGACACGTCACTCTCTTCCCAGGCAGCGACCAAGCAACCCACCTCCATCCCCAGCTCCACCTGCGCTGTCCAAGAGCCAAAGGGAGGTCGATTCTCACACTGCCACCACCGGCGTCTAGACTCCAGGGGGCTCTCTTCTATTCCTAATCCTGCTTGATTAAATGCAAACGGAGTCTAATCGCCAAATCTTGTACATTTCTATAATAAATGTTCCATTGTTCCAAAGTAGCGTGATCTCTCTTTTATTGAAATGGTCAGTGGTCATTAGGTCTGCTATTATTTCATAAAGTCCACATTTATTTACAAAGAAAACCTTTTGTAACCCATATTACATTAATACCTCTGCGCATATTTATTATACGCCTCATCCCCGCTCGCGGGAGGGAAGCCGGACGGGGAGGGTGATGTTGCTTGTATTCCTACAGGCTGGGGCGGCACCTGTCAGCAGGGAGTGTTGGGTCTGAGGAGTCGGACGCATGCTCTCGGTGGGGCCGTCCTCCCAGTAGGGGCTCCTCACTGTGAGTCAGGATCCAACAATCAGCAGTGACAACACAGAAATGTGTGAAGCCAGGAATTAATTGGCATAATGACTAAATTGGTGAGAAAAAGGGGGTAAAAACGTATTGACACTGACACACATTATTGACAATGCCGTACCCGTCCCGGCCGAGTACGTTTTGGTGGCCAGAAATACGTGAGTCCGACCGTTCCGAGGCCACCGAATCTGACGGGGTAGGTTGAACGAGCATTCTGGTTTTCAAACACCTACATCATAAGTGATGTGATGTCACGCATACAGTACAGTAGCTTAGCAAATATGGACCATTACATCATACGTGATGTCACACATGTATACTTAAATAGCGTTACACAATAATCCCAGTCTGTAGGCATAATCTCAGTAAGGCAACTTTTAACCAAAGTGGAAAAATGACAAACCCACCTTCAATCGCACAGACCAGGAATCAATTCAACGAAAGTTTACAACGGTCAGTAGCGATCTTTACCCTTCCGCAGATTGGAGATGAACTGGTCTTGATGAACCAGAGGCTAGTAAAAGACTGGGATGGGTTTGTGAGAATGCTGCCACAAGACCAGATGACTGCTAGTCTTATTGAAGTCCAGTATGATACGGCGGAGGATACAGGCGTAAGGGAGATAGTAACTGTCCTCTATTTTCCACAGGGGCCAACTTATGCCGAGAAGCACCGAATGAGAACGGCCCCTGGAGTTGAGACTCAAAAACCTACTAAGCCTATGGAAGCCGAGGAAATGGGTCATTTAGGTCTTAAGTATCTCAATTACTACCTCAAGAGTCTCCATCCAAAGACTGTTATAGTGAAGCTTGAAGGCCATGGCCAAACATAGTCATTGAGCCATCCAGCGTTTGTCAGAAGAGGGTCAGGGTCAGTCTGTCTGTGTGAGTCTGTCCGGTGACCGGTGAGATTTATTGTCAAAAGGAACGTCCAGGACCCAGGACGAAAGAAACGACAATGGTGAACGCCTTGCCGATCTCACTAACCCTTAGCGACCACTACCTAATCGCTGTGGCTGGGATCGATGGCTGGGACATGTGCTGTTGGAGCAGGACCGCATCACAAAGGTCGCCTTAAGATGGACACCACCAGGAAGCCTTAGTGAAAATGAGTGCAAATCTTTGAACATATATTTAAGAAATATATGTATTTGAAGATTTGCACAATTTTTCACATAAAAAACAAAAAATAGCAGATATACAAGCTTGTAGATCTGCTATTTTTGAATAGCCAAAAAAATCTAAAAATGACACATACTTTCCTGGCTAAATGCGTTAAATGGCTTTTTTAAAAGCCATTTAAGCTACAACTAGGCTAAGTGCTCCCAGCCAGACCATTCTCCTGCGCAATTTTTTCTTTCTCGATTTTAGTTAGTTTTACTTCACTTTAAAAGCCAGTTTAGTTCTGCTTTCTGTGCCCCAGAAAAAAACTGTCACATGAATGAATGAATGAATGAATGAATTTTATTTGTATAGCGCTTTTCCAAACCAAGTTACAAAGTGCTTTACATGGGACCCCCGCGAAACATCGCGGACCCCCGCGAAACATCGCGGACCCCATCGGCTGTTTTTTTTTTCATGACGAAATTTCCCCCAAAAAAGTTTTGGCTGCCGGCCAACTTTTGCTGTCAATCACAGAACGATGAGCGACGACGCTGATAGGCTCAGGTTGGGTTGCCATGTCCAGGTGTTGTAAGCGTGTCCACGCATGCGCAGTGCGCAGCCACACATTTGCGCAAACATTCACAAAATCGTTGAGCCATCCAGCGTTTGTCAGAAGAGGGTCAGGGTCAGTCTGTCTGTGTGAGTCTGTCCGGTGACCGGTGAGATTTATTGTCAAAAGGAACGTCCAGGACCCAGGACGAAAGAAACGGCAATGGTGAACGCCTTGCCGATCTCACTTCAGGATGCTAGAGTTTACTGAGGAGCACTAACCCTTAGCGACCACTACCTAATCGCTGTGGCTGGGATCGATGGCTGGGACATGTGCTGTTGGAGCAGGACCGCATCACAAAGGTCGCCTTAAGATGGACACCACCAGGAAGCCTTAGTGAAAATGAGTGCAAATCTTTGAACATATATTTAAGAAATATATATATTTGAAGATTTGCACAATTTTTCACATAAAAAACAAAAAATAGCAGATATACAAGCTTGTAGATCTGCTATTTTATAATAGCCAAAAAAATCTAAAAATGACACAGATACTTTCCTGGCTAAATGCGTTAAATGGCTTTTTTAAAAGCCATTTAAGCTACAACTAGGCTAAGTTTGAACTTAGTGTGAGGTGGTGCAACTGGACCCAGTCCCACAGCTGACTGACGAAAATCAACGAATAAATAGCACAACAAAGCAAAACAACAACATAAGGAAACAACTCAGGCTCAGGTTGGGTTGCCATGTCCAGGTGTTGTAAGCGTGTCCACCCATGGGCAGTGCGCAGCTGCTGTGCGTCCACGCATGCGCAGTGCGCAGCTCTGTGTAGCTCTGTGTTTTTTCATGAAGCTGGTTGCTTGTTACTCACGCACAATCTGGCAACACCGGTGAAAGACGACACCAGTGAAAGACGAATGGCACAGAGAAAGGAGAAAGTGCTAGTCCACGCATACGCATGCGCAGTTTTTTATTTTTTACCTATTACCAAGTACCACCAAATACCAAGTACCACCAAATACCAATTACTCCTCGATCATGCGCCTTATCTCGGATTGTAGTATAGATACAGAGGTCAAGGGATGGCGATTGCTCCATCAATCAGCAGTATCACTGGCTGATGCTGAGATGATTCCTGGACAAGACAATTGCTAGTAGACAGATAAGACTGAGAGAGAGAAGAGAAAAGAGAGAGAGAGAGAGACTGAGAGAGAGAAGAGAAAAGAGAGAGAGCGAGAGACTGAGAGAGAGAAGAGAAAAGAGAGAGAGAGAGAGAGAGAGAGAGAGAGAGAGAGAGAGAGAGAGAGAGGGGTTTGAGCAGATTAGGTGGTCCTAGACCAGGTCTCTTGTTTCCCTGCTCATTTCCATGGCAACAGTACATACTGGGGTTAAGAGGGGGGAAAAAGAGAAATGTGTGGCTGTAGCAGGGGGGTGTCATGTGACTAATTGTCTTCCATACAGTCTTGTGATTCTTAAAGCGGTCAGGGCCTGCAGAAGCAGACAAATGATTGGTAAGAGGACCTGAGAGTGGACCAGTAGTTTGGATGGTACACTATAAGATCAGGACAGAGAATTTAACTTGGAAAGTTTAAAAATAGAAATGGACCATCTGACATTTTAAAATGTGAACACAAACCAATTAAGTAACGGCCTGAGTTTTGATTTCAGTTATGTGGGGATTTACCCTCAAGAAAACAAACCATATCCCTATCTTAAAATGTCCTGCAATTCACCTGAATGGACAATGTGCTTGAATGAAATGTTTGTCTTTAACCAGCAGCTTTTTATTTTGTAAGGCAATCAAGCACTGTGAACGCACACAAGCAATAGAGAGGATAGGCCGTTGGGAGCAGTAAGCTGCACACAGCAGCACTTGCTTTTGCAGTCAGGAATTAACATCACACGAGTTGCTTTGCGAATGGAGACATTTGATACGGTTAAATGTGGAGCTGTGATTGCCATGGGAGGGCAACCACCACGTGCTAAATTAATGGTTAAGTTTAATGGTACAGTACAAGTTAATGGTACTGTACTGTATAATGCTGGAGTGACCTTCCTGTGACAGCTTTGTTACAACATGATTTATGGCCGTCATTGAGGGGAAAAGGGTCAAAGAAGCATATCGCGTATGTATCATGAGATGCTGGTCTCGTGTTATGAAAATAAAATACTGACTACTAGTAGGGCTGGTCAATTAACTGAAAATATATCGAAACAGACATTATTTTAGAACCAATAACGGTCTTACTCACGTAGGTTAACTGAATAATAGAGGAAGCATATTTTGGGGGATATTTGTTTCTTAATTTCTTATATATCAAGGAATCAACACGAAAAAAAATTAATTGATTTTTTATAATCGACTAAATCAGTCTGATTTACCCCTTAACCCTGTTTTATACTTTGTGGGACATTGGTGGCGTACAAAAATAGCAAAAATATCCGATCTACAAGCTCACAACGTGTCGTAATGCATTGTGAGCTTCTAGATCAGCTATTTTAACTATCATTCATTAATCGTAATCAAGGCAAAAGTTGGGAATAATCTTCATACTGATTTGCCCAGCCCTATAGCCGTCTTTGAGGGAAAAGGCCAAAGGAGCATACTAGATGAGTATATATCATGAGATGCTGGTCTCGTGTTATAAAGCACTGTATATAGTCATCTCCATCTATCGATGGTAAATTCCAGGCAATCCGTTCCACTGACTTCACATTTGCATTTTATGGTCCAAAGTCCCCATTTCGCAATGGGCAGTGTTGATGGAAGATACCTTAATAACTATGTGATGGAAATAGTAATTTCAACTGAAAGAAATACATTTGCCTAAACTGGTGATAGGCTCCCAACAGTCATAACAACATGTCCTTACTCTCCTTGCAATCCTTGCTGCTTACTGTACATATTTCTATTTTCGATATCTACCCGTTTATATGATGTTTTTGCATAGTATTGTATATTTGTCATTGTCAGTCTGTCATTCAAAGTTCTGATGAATTGAGTACAAAGGACCCCAATGGAAACAAGCCATAGTGCTTTCTTGGCTTTAAAATCCTCTTAACAGACCTTGTATTGAACTGTACTTACTGTATATACTGTATATAAGTATTTTTTTTTTTTAATAAACATTTAATTACAAAATAAATTGTAGGGTACGATATTTTTTGGTTAAAACAAAATAAAATAAAAGGTTAAAAAAAAAAGTTTTAACTTTATTGTGACAGTAATCATTGCTATAGAGTGTTTGTTTAGTAGCAGGGGTCTCTGCATCTTTCCAGATTTTTAATAAACAGAAAATACATGTTCAGGTGGGTGGCCAATCTTCAGCCAATCAGGAGAAAGTACCAGCGTCAATTTTCAGTGTTCCAGTTCCAATTTTGTCTGCTCATTTCTTTGTGTCATCACTTCCAATTTCACTTGTTTAATCTGTATCCTGTGTAAATTCTCTCTCCTGATTGGATAGAATTGGTATCCCGATCTGAAAATGCTTTTTCTTCAAACACTTGATAGCAATGAGTACTAACAGAATATATAGCTAATTAACACTTATTTTAACAAAAAAGTATCACTCACCGTACCTTTAATTAGTACATGGGGCTTACAGTAAGTGGCTAAAGAGCCTACCGTGTCCTTGGCTCGGCCCTCATTTGACTGTCACTACAGCTCAGCTCAGTCCAGTCTAGACTACAAGCCCACTGCACCCATTAACGCCCACTCCTCCCCCAATTTTCCACTCCATTGTTTTTTAATTAGACATGCAGGCAGTCAAATTTCCACTGACTGCCATGCCACAACAAAGCAACCGAGAGGATAGAAGAAAGAAGTGAAGGAAGTGAGAGAGCGAAAGAGAGAGAATGAGCATATAGTATCACAGCTCACTGACCGGAAATACATTGATTTTTCTTTTCCCTGAAGATGTTTTCATAAAGGCTGTTTGAAACTAGGCCTAAAGTGTGAAGGCTTCGCTGATTTAATGTTGCAGGAGAGACGGTATGCTATTGCAAGTCCTTCTGTACCTTCACGGTGCATTGATTCCTCAGCAGACAACATCACATCACAGAAACAAAAAGAACAAGGGTTATTTTCAGGCTTGCCATGCTGTGTCAGGCCTAGACAGTAGTGAAAAGGCTCAGGGAAGCTTTATACTTCATTGCACAACTGCATCGCTCAGTGATAATAACCAAGTTTGTGTTATTTCCGGCGAGCGAAACAGTCATAGAATATTTGGGGTCAGCCCTATGTTCCCATATCCCTAGAGTTGGGGTCGAGGGAACATAGGAACACACTGTTTAGTCTAGATGGAAAGGGGGGTCCACGCGCATAGGGTGGATTTTTTTACGCCACCTGTTTTTTCTTAATCCTTGAAGGGTATATTTCAAGATTCTGCCAGGCACCAAGCTGAAAAAATGGCCCATGGGGTTAATTTTTAACCCTTTGTTACACATATCCTACCCAAATCCGAAAATGGGAAAAAAAAGGAAAACAGAATAACTATTGAAATAAACAACGTACAGGGACAAATGAACACATGTTTCCATACAATTAGGACCCAGGGAACTCATTAAAATTGTTATTATTAAGATTCAAGCACATCTTGACTCCATTTCGGGGCAAAAAATGCACAAATATAGCTGAAAATGTTCGGATCACATTTATATTTCTCTTTTCAGTAAATCCTTTAGGTGGATTTTTCCTAGCCAAAAGATTTTTCTTGATCCTTGAAGGGTGTATTTTAAGATTTTGCCAGGTACCAGGCTGAAAAAATGTCCCATGGTGTTCCTTTTTAACCCTTTGTTACACATATCCTACCCAAACCCGAAAATGGGAAAAAAGAGAAAACAGCATAACTATTGAAATAAACAACCTACAGGGACAAATGAACACATTTTCCAGACAATTGGGACCCAATGAGTTCATTAAAATGGTTATTACTAAGATTCTAGAACATCTTGAATCTATTTCAGGGCAAAAATGGCTAATAGTACACTGGACAAGATACATTAGGTTATTATTGGAAATAATAATCTGAACAAGATTCTCTACAAGCATTATATTGTTTGTGTAATCAAGGCCCAAACCTATTTAAAAATATATTCCTCATTAAAAACAAATGTAATTGCAGAATTGAGTTAGAAGATACAGAGAGAAATTAAGTTTAACACATTTTCCACAGTAAAATGTTTATATACAAAAACTGCACAAAAAAAGAGAGCAATACAATTATATTACATCATTCAAGTTCTGACCTTTAATTAAGCAGTATGTGCCCGACTGCAACTAATCATCATCATCATCATCATCATCATCATCATCATCATCATCATCATCACTAAAGAGGTCATCCTCCTCTTCATACTGATACTCTCCATCCTCCTCATCCACATTATTGTTGGAGGAATCTGCTTCTTTCCCAAGAGCTTCTTCTTGCTCTTCTGGGCCAAAACCTCCACAAGAGAAGGAGGGAGGATGGGTTCAATTGTCCAGACAGGCTCTAACACCCCCTCATCCATCGTCTTCTCCCAGCCCACTCGGATACAGCAGAGAAAGAAAGACAACTACTACTGGAGTGCAGGAAGGTCAGCCTCAAGCTCAATGCCAAGAAAACAAAGGTACTGACAGTACGGACAAAACCATTGCCACTGTGGACGGGACGGTGCTCGAGGCAGTCGAGGACTTCCGACTTCAAATATCTCAGGGCCTGGACTGAACGGAACAGGACCTGAAGGTCCGTAGGGCACTTGCCTGGAATGCCTTGCATGGGATGAGGAGTGTGGAAATCAGACATGGGAGAAGACCTCAAGAGGCGGCTGATTGTAGCTACAGTGGAGCCAGTACTGCTGTATGGGGCTGACTGCTGATACATGAACCCTCACAGTGGAGTCAGGACTGCTGTATGGGGCTGAGACATGGGCCTTCACAGTGGAGTCAGTACTGCTGTATGGGGCTGAGACATGGACCCTCACAGTGGAGTCAATACTGCTGTATGGGGCTGAGACATGAACCTTCACAGTGGAGTCAGTACTGCAGTATGGGGCTGAGACATGAACCCTCACAGTGGAGTCAGTACTGCAGTATGGGGCTGAGACACAGGGGAGTCAGTACTGCTGTATGGGGCTGAGACATGGACCCTCACAGTGGAGTCAGTACTGCTGTATGGGGATGAGACATTGACCCTCACAGTGGAGTCAGTACTGCTGTATGGGGCTTGAGATATGGACCCTCACAGGGGAGTCAGTACTGCTGTATGGGGATGAGACATTGACCCTCACAGTGGAGTCAGTATTGCTATATGGGGCTGAGACATGGACCCTCACAGCACAACAGGAAAGGGCCCTGGATGGATTCTACACAAGAATGCTCTGAATGGCACTAGGTGTCACATGGACGTACCACATCAGAAATGTGGTCCTCTATGGGGACCTACCACGGATCACAGACAAAGTCAGAGAGAGAAGGATGAGGCTGGCAGGGCACTGCGTCAGGCACCCAGAACAAGAGGAAACCAAGCTGACACCATGGGAGCCAACCCAGGGCAAAGCCAGGAAAGGCAAGAAGCACCACCTACGTAGAAGCACTGTGGCACGACAGCTTAGCTAACAACACTGTAGGGGCGGCAGTGGCTCAGGGGTAGAGTGGCCGCGTAGAGTGAACTGAAAACCGCAAGGTTCCCAGTTCGATCCCGGGCTGGGGCGCTCCCCCAGAGTGTTGAAGTGTCCTTGAGCAAGACGCTGAACCCCTAATTGCTCCCGGTGCCTTGCATGGTTTCGTCCGCCATCGGTGTATGAATGTGTGTGTGAATGGGTGAATGGCACTATCAATGTAAAGCGCTTTGGATAAAAGAGCTATATAAATGCACCATTTACTGTAGGGCGCAAGATCCTGATGTTAGATTGGAGAGTGTGGATGGCAGTGATCCAGGAGTGCCGAGTTGGTGTAGGCTAGACCACACTCTCGCATCGCATCGCACACTCATCATAGGGGTTGGGCCTCTCATAGATTGGTTGGTCTGAAGGTGGCATGCTGTACACCTGGGATCAGACAAACCTTGGGGGGAGGCAGGAGTTCCAGGTCTACTTGATCAGCACCCACCATTTTCTTCAGCATTTTAGTCCGCACAGCATTGACTGACTTTATACGAGCATGGTCATACATAACGCATGTGAAGGACTCCATCTCTTGTGGAGCTGGCATCTTTGGGGAAGTTGGGACCAGCTCTCTTGAAAGCCAGCTCTGGTGGCATCTCCGAAGGTGTGAGTTTAAGGCGGGGGGGGGGTTCTGTCCTGAAATAGAGTCTAGATGTGCTTGAATCTTAATAACAACAATTGACTGGAAAAATATGTTCATTTGTCCCTGTAGGTTGTTTATTTCAATAGTTATGCCGTTCTCTCTTTTTTCCCATTTTCGGGTTTGGGTAGGATATGTGTATGAAGGGGTTAAAAATGAACCCCATATGACATTTTTTCAGCCTGGTACCTGGCATAATCTTAAAATACACCCTTCAAGGATCAAGAAAAATCAGTTGGCTAGGAAAAATCCACCTAAAGGATTTACTAAAAAGAGAAATATAGATGTGATCCGACCATTTTCGGCTATTTTTGTGCAGTTTTTGCCCCGAAATGGAGTGAAGATGTGCTTGAATCTTAATAATAACAATTTAAATGAATTCCCTGGGTCCTAATTGTATGGAAACATGTGTTCATTTGTCCCTGTAGGTTGTTTATTTCAATAGTTATTCTGTTTTCCTTTTTTTTTCATTTTCGGATTTGGGTAGGATATGTGTAACAAAGGGTTTAAAATGAACCCCATGGGCCATTTTTTCAGCCTGGTACCTGGCATAATCTTAAAGTACACCCTTCAAGGATCAAGAAAAGAACAGTTGGCAAGGAAAAATCCACCTAAGGATTTAGTAAAAAGAGAAGTATAGATGTGATCCGAACAATTTCAGCTATTTTTGTGCAGTTTTTGCCCCTACATAGAGTCAAGATGTGCTTGAATCTTAATAATAACAATTTTAATGAATTCTCTGGGTCCTAATTGTATGGAAAAAATTGTTCTTTTGTCCCTGTAGGTTGTTTATTTCAATAATTATGCTGTTTTCTTTTGTTTTCCATTTTCGAATTTGGGTAGGATGTGTGTAACAAAGGGTTAAAAACCCCATGGGCCATTTTTTCAGCTTGGTGCCTGGCAGAATCTTAAGATATACCCTTCAAGGATTAAGAAAAAACAGGTGGCGTAAACCCCCCTTTCCATCTAGACTAGTTGTCATGTGGGCAAATTGTACACACAAAAATGCACAATGCAAATATTGACTGTACCAGTATCTGCTCTCTGTCGTGGGAGTGACTGGCTCCACTGAGATTTTATCAGTATTCAGTGGTCATAGACGGTCGGTCTGGCCCCATAAACCCGTACCTGTGTTTTTTATTCATTCATGCAGCACTTATAACTAATGTTTTTTCCCATGAAATTACATCTCATACAGAATGTTGTCCTGTTCACATGGTCTCTTCTGGCTAACATGCACATACTGCAGCCCCAGAGATGCCATTCGAGAATATTAATTAGTGTGGTTGCCCTAACAGGGCAACCAGACTATAGTAATCCTTACACTTTATTATTAGTGTGGTTGCCCTAACAGGGCAACCAGACTATAGTACTTGATGAACTTTATTTATTTATTTGTTTATAGATAAACAATACTTTGCCGCGCATCTCCTCCCACAGTTTATTTTTCCCAATTTAGTGCCATTATGTCAAAATGACCGGCTTCACCGGGAATCGTGTGCTTGTATTTTGCTAAGAGATTGGTTGCATAGTTTTATTGATATTGATTTATTAGTGCATTAAATGTCCCCATCCACTTTAATGGAAAAGTGAAAAATCTCAAATACAAGTATTTTTTTCTCAGAAACCGTAAGTGCTAGAGTTACCAGATTTGGAGGGGAGGTTCATGATTTAGTCCGAAATTATTAAAAAAATTATCACACCATTCGACCTCATGGTGGCGCTATAACAGCCTACTTTACGTTTTGGCCTATAACTCTTGAACCGTAGGTCGTAAAATCAAAATGTCTCCCCATATAGGCCACGCCCATTTGCGTCTGGATAGATTTTCCGCCATTTTCAATTTTCTTCAAAACACACTTTTTGCACCTTTTCCTATTTTTTTTTTCCAAATCTCACAAAAGTCGGTACACGTGATCTATGGACTCATGCGATAATCTGGACCGTCCGTAAATGGCTTCCAAAGTTAGCGGAAGGGGCCCGTTTTACAAAAAAGGCCACAAATCACGAACGAAACGTCCAGTCAATCCCAAATTTGAATCACATGTCAAGGGTGGTTTACTCAACAAATCCCCAAAAGCATTTCCACTTTGATCTATAGGGGGCGCCACAAATGCTCAAAATGTAACCGTTTGATGCAAAAACCTTATGTTGGGGGGGATCGATCCTCTCAAAATGAAACGCAAGTGATCTCAGGAGTTACGTGACAATGTAATTGGCGCAGCCTCCGAAGGTATTCCTCCCAGCGTATTCCTCGAGTCCCGGCGGCAGCGACCCGCGACTCGCGTCGGCGCAACCACACTCTGCAATTGCCCTGAATTGCGACGCGTCTAGTTCTCCTTGTGATGTTCGCAGAGGGACCGTGAAGACCTGTGTTTATAGAACAAGAAGTAATAGGCCTGTCTCATAACTGTGCCCATAGCTGTGATGGGTCATGGTAATTTTTCCACCTGTAATTCCAAATCCTCTCACCTGTTATAAATATGCAATTAACATTATTGTTGTTCCTCCCAGGGACTAACAATTTACCTGCAATTTACCTGAATCTATTAGTCAATTAGCAGTTTGTCTTCAGGCAGCCCCCAACAGCTAATGGCTTTTGGAGGAGCGCCAAGATCTGATTTCCCTTAAACAGTGTCTAATGGGCTGTCAACCTTTACATTATAAATGCAAGCCAAGTGAACACAAGCCCATCCCATCTGGCCATTAGGTTCTTTTCTATTCCTTTATTTCTCTCTTCTTTACTGTTACCTAATGATTGTCCCCATTTTGTTTTTCTAAGCCGCTGGACAACCAATTGTTACTAGACTTAGAACTATTTTCCCTCACTGATAATTCTTTATTTAATTAATAATCACATTCTTTATTTGATTCTATATTGAATAATACAATAACAGAGGTTTCATTTTGCACCAGTAAGTGTTCTATTGGAAAAAACAAACAACACATAAACCTATTGGTTCAAAGTGAAATATTTAACTGCTAAAACCCTGCCTTCTACATTCAGGCTAGGGAGATGCTGTCTAGTGTGAATAAAATGGGGAGCATATTGAGAGGACAGCAGATACTGAAATTGTGAAGCGATATTAGTTGTTACTTGTAGGATACTTGATATAGTGCTGTACAGCTAAATGTTAAAACTATTTGAGTAGGTAAGAGTAAACTATTGAAGCGACCCTGAGAACATCTGATCTTCATTTTATTATTTTCTCTGCACGTTCTGAACATCAAAGCATGTGTGCACTAGAGACCCCACACTAGCCAATTAATTTGTGAACTAGCATAGCCCTCGTGGTGTTTTAACCGCTGAATCGTAGTGTTAGCTCTACAATTATAAATAAAACAAAATTGTACAGTTGTCGACCCTTTTGAAAAATATTCAAGAAGTGAGGTCCTTGGCTTGGCCTTGCTGTCAGCATGGACAAGAAACATGATGCTGATCGGCCTAGTAGTACGCAACATTATTGCACGCACACGCACGCATGCACACGCACACACACACACACGCACACGCACACGCACATGCACACACACGCGCACACACACACGCGCACATAGGGCCGAACACATGATGATCTCCTTCAAGAGAATCAAGAGGGGTTTATTTGTCACTCACTCATCCTATAATACAATCGGCATATCTGCCCATGCACGGACGTGCCTCTGCAGTTTGTTGCAAAAAACTGCGCACTGCGCATGCGTGGACGTGCCTCTGCACTTTGCGAGGGATCATATTTCACCGTGCGACACACACACACACACACACACACACACACACACACACACACACATGGACTACTTATCGCTTTTGTGGGTCTTTGCGAAATCCCGAAGTGGAGTTTTGGTCATTGGAACGGTGATGCACGTCACCCGTTTGTGAAGTGGGTATTTTCAAACCCTAGAGTGTATTTAGGGGAGCGTCAGAGTGTTTGTGTTGGAGTGCCTCAGTGCGGCTGCAGAGTTCATGTGCAACCTCTTGCATGCGTGGCTGCGATGTTTTGCGGGGGTCCAAAAGGGTCCGCGATGTTTCGCGGGGGTCACAACACTCCCCCCATATATTTTTTTTTCTTCAAAACTTAGTTTTTGGATTTTTTTACCCCACGACGCTTTTGTGGGTCTTTGCGAAATCCCGAAGTGGAGTTTTGGTCATTGGAACGGTGATGCACGTCACCCCTTTGTGAAGTGGGTATTTTAAAACCCTGGAGTGGATTTAGGGGAGCGTCAGAGTGTTTGTGTTGGAGCGCCTCAGTGCGGCTGAAGAGTTCATGTGCAACCTCTTGCATGCGTGGCTGTGGCTTTACAGTTTTCCATTTTCCTTCAGTACAAATATGAAGTACCAGTGCACGGTACTTCATAGTACAAATACTAATAAATAAAAAGTAAGAAAAACTTGATAAGATTGAAAAAAAGTTAAAGTACTGATAGAACGGCATGATAACCCCTTAAGGCAGGTATGATGTCTTTAGCAGCAGTGGGAAATGTTCAAGAAGCAGAAGGTATACATAATATAAAAAAATCACATTCACTTGTCTATTTCACATGACTGTGTTGTGCAAGTAACATTTTGAGCAACTGCTCAGTATTATTGCGGTTTTAAAGCAGTTTTTTTTTTTTTTTTTTTTTGACCGTGTCATTCAGGGCACTGATATAGCCGTAGGGGGGAGAAAACCTTTCTGAGCTTTGAGCCCCGGCTGTGAGAAACCTCCAGCACTTTCCGTTTTGCATCATCTTAAACACACCCATTACTGGGATGGTGTTTGTCTTTCATAATCCTTTTTGCCTTACTCAAGCACCATGCTGTCGTATGCGTTCTGCAGGGATGGGAGAGAGCTCCCTATGGTGCGCTCAGCCGACCTCACCAGCTTCCGCAGCACTCAGAAATCCTGGGAACAATGGCCTCTGTAAGGATGCTCTGGTTGTAGCAGAGAAGGATTTCAGGATGTCAAAAAGATTTCAGGAGCCTGGCACTTGGCAGAGTAGAAAGTTTCTCTGACCTTCTCTGAGACCTTGAGCTCAGCTGCCTGAGGTGGTACAGGCTTTGCCTCGACCTTCTTGGCCACAGTCTACGAGTATGTTTGCATTCTCCAAGTCAGGTCCTCTGTGATTTGCTCCCCGAGGTACTTGAAGCTGCACCGTTGATCAGGAAATAGTTATTCACAGGGCAGCCAAATCGTTGTTCAACAGCTTGGAGTGGTCACCAATATCATATTGTCGAGGCAGAGCATCTTCACATCACATCGCATCACATCAGAGAAGATGGATTTCGGGAACAAAATGCTGCTTCTCTGGGAGCTTGTATGTTGTACCGGTGCCTAAGAAACTGAAGGCAGAAAATAGTAATACACATTATTCAGTTCATAAATGTATTGAAAATGGCACATAAAACTATCTAACTTCTAAGTAAAAGTATGTATTGACCTCTTGATAATGTTTTCCAGTGTGCTGCAGTTTCTTGACACAGTGAAGACTGCGTACGTGTCCACAGCAGCCTACATGCAGAAAAACCTGCCACCGAACAGCAGGACTCTACAATTACTGTCTGCTCATATACTCCTGATGTGGCTGGCAGGCAGGGTTCGAGTGGGGGACATTTCCTCAACAACTTAAGCCCTATACGTATAATTCATCATATGACAAATAGTGAAAATAGCAGATCTACAAGCTCATAACGTATCACATCGGATGTTTACAACACAAACCTACAATAAATGCACAAATATCTCTGTCCGTGTGTCCGTCTGTAGTTCACGTATCTTGCGAACCGTCCGACCGTTGATTCCACTCTTCCCCTGTACATTGATGGCGACGACATGTTGAACTTGTTGGGCAAAAGTGATTGACACTCTAACAGTGTCAATCACCTCGAACTATGTGGTTCAAGGGGCTCTCTCGATTTTCTATGGACACATGGTGGAGTCATCATTCAGTACCATGCTTCATCTCTCTCTCACACACACTATCTCTCTCTCACTCCTTCTCTCTCTCTCAGCAACATCCTCAAGACACATAAAGTATTTCTACTCTATCGAAAATGCTGCTGCCTGATACAACTAGTATCAGTCAGCCAAAGTTAGCACAATCTGATTTGAAAGATTAGCAGAAAAACAACAACAATAGAGTTCAACTGCATGTTCTCACTGGCGCATTAAACAGAAACCACCACCAGGGGGCGACATAACTCCTTTAGAATGTATCTTGAATCCACTGGCAGCATACAGAGGTACTGTTATGACCCTGTGTAGTGTAGTGTGTAGTGTGTAGTGTTGCCCTGTGTATGTTTCCCCCCTCATTGGTGTGTTTGTGAATGAGTGGTGAGGAGTGACTAATTGACAACCAGATGGTTTGAATGGTGACTGACTGGTGTGAGTGAATAACTAATAGATGGAATTAGGGTGTGCCGATACACTAATTTCACGATACGATACAATATTGGGCTCACAACATCGATATGATACGATATATGGCACTTTTTTGTTATGAAAATATATGGGGGGGGGGACAAATACTTCTGTTTTTGCATTATTATTATTGCAACAAAAAAAAATGGAAACAAAATATATATATATATATATATATATATATATATATATATATATATATATATATATATATATATATATATGTATACGTTTTTTTTTTTTTTCAAAACGATATTTTTTTCTTCCTTCCTAAAACATTTTTTTTTTGGGCCCGCCATTATTGTCATGTTTTGTTATTTGAAATTAGCCTGGACCGACAGGCTGTTTCTCAGTAGAATTTGTAAGGATTCCTGTTCTGCTTGTTCCTTATGTTCTGTCATTCATGTGAAAAAAAAGGCTTTCCCAAGAGACATTTTCACACCTCGTAACATTTGACTCCACTGCCATTTGAACAAAAGACAATTTATCAGACTGTAAATATAATCAAAACAGTGCATACATGTGGGAAAAGGCTATGAAAGGGCTGCATTGTTTTTGTTTTCTAAGCACAGAGTGGCTATACTGCCAACAAAAGACTATTGATATTGCTTTGTAGTTAAATTGTAATATGATGCATTTGTACGTTATGTGAATGTGTTGTAGTCTAAAGTTACAGTGTGACAGGAGATGCAGTCAGCCCTAAGGTAATTTCATATTTTCAAAATATGACCAAATATGGTCCATTTGAAAAAAGGTTGAACATCCCTGGTTTAAGATTGTAATGGTATAATATGTTTTAACATTATGATATATCATACACACCAGCTTTACTCCCTGGTCTCCACCCAAATTATAAATAAAATTGTGTTATTTGACCATGGGAAATATTATACTTTTTGGTTATGCTTTGTATTAATTCTTTGATGCTGTATAACCACTGGTAAATTGTTGTGAATGGTCTATACTGTTTGAAATATACCCCTCAACAATGAAGTCAAGTAATTTTGAGGCAGAACCAAGCTTTCAGTTTAGGAGCTGCAAGCACTTTCTTTTCTTTTTTTATAAAGATGGAGTGCCATGATATTTTTCAACCCTAAAACCTGATCATACGGTATTATTATTATGTAAGGATTTTTTTCAACAAAAAGAAAGTGTACAGTAAGTGTTAAAATGTTGTTTTTATGTAGACACACCCACCAGTTCATTAAGTATACCTGGTTCTCACCTTAGCACCTCCTCCACCACCTTAGCACCACCCACCTGTCCTTGTCCCTCCTCCTCCTCATGCCCACACCTGTTGTGTTATGATAATGAGGGGGAGGGTATGGCTTTGTGATGTCACTAAAGCGCTGTTTCTCTATTGGCACATTTGACCCTCAAGGTTTCAGCCTCCAGGAAGAAACTCCAAATAGTCAGAGAAGACATAAAACACCATAAAAACACCACCGGGGGGCTTAATGAAGTTCTATCAACCTCATAGACACATGAAAAACAGAAAAAGTGCAAAAACATGGCACCAGCTCTTTAAATGCAGAAAACTATGCAATGTAGTTACTAATTTGATCAGAAATGCCAAAAATAATTTCTTAAATGAGAACATAGAGGCAAACAAAAGCCTCCCACAAAAACTGTGGAGCCACTAAAACAATTAGGCTGCAACGGAAAAATTCAGACAAAATCTACAAACATTTGCATTATCTCAAGTGGCTCGCTCATTACCGACAAGCAATTGGTAGCGGACTGTTTTAACAGTTTCTTCACCACAGTTGCAACCCAGTTGGTAAACAAACTCCGCCAGCATTCAGGTCTGTATGGCCCAGACCACATTCAAGCTCACAATGAGAAACTAGGGGCTAAAAAAGATTAATTCTCATTCAAACCTGTAATGATTGATGGTTTGCAAAACAAACTCCTCGCCCTACAGCCAAACAAGGCCACCGGCCTTGACAACATCCCCACCAGATTCCTCAGAGACGCAGCGGTCTCCATTGCTCCCATGGTAGCCCACGTTACAAACTTATCCATCAGTCAGTGTCACGTCCCACAAGAATTCAAGTTGGCAAGAGTAATCCCTCTATATAAAAAAGGAAGCAAACTAAATCCTGGCAACTATAGGCCTGTTTCCATCCTTTGTTCCATCTCAAAGGTTATAGAGCGATCAATCCAAGAACAAATCAACAGCTACCTCGGCGAGCGTAAACTGTTGTTTGAATTCTAATCGGGCTTCAGAACATCCCACTCCACTGACACATGCCTACTGTATTTGACCGACTACATCAAACGTGAGGTAGACTCGGGCAAATACTGCGGCATGGTCATGCTGGACCTCCAAAAGGCGTTTGACACTGTAAACCACTCAATTCTACTTGATAAGCTGAGGGCGATTGGTTTTGATTGCCCATCACTAAATTGGATGAGATCTTACTTGGAGGGAAGAGAGCAAGTGGTTGACATCAACGGAACCATGTCCTCATCCCTCCCGGTGAGCTGCGGGGTTCCTCAAGGCAGCATTCTAGGGCCGTTACTGTTCCTACTATACATTAACGACATGAATACTGCCTGTAACTGCAAAGTGTTCCTGTTCGCTGATGACTCTGCACTCCTGATCTCGGGTGAGGACAAGATGCAAGTTGAGGAAGCTCTCAGCTCCGAACTTTCCAAAATCCGTACCTGGCTTACCGATAACAAACTGTCACTACACCTTGGGAAAACTGAATCCATTCTCTTTGGGACCAAACATTCCCTCATGTAAGATGAAGGTTAATGACTTCAAGGTCAAAGTCGATGACACAATCATCTCTAGCAAAGAAGAGATTACCTATTTGGGATGTATTCTTGACAAATACCTCACAGGAGAAAGCATGGCAACAAAGGTGGTCAAAGGAGTAAACCAGAGAACCAGATTTATGGGCAGAGTTTCCTCTTTTGTCAACCCTCAGGCCCTCAGGACCCTCTCAGGGGCCCTAATTCAGCCCCTTTTTGACTCTGCTTGCTCCTCTTGGTACTCCAACACCTCAGTGTCACTGAAGACTAAGCTTCAAACCTCCCAAAACAAACTGATTCGACTACTTCTCGGACTGGGGCCCATGACCCACCTCTCTCCCACTCACTTTACCAGCCTAGGCTGTTTCAGGGTGGAAGACAGGGTTAAACAACAAAAAATGGGACTGGTCTTCAGAATTGTAAATGCAGATTTGCCCGAAATGCCCCCTATACCCGCTTATCTGTCAAAATACATCCAAAAAGTTAAAGACACCCACAGTCACGAAATTAGAGGGAGCGAAAACAACAATCTGGTACCACCCACCCATAAAACAAACATGGTCAAATTCTCCTTCTACAGCACGGCCACCGAGGTATGGAATAGCCTAACCCCATCCCGCAAAAAATGCAGTTCATTGGGCTCATTCAAAACAGCCCTAAGAACTCATCTTTCTGGAGGCCATAAGAGGAGGTAGTACCAGTTTCCCTGTAGACAGATGACCCCCCTCCCCCCCTTTTTTTTTTGTATATACTTTTATTTTATTTTTCGTGATGCTTTTTTTGTACATAGTGGTATTTTTTTCTCTGTTTTTTATGTTGATTTAAACTGTTTGGTTGCTACTATATATGTCTATGAAATTAATTCAAGGACCCCAACGGAAACAAGTCCGCAAGGACTTTTTTGGTCGGACCTTTTAGACAAAAGTATTATAAATGTAACTGTGTTGTTTTACATTCTTTTGCCTAATAACATTTTCAATCAATTCTGGCAGGAGCAAAACAGCTTTTTATGACATATTGTATTATGGCCTTTTACATGTATAACCACTGGTATATTTTTTGAAGAATTAAAGGACCACTTTGCCCATTTTCAACCTATCTTAAAGGGGTAGTTCACCCCCAAAATAACTTTTTTTCTATTGATTCCTCACCACCTGGAGCCTTGAATTCATAGATGTTTTTTAGTTGTTGTCACATTCCTAAGCCAATAATTTGATTTTAATAAATTTGTCCCCATTGATTCCGGTAGGAGACACAAATGCATTTGTGTCTCCTACCGGAATCAATGGGGACAAATTTACAAATAATAAAGGAAGGAATGCGACAAAAACTAAAAAATATCCATGAATTCAAGGCTCCATGGGGTGAGTAATCAATAGAAAAAAAGTTATTTTGGGGGTGAACTACCCCTTTAATAGTTGGTCCTCACTAATGCTCATCTTAAGATACATTTTTGTCTAATTACTCCTGTGTTTTAGACAGCTGTGGCCAGTTCAGAAACCTGCCTACCAGTGAGCAGGTTTTATAATTTCAAACAAGAACAAAAATCTTTTTTATTTAATTTTGTATTATTGCAAGAACCCTGTTAATATCTAAACCAGCATTTATTGGGTTAACATTCTGTGGGCACGCACAGGAGCAGTCAGTGTTGCCATGTCTGCTTATTATAAGCGAGTAGTATAGTTGCTTATTTGGGCTTAATTGCTTCCTAATGTTGTTTAAACCAGTGGTTCTCAGCAATTCCATGTCAAGGACCCCCAAAATATTATGTATTTTTCCGCGGACCCCCATCTGAAAATAGTTTTCGACAGCGACCCCCAGATACAATGTGTGTATTTAAATTGTTTAAAAAGCATTCCACATTTTTTTCAAGATTAGTTATAAATAATGATAAATAAATAGCAGATCTACAAGCTCACATCGTGACGTGTTGTGAGCTCGTTTTTAAATAGCTGATGCATAATTAAAGCGGTCATGTAGCCAAGTTGCTTCTTTTGCCCTCGATTTTATAGACCTGGTTGCTTGTTTTTCTCCCACAATCTGGCAACAATAGTAGCGTCGTGTTCAGCCCGTATCACGAGAGAGACGAGCGGACAGAACAACAACAAAGCATCTTGATTGTGTGTTATAACATTATATTATAAGTTTGCACTGCAGTGCACAACCCTGCTGTGTGTAACCTGTGTCTTAACATTGTTTTCACGACAGTCTGTGTAAAGAGAGTCAATCTGCACATTTCTACACGGGGTTCGTTCAGAGACTGTTGTGTTGTCTCTAACGCTAATGCTAAGCTAGCTTCCAGTCTAGAGTCAGTACATTACACGTGAGCAGAACGTTGAACAAGTTGAACTTCCCCAGTTGGACGTTTTGAGGGATGCTCTGCTGTTTTACACCTGAAGACAAGACACGAAGAGGACAATCCAGATAGTTAGTTCTTCTGGCCTAGTGGGATGAAAAGACAGTGAGTGGACTGAGATACCTTGTTAACCTTCTACAATACCTGCTCTGTGACTGTTGGGAGGATCCAGGAACATTAAGGTACAACACTAGCCTTAGATCAACACTATCGTAGATGTATTTGATCGATTGTTACGTCTACGACGAGAGTCTTAGTGACCCCCCCCAGAGTGCCCTGGACTTTCACCAGTAAAACCCGTACTTCTCCGTACATTTACAAACAGTATATATAAGGTGTTTACCCGTTTGCACCAAATGTTAACTAGCGGTCCGGAGTGTTTGTGTAATGTATTAGTCCGTATTTGTCAAGAAATAAGTGTTTTAATCCCGTCTGTGGCCGATTCTGTTGGAAATTCTCAATGGGCGGTAGAGACGGGGCGCATCTGGTGAAAGCCGGAATTACACTCAATGTAAACCAGAAGTATACGAGGGGGGAAATGGCGTTCGGTCACAGATGGGATTAAAACACTTCTTTATTGAAAAATATGGACTAATACATTGCACAAACATGCCGGACCGCTAGTTAACATTTGGGGCACCCGTAGCTCTGATTCATAGCCTTGAAGAAGTTCTCTTTAAGGCTATGGGACTCTCGTCTGCAGTAAAAAAAATAAAAAAAATACTCTTTCGCTACTCAGCAAAACAAAGACGACACCCCCACACACACACACACACACACACACACACACACACACACACACACACACACACACACACACACACACACACACACGTCTAAAATACAGGTTTTGGCCAAAATGTAAAATAATCCACCGGAAAGAAAACATTATTTAGTTACTCCGCTGCGCCCTCTACAGATCCGGTCGACGGATTTTGTTCTATTATTAACAGTTTGCCAAAAACAAGGCAAGGTGGCACAGATTTAAACAAATGAATGCTAAAAGGATAACCCAGATATGCCCTCAGGGCTTATTGTTACCATTAAGATCCTGTGTATTCAGTTTGTTGAGACATTTAAAGACTAACAATAATATGCAACAAAAAAAGTGTTTGTCTGGTTGGTCCCACAAATGAAGTGATAAATTGTGGTTTTCACTTGAATAATTCCTTTGAGAAAGTACAGTATATATTGTTGTGGTATATTGTGTTATTGTGTTAAGAGTGTTTACTGAAAGAATAGGGACATTTCATATTGAAGTCAATGTTTATTTTATTATTTTATTTGTATTTGCACAATTCATTCATTCACTAAATAATTGAGAATTACATGACGTTATCACTCCAAAGGTGACAGGAGTCATTTGGATTTAATATGTATTATAATAGTTTAATAATAATAATGAATTGTATTTATAATGCACGTTACATTTGAACAAATCTCAAAGTGATATAATAGACATTTGCATAAAAATATCACACAGCTTTTAACAAAAAATATATATCTTTAAAAACCAAACATTAAAAACACAGGAGGGCACAAAGCTTAGAGGTAAAACCAGTCTAGCTTAAATGTTTTGTTAACACATCCACCGCCAAGAACGTAGTCCTACGGTCCGTTAAATCCAACTGTTAAGCGCCGAGACCGTAGCCCTACGGTCCACGGTCTTTTCGCGCTAAGAATGTCCGGGTTCACTTTCGGATTTTTTTTTATCCACTTCCGTTTCCGGTTTGATGACCGGAAATGGAATTATTTGGGATCCGGTTTTGACGATCACGTCCGCTCCCATTCTACAGAGGAAACTGAAACTCGATTCTCTTCCTGTAGTTTTTTCTCCTCGCATTTCACTGTTTAACGTAATCCGCTCTAACTACAACATGGATGCCCCGTTTGACACGTGGATTATTGGATGACTGGGTGTATTTCCAGTAGGATACACAAAGAGTCTACTTTGTGTCTCCTATAGGATACATTAGCATCTTTCTGCCGGTAATCTAATTATTGGCTTAGGAATGTGACAAAAAACTAAAAGAAATCCATGAATTCAAGGGGCCATGGGGTGTGTAATAATTGATAGAAAATAAGTAATTTTTTGGGTGAACTACTCCTTTAAGTCGTCTCTTAAAAGCATCAACAGACTGCGGTGCTCTCAGTACCAGTGGTACATTTACTCATGTACTGTACTTGAGTAAATATTTGAGGCATTTTTTACTTTACTGGAGTATTTGCAATTTTCAGTAGTTTTACTTCTACTCCACTACATCTCAGAGGCAAATATTGTACATTTACACCACCAACATGATATGAAAACTTTAGTAACTAGTAGTAACTTTGTAGATTTAGGTTATTTCTTAACACACATGAACTACTTCAGTCCTATTGTATAAGATGTTTCATACATTTTGAAAACTAGCAAAATGACTTTCTGCATAATCTCAAGTAAAATTTTGATCACAGGACTTTTACTTGTAACAGAGAATTTATATTTTCTACATTGTGGAATTGATACTTTCTTTACTTCTTCCACCACTGATCAATACAACATGCAACAGTTATTATTCCACAAACAGCTGGCTTGTTGCAGAGTGAGTCTGGTCAAAGAACTGCCTCGTTCAAAGAACTGCTTCACCACTTCAAACGTATTTTATACTTCACCGTACGATGTGAATGAACACCACCTACATACACTTAGGTTGTAGATCTGCTATTTTCAACACATTCTCAAGTTTGTGTAATTCTGGAAGTTTTTCTTTAGTTTTCTAAAATGTCTCATATGCCCAAAATTGGGATGCCAGTTGAACGTTGTTTTTTCATCTTCACTGTTTGACTGTTTATATTATTTATTATTTCAATTATAATATAGCTCTTGTCTAATTGTGTGTGTGTGTGTGTGTGTGTGTGTGTGTGTGTGTAAAGCAGATGTCTACAGGTGAAGACCATCTATCCAGTCACAGCATGTTGCCTCAGCACCACATGCATTCCTACGACTCAGCAGCCCTGAGTCCAGACCATCCAATGGCTCCTCCCACCTTCACCTCTGAGGACAACAACCACACTGATACAGGAAGTGAGTCTCTCTCTCTCACACACACACACACACAGTTTGTACCCAAATTGGTACACCGTATCTCTGTAGTCATGTGATCAAGATGTATGACCGGCTTCGAATGCTGCCAATGCACTGAATGGGACATTATCACGTTTGTTCAGACCATTGAATGGGCGTAGTAGGCGACATAATGACCTACCCACCATTTATCAGCCCATTCATTGGGCGTAATCAGGTACAGATCAGATACAAGAAACAAGATTTATGATTCTGTGCCTATCGGTACATGACTCGTACGGCGCTGAGTAGGCTCAAGCAAAAGACGCAACGTTTGTGACGGCAACTAGCTCGCTTTCGCTCCGTCGGTGGTCCCTCTCGTGGCTCCAGTCTGCTTGAGACTGCGCACCTCTAAACCGAAACGTAACTTTATATAAGTATATAAGTCATCTCCGTCGGTAGGTTAGTATGTTCTGATAACAACTAATGAATGGTCTGATAAATCGCTGGATGTCAGATTTTTTAGACCCTATTCCGATTGACTATGATTGGCTTTCATAGTTTGCTGGAGGGGTAGTTTTGCACCACATGCTACAAGCACCACTGAACCGATTGGCGGGAAACTTTTCACGCATAGTCCAAGTAGGCCAAGGAAGAATTTCCACCACGATTATTTTCAAATTGCCGAATTGATCTACAACTGAGCTTATAGATTCGTAATTTTCACTGGTCAACACCATTGTGCACCGAGGTATAAATTGAGCTTCACAGAGGGCACATAGCCTATCTGAAATTTACAGTTATAAGTATGGTCAATGGACCAATAGTATTTTTAAACCCGTGATGTAGTGATTGAACTAAATTTGGCCCAATACCGGCTTCACTTCGGTCACGGTGGCGTTTGGACTCACCAAAAGTTTGTTTCTTGGCGCGCTCGCCTCGCTCACTCCAGCCTGGCTCCTTCCAGCAGCACTTGTATTGGCAATAATAATAATACTGCAAAGTCACCCATGTGTGTGTGTATTTCCTAGTTTGTTTTCCTACATTCTTAAAGGTGTGCCATTGAGTTGCTCTCTGCTGACGTTAGCTCCTCTCTCCTCGTTCTAGATCTCCAATTCCTTCTTGATGTGTGTAAAGAGGAGTCTTCCCCTGAACACCAGGAGAGCAGCTGTGCTCTGGTCCAGGTGAAACTAGAACCTCCACAGATTAAAGAGGAACAGGAGGAGAGTTCTTCCAGTCTGGTCCAGGTGAACATTGAAACTTCACAGATTAAAGAGGAACGGGAGGAGAGTAGTTCCAGTCTGGTCCAGGTGAAACTAGAAACTCCACAGATTAAGGAGGAACAGTCAGAAGTACTTCTAAGACCAGAGGAGGCTGCAGTGAAAAGTGAAGATAATGATGACAACAGAAAGACAGAGCCTCTAGCCAGCACCTCAACTGAACACATGAAAACACAAGCTGCTGTAGAGGACTGTGGAACATCACAACCAACTAGTGATGAGCTGCTCCTGTCTTCACACTGTTCTGAATCTGATACTGATGACAGTGATGACTGGGATACCAGGGATGATGAGTCAGTTTTAAACACACTGAAATCATACAAGACACAACATGTGGAAGGGCAAAACATGTCTTTTAGCAAGCTGTCACAGAACCTGAAATCATTTAAACAAAAGCCATACATGAGGAGTCAAACAGGAAAGAAAGACTTTAGCTGTACAGAGTGTGGAAAAGTCTGTGGTTGCAAGAGTGCTCTGAAAAAACACATGAGGATTCATACAGGCGAAAAGCCCTTTGCTTGTACAGTTTGTAACAAAAGCTTTAACCAAAGTCAATATCTAAAACCACACATGAGGATTCATACAGGTGAAAATCCCTTTGCTTGTACAGTTTGTAACAAAAGCTTTAATCAAAATCAAACTCTGAAAACCCACATGAGTATTCATACAGGTGAAAAGCCCTTTGCTTGTACAGTTTGTAACAAAAACTTTAAACAAAATCAACATCTGAAAAGACACATGAGGATTCATACAGGTGAAAAGCCCTTTGCTTGTACAGTTTGTAACAAAAGCTTTAATCAAAATCAAACTCTGAAAACCCACATGAGTATTCATACAGGTGAAAAGCCCTTTGCTTGTACAGTTTGTAACAAAAGCTTTAATCAAAATCAAACTCTGAAAACCCACATGAGTATTCATACAGGCGAAAAGCCTTTTGCTTGTACAGTTTGTAACAAAAGCTTTAAACATAATCAAACTCTGAAAAATCACATGAGGATCCATACAGGCTAAAAGACCTTTGCTTGTACAGTTTAAAACAAAAGATTTAACTGAAATCATCATTTGAAAACACATGAGGATTCTTTCGGGCACAAATCCCTTTGCTTGGACAGTTTGTAACAAAAGCTTTAACCGAAATCAAGCTCTGAAAGAACACACAAGGATTCATAAGGCGTAAATCCCTTTGCTTTGACAGTTTGTAACAAATGTTGTAATACTTTTTTTTCTCTGAAGATACACATGAAAGCTCACATGATAAGAACTTAAGTTGTACATTGTGGCATATGCTTTGGTCAAACAGTAACAACAGTAATAGGAGCCGTCACATGATATGACATACACAACAAACGTATCATTCTGCTAGTTTAGCTTGAAACCTGTCATTGATACCAAGCAAAAATAACCATACATGGTAGATTTAGTTAAACACTGATGTTTTTTACATCAAAATGATTGGTAGCCACTGTATTCTGAAGAAGAAAAATGAAATGTATACTTTAGCAGTAGACTTTGTCTACAAACATTAGACTTTGTCCAGAAACTGGTGTATTGTTCTTCACATGACTTGTGGTGTCACATCTCTAGGGACACACAGTCTTTGTCTCAAATGATGCTCATAAGAATGAAATATCTCACAAGAATGCTAGTGTAAAAACCATGAACTCCTCCTGGCTCATCTGTATCACGTTCTTTGAAATCAAAGCTGAGGACTTTCTGTTTCCTGCTGCCTTTTACTGACGTTTTTTATTCATTTTTTCTCTTGTTTTTATTTTACTTTATTTTTTCTGTTCTCAACTCTTTTTTTCATTGCCTTGTTAAAATGTGCTGTACAAATAAACATACGTACCTACCCAAATTATTATTATATTTTCTGTAGAAATATTCACAAATGTCAAGTGATGGTTGGCTTATATTGTTACTTAGCGTAGGTTACCACCTCAGTTAGTGGTTAAACTGTGTCTCATATGGCCCAAGTTCTGGTAATGGTAAATGAAGACCAGATGCAGACAATTAAGTGAGTCAACACAGCCATCTACCAGCAGATTTTAAAGCACTTTGTTTTTCCGTATGTTGACAAGCTTTACAGAGATGCTGATTTCCTTTCCAGCAGGACTTGGCACCTGCCCACACTGCCAAAACTACTAGTAACTGGTGTACTGACCATGGTATTACTGTGCTTGACTGACCAGCCAACTGGCCTGACCTGAACCCCACAGAGAATCTATGTTGTATTGTCAAGAGGAAGGTGTGAGACACTAGACTCAACAATGCAGATGAGCTTAAGGCCGATATCAAAGCAAACCTGGGCTTCCATAACACTTTAACAGAACCACAGGCTGATCACCTCCATGCCACGCCCCATTGATGAAGTAATTTGTTCAAAAGTAGCCCAGACCAAGTATTGAGTGCCTAAATTAAAATACTTTTAAGATGGTTGACATTTCTGTATTACAATTATTTTTTTGAGTGGACTTATGTAATATTCTAACATTTTGAGATATAGATTTTATATTTTCATGAGCTATATACCATAATTATCTAGATTAAAATATATATATTTTAAAAAGCATTTCACTTCATACGCAATGAATCTAGAATCTATTTTCCACGATATTCAATAGTTTTTTAGATGGGTCTGCAGACTGTATTTGAGTGAAACAGGGTAGGTGGATATACATCTGGAGACGTTCCACACTCTAGAGACCTAATGAACATCGCAGTGATCTGGCAGGAAGAAAAAGCCCAAGCCTAGAAGAGAGTGAGATGGAGAGCTCTGGTGAATGCCTTATGCCCCTCAACGGGGTAAAGAGGATAAAGTAAAGCATTTATTTGTTTTTATCCTGTGAAATTGATACAGACTTCATGACAAGGACTTCAAATATGTTAATCTAGTGTATGGTGACACCTACTGGACACATTACCATTCTGCACAGAACTATTACATCAAATAATAATAATATAGAGTACAGTATGACAGATTAAATGATTACACATACACATACAAACTAAATAAACACACACATCAGACACAGGCATGATACCCTCCACGTCTCCCAGGCCATTTCATTGGCCCACCTCCTCTGGTTAACAACATGGTCATTGTTTTAGAACATGAACAAAAGGTAGCAGTTTTATTTTGGTCATTAAAAGTAATTCAAAAAGATACAAAGTATTCATTTCATATGAATCAGTGAAACAGACCAAAAGGGTGTAACTGAGGCCAATGGCTTATTGTGCCTACCCTTTTACATTTAAATCAAAGGTCAAAGGTTAAATACGTAGACTTTACCTTTGGCTTTGGTACTTGGTCTGCTCTTTTTTCCCTCCACACATAACCTTTCCAATAATAGCCATTCTACAAGCTCACGACGTGTCTGTGATGCGTTGTGAGCTTGTAGATCTGCTATTTTTGGCTAATGTTACCCCGAGAATAGGGATGGGAGGGTTCAAGTGGTTAATGTAAAAAATCAATCAAGTCCCTTGATTTAAATGTGTATTTTGACTTAAATGTAATTAAGTCCCTCTCACACAACGTTTTGGCAGCCCCCCTGCAGTATATGAGGACCCCCAAGGGGTCCTCAGAAACGGCTCTTTTAAGAGCCACCCACTTATTTCTTTAAAAGATTTCCATTTATTAAAGCCATTATAGTCATATGCCATAACATTATGGCTGAAGTTATGACAACGAAAATATAAACGCAAGTATAATTTACTAATATTTTAAAGGGCATTGGTGTTTACCATTAAAAGACAATTCCCATAATGGTCTGCTCTACTGGGCTATATGAGTTATCAGTGACGGGTCTCCCCTCCATCTGTAGCCCTTGGTATACACAAAATAAAACTAATGATTGATATAGATCCCCTCTAAAGACCATTATTTCCCCTGGTTACTGCTATCTTAATGCGTGAGAGGGCCACCTTTCTGTTTTGTCAATTAAAGAAGTATATATTTTATGAAAAATAATGGTCACCAGGACCATGGGTGTGTTTTCAAAGAGTCTTAACATGCTCAATTGAGTTATAACGGGGTTACGACATCTGCATAGGCATTATAGGGACACAGACAGACGGTAATCTGCTAACGGTTATTGCATGATACATTCCTATTTCTTCACTCTTGCTTTGGTTGATTTTTTTTTAAAAATCTCTGTTGTTATTCATGTCCTCGCTGTTTTGCCTGATTCACTGCCTTTTGCCTTTGCATATTACAATGACCAGAGATGGACATTGTGTCTGCAACAGTAGAACAAACTGCTTCTCTCTCTCTCTCTCTCTCTCTCTCTCTCTCTCTCTCTCTCTGCAAGTAACTTGCAAACTTGCAGCAACAGTTCACTGTGATATATTTACTGAACAGTTCGGTCCCCTAGCTACTGCTATAAAGGTAGGCCTAATTGATCTTGCCATGGGGATGGACATATTTGCTATGGCAGTCCCACTGTTTTCATACAGATACATACATATTTTGTTTACTTTAGTTTTATCAGATGTTAATTACTCACTGTAAGTTATTCACTATGCGAGGCGTTGTGAGCTTGTGGATCAGCTATTTTGGCCAATGTTAAACCAGTTTTTATAGTATAGTTTGTTGATGACTTTTGTTGCAGTAATGCATTTTTTATTTTATTATTAGGTATTTAACATGTATTAATAGTCCTTAAATTGTCACTTAACTGCCATCTGGGGACCCCCTGTTTTAACAGTAACATATGATGTTATATAAACATATAATGGTCAGATATAACTTTTGTATACAGTCAATGTGGATTTCATTTTCACAATTGTTTTAAAATAGCAGTGTAGATAGATAGATAGATAGCTGTATATTATGTACATTTTTCACTATTCATGTTGAAGTCGTATAAGCCAGGCATGGCTTATAATGATTTATAATACGGTATTGTTAAACAAGACATGGAATACATAGTGCCGGTTAAAAGTGGGAATAGTTAAATGCTTCCACCAAGTCTCAGCTTTATAACCATGTTCTAACCGTTGGAGAGGTCATTGTCATGCAGAACACGGAATAAAGGGGGTGGGCTGCAACGCCCAGTGCAGAGCAGGCTGCCTGTCTTCCTATACGTCCTCAGAACACACATATATTGACGGGGCTTACAGCCTTTTCAGCACTTCTGTCTATATCATCTATTGAGCAAAAATGTCTGGTCGTGGTAAGGGAGGAAAGGGTCTTGGAAAAGGAGGCGCTAAGCGCCATCGCAAAGTGCTTCGTGATAACATCCAGGGAATCACAAAGCCCGCTATCCGCCGTCTGGCTCGCCGTGGCGGTGTGAAGCGTATCTCCGGTCTGATCTACGAGGAGACCCGCGGTGTCCTCAAGGTTTTCCTGGAGAACGTGATCCGTGACGCCGTCACCTACACCGAGCACGCCAAGAGAAAGACCGTGACCGCCATGGATGTTGTCTATGCTCTGAAGAGACAGGGACGCACTCTGTACGGCTTCGGCGGGTAAATGACTGACTGACTTCCACCAACAACCCAAAGGCTCTTTTAAGAGCCGCCCACATTTATTTACAGAGTTAATTCCATTATTGAATTGTGAGAAATTTCTGTTTTTACTTATTAAAGCAAATGAGTTGCTGTTTGCCTCGTATAAATGATTAATGGTCAGTTTCTATGGAAAGGCATGGGTTCCCGAGGCTAGTGAACGGGTCTAAATACAATCTCCCAACATGTACATCCTAGTTGTGCATACCCGAGCCAAGATAACCTGTCTGTTTTCATTTATATGTAAGCTATTCAAAGAGTCGCCAGTGGGGGACAGGGTTGGATCAAGGAAAAGTACACTGCAGTGGCCATGATGAGACTCAAAGTTGAGGGTGTACAACTCTCTTCACATTTAACTTGTGAAAATCTTCAGCAAGCTATACAATAGATTCCAGGGAATTTAATTGTTATAAGAAGCTTTATAAAAGCTTGTCAAGATTAAGATATGGAAACCAATGTCCACTGGTCCAGCATTTTCTATATTGTCTAGTAGTGCAGAGAGTGACTTTATTTGACCATGGTAGGCTATTATACTTATTTTTTGAACGCAGATGAAATTCACATTCACTTGCCAGCACCATGTCATGCTCCCTGATTCAGTTTGGAATAAGTTCCCATAGTGGGAGACTAAGGAGTCGAACCGAGGCCGCCTGGATGAGAACTAGGAATCCTAACCGCTAGACCATATGGGAATGTGTACAACCATCTACTTCATTTATATCAGATAGAAGTATCATCTCGGATTAGTAGCAAACTAGCAATAGTCTGCAGCTAGTGGATTAACTAGATTATACTGTATACATTATGTATCGATAGAAAAGTATGTTACAACTGGATTGAAATTGGAGCGTGGAACAGAGCTATTAATTCAAATTTAAATATAGATTTACCCTGAATGTTTATTATACTTTATCCCTAGTAGGCGGGAAAACATTATGCAGAAACAGAGACAGTGTAAGACACCTCCCTCTGTGGGTCACATAGGCAGTGGCACCAATCATGTGCTGGGAGTCGCACACTTCATTTGCATTGGCCTGGTATAAGTACTGGTGCGACGCCCATAGAGAAACACTTTTCCACTACATCCCTCGTAGAAAGAACATGCCTGAACCCGCCAAGCCAGCGCCCAAGAAGGGCTCCAAGAAAGCCGTCACTAAGACCGCCACCAAGGGCGGCAAGAAGCGTAGAAAGTCCAGGAAGGAGAGTTACGCCATCTACATCTACAAGGTGATGAAGCAGGTCCATCCTGACACCGGTATCTCCTCTAAGGCCATGGGCATCATGAACTCATTTGTCAACGACATCTTTGAGCGCATCGCCGGTGAAGCCTCCAAACTGGCTAACTACAACAAGCGCCGCACGATCACGTCCAGGGAGATTCAGACCGCCGTCCGCCTGCTGCTCCCCGGTGAGCTGGCCAAGCACGCCGTGTCTGAGGGCACCAAGGCTGTGACCAAGTACACCAGCGCCAAGTAAACGACATCGTCTGCTCTAACCACAACGGTCCTTTTAAGGACCACGCATATTATCAAGAAGGGGCATATCCATATAGATTTTAATTTGAACTACTTGGGCTCTTTATTAGAAATGCAGTGGATACTTGAGTTAAGTACCCCCTCCCCCCATTTTGTTTAAACTGATAACAAAAGCGTTTCTTGTACTCTATTTCTTGCCTTTAAAAAAAAGTATTATCTATTGTAATGGTCAAATATAAATACCTAAAACCTATACCTAAATGATCAATGTCAAGAGAAAGCCTAGCTTCTTGCCTAGCCTAGCTTCTTGTACTATAATATAATTTGAGTAGCCTACTTTACCCCCCATGAGGGTTCTTTTGCATATTCTAGTATTCTTATTGTCTTGATTTTGACTGGAGTGGTTTCGGCTGATTGTCCTTCATTCAAAATAGACCTTGATGTAACCAGGCTTGACTTAAAACAATGTAGTGGATACCAAGCGTATTTTTTATCTAGTGGAAAATCGCTGGACTCGCTATAATGATAGCTTTATTTAGCGCCTTTCATGAACAATATGAAAAAAAAACAAGCAACTATATTTGCCATAAGATGGCAGAATGGACCTTACAGTTACACCTTTAAAAAGTACACAGTGCAACAAAAAACACCTAAAATGGATTACAATCTGTGTTCCATGTAAACACTCTAAATAAACTTAGCATTTATAAATTATGATGTGATGTGTAGATATGTCCATGCAATGGGTGATTGTGAACACTTTAACTATAGTAGGGTAATTTATTAATGAGTAGGCCTATATATAGTATATACCTATACATACATTGTGTAGTCTTACGCACATAGCGAGTGATCAGACCTCATAAGCATGATATGCCCGAGCGTGCATGAGCGTGACAGCTGAACACTGGTCATGGCATTATTTGCCATAATTAATTTAGGTGTCAGTGGTGGCCAGCTAATGTACATTAACACAATTAACTGAAACACGTGTGGTGTTTCTTTTCCTCTGCTGTGCTCCTTGGCTACCGTATTACTTTTGATAAAATTAAAGAAGATATATTGTATACCCATTTTGCCTATTATAATAAATTATGAAGCAATCTGGGTATACATGTGCTATGTAAATTGCTTGTAAATAAATGGTGTGCTGTGTTTATACATTTTAAATGATGTCAAGTAATAATTATGTAATATGCCATATGTTTTGTAAATGGCACCATTGGAAAAGTGGAGCTTGCTCTCAACTGGCCATCCTCTCATAAGTCTCCATGCCACAGGAAGGACAACAGCAGCACTGTGTTTGCAGACACTGGGAAGTTTGAAATTTAAAACAAAACGCTTAGCCAAAGAGGATATGTTTAACTGTTGTTCCAAAGTCAGACATCTCAGCTTGATCTGCAGCAAATAGCGAATTGGATATTCTATGTTTAAACTATTTTAAACGACAAATGACAGAGGAAAGCTAGCAAACTCCTCTCCTTGTAATGGTGTATATGTGAGGTTTTTAACATCTCCAAACAAAACGCAGGAGTCCTCAGCGCTCCACATGATTTGATTATGAAGTGAAACTTGTCTGCTATCTGCTCCATTTGTTGTTTTGACATAAATCCATTTCTACGTCTGTATTTTATCTGGTTTTAGTTGTGGAGAAAACACAAGTGTTCAGTATTCTGCAGCACACAGAGCACTGACCCAGTGGGTTGAGTCTACATGGTTCTCACACATCATTTAAGTTCCACCCCCTCCTCCTCTATTCCATCAGTCTCTCTCTCTACTCAGACTTTAGTCCAGTGCATCTGAAACATTAACCAGAAGACCATGGCAGAAGTCGCTCCAGCCCCAGCTGCCTCCCCGGCTAAAGTAGCCAAGAAGAAGACCGCGGCCAAGCCCGTGAAGGTCGGTCCCAGCGTCCAGGAGCTCATCGTCAAGGCTGTGAGCGCTTCCAAGGAGAGGAGCGGCGTGTCTCTGGCCGCCCTCAAGAAGGCTCTGGCCGCCGGTGGCTACGACGTGGAGAAGAAGAACAGCCGCGTCAAGATCGCCGTGAAGAGCCTGGTGGCAAAGGGCACCCTGGTCCAGACCAAGGGTACCGGTGCGTCTGGATCCTTCAAGCTCAACAAGAAGGCCGAAGAGAAGGTAAAGAAACCCGCTAAGAAGGCAGTCAAACCCAAGAAGCCGGCAGCCAAGAAACCCGCCGCGGCAAAGAAATCCCCCAAGAAGGCAGCAGCCAAGAAGCCCGCAGCCGCTAAGAAATCTCCCAAGAAGGTAAAGAAGCCTGCAGCTGTAAAGAAACCAGCAGCCAAGAGCCCCAAGAAGGCGGCCAAGAGTCCCAAGAAGGTGCAGAAACCCGCTGCCGTCAAGAAAGCACCAGCAAAGAAAGCAGCAAAGCCCAAGGCGGCGAAACCCAAGAAGACAGCCGCTAAGAAGAAGTAAACATTCACACAGCAACCTGTATATCCCACAAAGGTTCTTTTAAGAGCCACCCACAACTTTATTTAAAGAGTTCCTTTTAGTCTATTCTATGTCTGACATTTAGAATTGGTTATCAATGTATTAACTCAACTGAGCTAAGAGGAGAGGGTGGGATTATGTGATTGCTAGCATTGGGAACTAATGATCAAGTTTTGCGAGATAAATAAGCCCAAGGTATATGAAAACTAGCCCCAAAAGAGGCCACATGAGCGCTAAAGCCTGTACGTCGGTAGGCGTTGTGAGCTTGTAGATCTTCTTTTTTCACGAACATATTGGGGGGGAGGGGAGCATGGTTAAAGTGACATGGATAAATACATGTAACAGTCTCAAAAAGTACACAGTGCAACAAAAAGCACCAACTGGATGAAAGCCCACTAGACAGACAATAGCTACAAGCATTCGGTGTGAGTTTTAGATACAGATATGGCTGCCCATGCAATCAGGGTGATTGTCTACAAATTAAATATGGTAATTTTACAAACACTGATATTTATTGGTATGTATATTACATGCGAACATCTACATGTATTAATATATATAAGATCATAATGATCGAATATAGGTGCATGATGTGCAAGAGAGAACATAAAGTGATACATGAGAAAACATGATTAATATACAAAATATAGTGTGGCAATATATATTAAGAGACAATATAAATATAATACATATTCAATATGAATTCACTAATTTTATTTTTAAATCAAATCTAAAGCCTTGGCATATCTACATACTGATACATCACACAGAATTATGTTCAGCAAACAGTTCGTTTTACTTTTGATTATATTACAATGTAATAATAACATTAATTATAACAATTGTACTAAGAATGTAATATTGTCACACGTCACTCTAAAGTCCCAGTAATATGTTTTAAAATGTGTTCATCATTACAATGGATCCTATTCCCAGCAGCCTGTTCATGTTGGTTAGTTGTACCTTTTATTTAGCTTGACCACTAATACTGACAATGTTATTTTAGTAGCACTATTATACAGATGCCACATTTAAAGTTTCAAAGTTAAACTTTGTAGCACCAAATCATTGTATGTGACCATTTACTATATGTCGTCTCTGATTGTGCACTTTGTAAAATGTAAATCACACATTTAGGATGAATAGTGCCTGATAACTGTCTAAACTGGACATTGACTGAGAGACGCCGTCATTCTCCGATTGGTCAGGAACCTCCTGGGGGAGGAACAGTACGTCACTGGTTCTGATTGGTGGGGAGCATTTACAAACTTAACCCCGCCCACTTGAGGACATAAATAGTCCTGTATTCCTCTCCTCAGACACATTTCTTCTCTCTACATATCAAGGAACAAAACCCAACCATGTCAGGAAGAGGCAAAACTGGTGGAAAGTCCAGGGCTAAGGCCAAGACCCGCTCATCCCGTGCCGGGCTCCAGTTCCCCGTGGGTCGTGTCCACAGGCTGCTGCGTAAAGGCAACTATGCCCAGCGTGTCGGTGCCGGCGCCCCGGTATATCTGGCGGCTGTTCTCGAGTACCTGACCGCTGAGATCCTGGAGCTGGCTGGAAACGCTGCCCGTGACAACAAGAAGTCTCGCATCATCCCCCGTCATCTCCAGCTGGCCGTCCGCAACGACGAGGAGCTCAACAGGCTGCTGGGTGGAGTGACCATCGCTCAGGGCGGTGTGCTGCCCAACATCCAGGCTGTTCTGCTCCCCAAGAAGACCGAGAAAGCCGCCAAGAAATAAATCTACACTCATTTGACGAACCCCACAAAGGCTCTTTTAAGAGCCACCCACTCATTCAATACAAAGATGAATTCTATTCCATTCTATATAGACTGTGCTCAGTTTATATAAACCGACTAATGTTATGCTGTTATGCAGCGGTGTAAAGTAGCTCATATATTACTGAAGTATTTTAAATACAGTACTTGTACCCTGCTGCAAATATTGTACTCTACGATTATTTGAAAACCAGTTAATTTGCAGATTGTATTATAAAACCTACATTAGCCGCTTGAGCCTTATTTTATACATTTGAAAATAGCCGATCTACAAGCTCATTGTAGATCTGCAAATGTCAATCATTACAGTAACTTTTGGTACTTATATTACCAATATGTTGATAGCAATACTTTTGTACATTTACTCAAGTAACACTTGAACACAGGCATTTTATTAGTATTTTTACATTTTTGTATTGCTTCTTTTGAGTGAAATATGTGAGTACTTCTTCCACCACTGATATTATTACTAGTTTACAGCAAAGTGAAAATACATTGCTGTGTGTTTTATGACATGGGGCAAAGAAATAAATATTTCTACTCGAGTGACAAAACACAAGGATTATGGTGTATACGAGTTATAAAGGCACATATTGTCTTAATTAAACCAAAATGTAACACTCATCCGATTCACAACATATTAATGTTGTCAAACAAGTGTCAACTTCCAATATGGACAATGACTGCTTTTACTTCAAATAATTTTGGATTGAGGACTACCTTGCATTTAGGCAGTGAATAATAGGCACTGATGTAATCCATGCAATCTGGCTCTAACTATAAATATGTAAAGGATATTAAATGCCTGCAAGTCATTACGACCATTTCATAGTTCAGTATGAAGTTTGAAAGAGATCCCCTCCTCCAATCGATACCAGTGACGTATATGGTACCTCCCCAAATAAGGAGGTTCCTGACTGCTGACCAATCAGAGAACGACGGCGTCTCAAGAAGCGCTAATAAAAGGCAGCAGTTTGCGCTGTTCTTGTATCACTGTTCTCTACTTCGCTCAGAGAAGCCATGGCAAGAACCAAGCAGACAGCTCGTAAGTCCACCGGCGGCAAAGCCCCCAGGAAGCAGCTCGCCACCAAGGCAGCGCGTAAGAGCGCGCCGGCAACCGGTGGAGTGAAGAAGCCTCACCGTTACAGGCCTGGTACTGTGGCTCTGAGGGAGATCCGTCGTTACCAGAAATCTACCGAGCTGCTGATCCGTAAGCTGCCCTTCCAGCGCCTGGTGAGGGAGATCGCCCAGGACTTCAAGACCGACCTGCGCTTCCAGAGCTCCGCCGTCATGGCGCTCCAGGAGTCTGCCGAGGCTTATCTGGTGGGTCTGTTTGAAGACACCAACCTGTGCGCCATTCACGCCAAGAGGGTGACCATCATGCCCAAAGACATCCAGCTGGCCCGTCGTATCCGCGGAGAACGTGCCTAAACTACTCTGCAACTGTCACAACCCCCAAAACGGTTCTTTTAAGAGCCACCCACTCATTTCTTTAAAGGATTTCCATTTATTAAAACCATTATGGTCATATCAGCCATAACGTTATGGCTGAAGTTATGACAGTGAAAATATAATGTACTAATATTTTAACACCAATGCCCTTTTGGTGTTTACCATTTTTAAAAGACAATTCCCATAATGGTCTGCTCTACTGGGCAATATGAGCTATCAGTGACGGGTCTCTCCTCCATCTGTAGCCCTGTGTAAACACAAAATAAAACTAATGATTGAATATAGAGCCCCTCTAAAGACTATTATTTCCCCTGGTGGTTACTGCTATATTGCGTGAGAGGGCCACCTTTCTGTTTCTCTCTCTCTCTCTCTCTCTCTCTCTCTCTCTCTCTCTCTCTCTCTCTCTCTCTCTCTCTCTCTCTCTCTCTCTCTCTCTCTCTCTCTCTCTCTCTCTCTCTCCTCTCTCTCTCTCTCTCTCTCTCTCTCTCTCTCTCTCTCTCTCGGCTGCCTCACCAACATTATCTTCTTATCACGTGTCTCTCTCTCTTTCTCTCATATATAAGGTAGCCTATTTTAGTCATTTCAGCCCATGATGCATTTGAAATATTCTAGAGCTCATCTAGGATAGATTATCCATGTTTGTCCCATTGAAATAAATGCTCTATTTATAAGAGAGACAAGAATAGCAGCACCACAAAGTTTAAACAGTAACATAATGTTATATAAACATATAATGGTCAGATATAACTTTTGTATACAGTCAATGTGGATTCCATTTTCACAATTGTTTTAAAATAGCAGTGTAAATAGATAGATAGATAGATAGATGTATATTATGTACATTTTTCACTATTCATGTTGAAGTCCATGCCTGGCTTATAATGATTTATAATACGGTATTGTTAAACAAGACATGGAATACATAGTGCCAGTAAAAGTGGGAATAGTTAAATGCTTCCACCAAGTCTCAGCTTTATAACCATGTAATAATCGTTGGAGAGGTCATTGTCATGCAGAACACAGAATAAGGATAAGGATAATTCCTTTTAACAGGTCGTTCATGAAAGTCCTTGCGGTCTTGTTTCCAATGAGAACCTGTGAGCAATTGGGGTTAAGAGTCTTGCTCAGGGACAAATTTCATATCATCGGCACATATGCTGGGATAGCCTGGAATCGAACCTGGGGCAACCAGGGCCTCTGGTTCCCTAGGCGGGCTCACTAACCACTCAGCTATGGCCGCCCCTGGGAATAAAGGGGGTGGGGCTGCTACTTTTTAGGCAACGCCCAGTGCAGAGCAGGCTGCCTGTCTTCCTATACGTCCTCAGAACACACATATATGGACGAGGTTTGCCGAATAGCGTTACTTGTTACAGTACCTACTATAACGTTAAGATGTCTGGTCGTGGTAAGGGAGGAAAGGGTCTTGGAAAAGGAGGCGCCAAGCGCCATCGTAAAGTGCTTCGTGATAACATCCAGGGAATCACAAAGCCTGCTATTCGCCGTCTGGCTCGCCGTGGCGGCGTGAAGCGTATCTCCGGTCTGATCTACGAGGAGACCCGCGGTGTCCTCAAGGTTTTCCTGGAGAACGTGATCCGTGACGCCGTCACCTACACCGAGCACGCCAAGAGAAAGACCGTGACCGCCATGGATGTTGTCTATGCTCTGAAGAGACAGGGACGCACTCTGTACGGCTTCGGAGGTTAATAATGCTGACTTGATCTACCAACAACCCAAAGGCTCTTTTAAGAGCCGCCCACACTTTCTTTACAGAGTTTATTCCATTATTGAAATATGAGCAATTTAAGGTAGCAAAACCTTTTTTAGAAAAATGTGTAGTACTTTGCCTCGTATATAGTTGCAGTATACAGAGAACCGTGATTCATGGACATGGTCAGTCTTGACACAATCTCCTTTATCTTACCATCAAGACAGTAAAAGTTGAAGGTGTACAACACACTTTGCACATTCAATTTGTGAAAATCTTCCAGCAAGCTACGCAATAAATTCCAGGCTGATACTTAATATAACACGAATGTAATTGTTATAAGACTCTTTATATTAAGATGGGGAAACCAAGGTCCATTGGTCCAGCATTTTTCTATATTGTATAGTCTAGAGTGACTATTTTTTAGGACTATAACAGTTGAATGCAGATTAAATTCACACCCACCTTTGTGTTTGAATCCCAATCCCATCCCAGCTATAATGAACATGATGAAATGCAATTGTTGATTGTTAAAATACCAAAAGTATTGGTATTAAAATGTACTTAAAGTACCAAAAGTAAAAGTACAAAAACTGTTAGAAAATAGCAGATCTACAAGCTCACAACATGTTGCGATGCCAAGCTTGCAGAGCGGCTATTTTCAAATAGCTTAGGTATAAAATAGGGCTGAAGTGGTTAATGTATGTTTTATAATGTAATCATTTATATCTGCAAAGTAACTGGTAACTAAAGTTTTTGAATAATTGTAGTGGAGTAGAAGTACAATATTTGCCTCTGAGATGTAGTGGAGTAGAAGTAAAAGTACTTAAAACTGGGAAATACTCCAATAAAGTAAAAAAGACCTCAAAATTGTGATTGTCTGATTATACTGTATAAATTATGCATCGATAGAAAGTGTGTTACAAGTTACAACTGGTGTCTGGATTGCAATTGGAGCGTGGAATAGAACTATTAATTCCAATTAAAACATGAATTTACCCTAAATGTTTATTATACTTTATCCTTAGTCTTTATTTTAGTGGGACAAATAGATGCAGGCGGTAAAACATTATGCAGAGACAAAGACAGTGTAAGACACCTCCCTCTGTGGGTCACATAGGCAGTGGCACCAATCATGTGCTGGGAGTAGCACACCTCATTTGCATTGGCCTGGTTTAAGTACTGGTACAACGCCTATAGAAAGCCACTTCTTCACTACAACCTTTATAGAAAGAACCATGCCTGAACCCGCCAAGACAGCGCCCAAGAAGGGCTCCAAGAAAGCCGTCATCAAGTCCGCTGCCAAGGGCGGCAAGAAGCGCAGAAAGTCCAGGAAGGAGAGCTACGCCATCTACATCTACAAGGTGATGAAGCAGGTCCATCCTGACACCGGTATCTCCTCCAAGGCCATGGGCATCATGAACTCCTTTGTCAACGACATCTTTGAGCGCATCGCCGGTGAAGCCTCCAAACTGGCTAACTACAACAAGCGCCGCACCATCTCATCGAGGGAGATTCAGACCGCCGTCCGCCTGCTGCTCCCCGGTGAGCTGGCCAAGCACGCCGTGTCTGAGGGCACCAAGGCTGTGACCAAGTACACCAGCTCCAAGTAAACTGCAGTCCGCTCTAAACACAACGGTCCTTTTAAGGACCACCCATATTATCAAGAAAGAGTTGATCCGCATTTAATCTAAATGTAAACTAACTTTTGGATTACAAGTGCATTAGAAGCAAGCTGAAACATTTTAACATCAGCCTACTTAGAAAAAGGCCTTGCTTAACAAACTGGTTATACATTAACACATCCACCGCCAGAGGTTAATCTCATAATGTACTCACCAGTGCCAAGGTGTTTTTGTTGTTTTTTTGTTTTTTTCATGTCGCCATAGATCTTGTTAAAATCCTTAAGATTGAGCCGTGAACGGTCTGTTTACATCCGCGAGATCTCCCTGTATCTCCCAGTGAAGATCGCGTGTCAAACGGGGCATCCATGTTTGAGTTAGAGCGGATTACGTTAAACAGTGAAATGCGAGGAGAAAAAACTACAGGAAGAGAATTGAGTTTCAGTTTCGTCTGTAGAATGGGAGCGGGCGTGATCGTCGAAACCGGATCCCAAATAATTCTATTTCCTGTCATCAAACCGGAAACGGAAGTGGATCAAAAAAATTCCGAAAGTGCACCCGGACCGCGCATGCGCGAAAAGACCGCAGCCCGTAGGACTACGGGCTCGGCGCTTAACCGTTGGATTTAACGGCCCGTAGAACTACGGGCCCGGCGGTAAAGTGTTTAATAGACTCGAGTACTGTAGCAACTCTCACGTTAATTAAATGCTGCATACCTAAATTACAGATGCGTGTTCATAAAGCTATTGAACTGTGGTCTATTTGAATAGCTTCTGTTTTGTTAGACACGTATTTGTGAGCCCCTGACTCAATTTATCTTTATGCCAGAGTTCACAGATTATTAATGTTGGCTGGATATCAAATTACTCAGCTATCTTATTGCACAATATGCATAGCCTACAGTCAAACATAAAACAGAGTCAAAAGGAAGATGGGGATGATGGCAGCATTATTTCACTTCTTACATTTTAATTCAAAACAATCAGTCAAATTTAGTATTTAGAACATGTTAGCTACTAGCAGGCAGACCCCTTTCACAGCAGTCATTTTGAATGAAATATGGCATTAATTGACATATTTCATTTAGGTGTCAGTGGTGGCCGGATCAATATTCTAAATTACACATAGTGTCATGGCTTCACTTAAATATGAATTTAATTTAGATAAATACATAATCCCCTAATTAGACTGTTCCTATATATGACTCACTCCTTCTGTGTGCCTGTGTTAAGTCATTTGTCCTACATAAATTGTACAGTTGGTAATAGTTATTGTTTTTTACAATGGAAACGTGATTAATGTGTTTTGGGGCTTTTAAATGTTCCCAATAAAGTGAACTACGGGGAAATAGTTTTAATAGTATTTTCTTACTGTGAAATCATATTGTTCTTTCCCATTTCTATCATGGAAATAATCACTGTGGAGTTAAATGCAACGTGATTGACATCTGCTGGTGAAAATGGTGTAATGCATTCACATGAGGAATACAATTGAATAATATAGCTGCAAGCAGCGATAAGCGGGGCCAGGGAATAGAGAGAGAGAGAGAGAGAGAGAGAGAGAGAGAGAGAGAGAGAGAGAGAGAGAAAGAGAGAGAGACTAATGAGGAGTGAGTGAGGGCAGGTGTGATTATGGATTGAGAGGGAATGACAGCAGGTGAGGTGGGTAGATCCAATCCATGGGAATAGGCCAGGTGGACTGTTGCTGTTGCTCACTTTCTAAAAGAACATAATTATGAGAAAAAGAGAGAGAGAGAGAGAGAGAGACGGAATAGATTGAAGAGAGAGAGAGACGGAATAGATTGAAGAGAGATAGAGATAAACGGAATAGATTGAAGAGAGAGAGAGAGATAAACGGAATAGATTGAAGAGAAAGAGAGAGAGAGAAACGGAATAGATTGAAGAGAAAGAGAGAGAGAGAGAAACGGAATAGATTGAAGAGAAAGAGAGAGAGAGAGAATCGGAATAGATTGAAGAGAGAGAGAGAGAGAGAGAGAGAGAGAGAGAGAGAGAGAGAGAGAGAGAGAGAGAGAGAAAAGGAATAGATTGAAGAGAAAGAGAGAGAGAGAGAAACTGAATAGATTGAAGAGAAAGAGAGAGAGAGACTTGGAAAAGGAATAGATTGAAGAGAGAGAAAGACATGGAAACGAAATAGATTGAAGAGAGAGAGAGCGAGAGAGACATGGAAACGGAATAGATTGAAGAGAGAGAGAGACATGGAAACATAATAGACTGAAGAGAGAGAGAGATGGAAGCAGAACGGATTGAATGGACATCTCAACCTATTGCCATTAACAGGAATCGAACCCTCAACCTTCGGATTGACAGGCTGCAACACTACCTATAGTGCTATAGCTTTGTGAACCAGTGAAAGCAGCCGACCTACAAGCTCAGAAATACGTTGCTATCTGAAAAGTTGTGAGATTGTAGATCGGAGAGAGAGAGAGACAAGGAAACGGAATAGATTGAAGAGATAAGGATAATTCCTTTAACAGGTCTGTTCATGAAAGTCCTTGCGGTCTTGTTTCCAATGAGGGCCTGTGAGCAATTAGGGGTTAAGAGTCTTGCTCAGAGACAAATTTCATTTGCTGGCCTGGCCTGGAATCGTACCTGGGGCAACTAGGGCCTCTGGCTCCCTAGGCTGGCTCACTAACCACTCAGCTATGGCCGCCCCTCAAAAGAGAGAGAGAGAGAGAGAGAGAGAGAGAGAGACATGGAAACGGAATAGATTGAAGAGAGAGACATGGAAACGGAATAGATTGAAGAGAGAGAGAGAGAGACAGACATGGAAACAGAATAGATTGAAGAGAGAGAGAGACATGGAAACATAATAGATTGAAGAGAGAGAGAGAGATGGAAGCAGAATGGATTGATTGGACATCTCAACCTATTGCAATTAACAGGAATCGAACCCTCAACCTTCGGATTGACAGGCTGCAACACTACCTATAGTGCTATAGCTTTGTCCAGACTAAGGTTGTCTGTTGAAGATAAAAGTGAACCAGTGAAAGCAGTCGATCTACAAGCTCAGAAACACGTTGCTATCTGAAAGGTTTTGAGATTGTAGATCGGCTATTTTCAGAATGAAGTATGTCATACATTGCAAAAACATACATTCTCAGATAAGCATTTCATGTTATCTTTATCAATTGCATATGTATTCATTAATGCAGTCTTGTTGTTTGCAATGTACTTTAAATGAAGTCTCCACCAAGTGAGGCTTGAACCGGCAACCTTGCTGTTGTGAAACATTCACTTAAGCGGGGAGCCATTGGACCAACAGACCTGATCCAGTGAAAACGGAGGTCAAACAGATGATACCATTTCACGCAAATAACTGAAAAATCCTGGGTTTAAGTGTTTTTCAAACTGCTCAAAATTGCGGACAATCTAAGGGCGGAGAGAGAGACATGGAAAAGGAATAGATTGAAGAGAGAGAGACATGGAAACATAATAGATTGAAGAGAGAGAAAGATGGAAGCAGAATGGATTGATTGGACGTCTCAACCTATTGCCATTAACAGGAATCGATCTCTCAACCTTCGGATTGACAGGCTGCAACACTACCTATAGTGCTATAGCTTTGTCTAGGCTGAGGTTGTCTGTTGAAGATAAAATTGAACCAGTGAAAGCAGCCGATCTACAAGCTCAGAAACACGTTGCTATCTGAAAAGTTTTGAGGTTGTAGATCGGCTATTTTCAGAATGAAGTATGTCATACATTGAAAAGACATACTCTCAAATAAGCATTTCAGGTTATCTTTAACAATTGCACTTGCATTAATTGACACAAGTAAGACGCGCAAACGCTGGAAGCGAACGCAGATTGACTGAGGCTGCTATATTTCAACCACACTGTAGTGGTGCACTCTGCCGCACTCTGCTGGCTGTATACAGGCAGTGCAGCTGCTGGCATTTCAGCATGGAGTTTCGAGTCACATGGGGCGCGAGCCAATGAGAGCGTGAACACACGCTGTATACAGGCAGTGCAGCTGCTGGCATTTCAGCACGGAGTTTCGAGTCACATGGGGGCGCGAGCCAATGAGAGCGTGAACACACACGGAAAGACCATAAATAAGGGACAGACACACACACACACACAACTCAAGCACGGTGATATAGTAAGCTCCACTTGGTCGGAGGCCTCCTTTCGCGTTCGCAACAATCATGTTGTGTGCAATGCAACTTAAATGAAGTCTGCATCAAGTGAGGCTTGAACTGGCAACCTTGAGATTTTAAGGCACACACTTAAGTGAGAAACCATTGGAACAACAGACCTGACCTGGTGAATATGAGAGAGAGAGAGAGAGAGAGAGAGAGAGAGAGAGAGAGAGAGAGAGAGAGAGAGAGAGAGAGAGAGAGAGAGAGAGAGAGAGAGAGACGGAATAGATTGAAGAGAAAGAGAGAGAGAGAGAGAGACATGGAAACGGAATAGATTGAAGAGAGACAGAGCGAGAGAGCCATGGAAACGGAATAGATTGAAGAGAGATAGAGAGAGAGACATGGAAACGGAATAGATTGAAGAGAGAGAGACACGGAAACATAATAGATTGAAGAGAGAGAGAGATGGAAGCAGAATGGATTGATTGGACATCTCAACCTATTGCCATTAACAGGAATCGAACCATCAACCTTCGAATTGACAGGCTGCAACAGTACCTATAGTGCTATTGCTTTGTCCAGGCTGAGGTTGTCTGTTGAAGATAAAAGTGAACCAGTGAAAGCAGCCGAGCTACAAGCTCAGAAAGAACGTTGCTATCTGAAAGGTTTTGAGATTGTAGATCGGCTATTTTCAGAATGAAGTATGTCATACATACTTCATACCCTCTCAAATAAGTGGTTACTGCTATCCTAATGCATGAGAGGGCCACCTTTCTGTTTTCTCTCTCTCTCTCTTTCTCTCTCTCTCTCTCTCTCTCTCTCTCTCTCTCTCTCTCTCTCTCTCTCTCTCTCTCTCTCTCTCTCTCTCTCTCTCTATAGGCTGCCTCACCAACATTATCTTCTTATCACGTGTCTCTCTCTCTCTCTCTCTCTCTTTCTCTCATATATAAGGTAGCCTATTTTAGTCATTTCAGCCCATGATGCATTTGAAATATTCTAGAGCTCATCTAGGATAGATTATCAATGTTTGTCCCATTGAAATAAATGCTCTATTTATAAGAGAGACAAGAATAGCAGCACCACAAAGTTTAAACAGTAACATAATGTTATATAAACATATAATGGTCAGATATAACTTTTGTATACAGTCAATGTGGATTCCATTTTCACAATTGTTTTAAAATAGCAGTGTAAATAGATAGATAGATAGATAGATGTATATTATGTACATTTTTCACTATTCATGTTGAAGTCCATGCCTGGCTTATAATGATTTATAATACGGTATTGTTAAACAAGACATGGAATACATAGTGCCAGTAAAAGTGGGAATAGTTAAATGCTTCCACCAAGTCTCAGCTTTATAACCATGTAATAATCGTTGGAGAGGTCATTGTCATGCAGAACACAGAATAAGGATAAGGATAATTCCTTTTAACAGGTCGTTCATGAAAGTCCTTGCGGTCTTGTTTTCAATGAGAACCTGTGAGCAATTGGGGTTAAGAGTCTTGCTCAGGGACAAATTTGTTGTTGTTTGCAATGCACTTTAAATGAAGTCTCCACCAAGTGAGGCTTGAACCGGTAACCTTGATGTTATGAAACATTCACTTAAGCGGGAAGCCATTGGACCAACAGACCTAATCCAGTGAAAACGGAGGTCAGACAGATGATACCATTTCACGCAAATAACTGAAAGATCCTGGGTTTAAGTGTTTTTCAAACTGCTCAAAATTGCGGACAATCTAAGGGGGGAGCTTACTGGTCAACGTGATACATGTGTTCCTCATGAGTCAAGGCACATGTGTAAGCAGGTTTAATGGCTGTCGGCCAAACGAGGCATGACTTTTGCCTGTTTAAAGTTTGCACTTTCAAAAAATCGCTATAGCGCCCCCCTTTGACCAATTGGAGTAAGATTGGTTTCAGTAATATTTGGAATGACCCTCAACATTAACGCAAAGTTTCAAATAAATGTGAGTCTGCATGTATGTGTTAGGGGCAGATGAATAATTGTCATAAAACTGAAATATTCATTGGCTCATTAAAGTTTCATTTTTTCACTTATGGAAAATCTTTGCTGCTTGTTTGTCGGCATAGGTCCAAAGTTCATGTGTAAAACGTTTCGTGCAGATTACTCAAAAATCCCAGGAGGAGATAGGTTTTAACTGTTTTTCATATAATTCAAAATGGTGGGAGATCTAAAGGTCAGAGGTCAAAAGTCAGAGGGTTAAAGTTGTTCATCATGAGTGTGTGTGTGTGTGTGTGTGTGTGTGTGTGTGTGTGTGTGTGTGTGTGTGGGTGAGTGCATGCGCGCGCGCGTGTGAGTGCGAGCGTGTGAGAGAGACAGTGCAGCGTGAAGTTAAAGGAGAGATCCGCCCATTTTAAGTGTTATCTTTGATGTGTCGCTAATCACTCACCATCATTGAAAGGGACGTTGAGTTATTTCAGAGAGTCCCCTGTCGTGCAGTCTTTCGACCCCCTCCGTTGGACACACACACACACACACACACACACACACACACACACACACACACACACACACACACACACACACACACACACACACACACACACACACACACGTGTGTGTGCGTGTGTCTGTGTGTGTGTGTGTGTGTGTGTGTGTGTGTGTGTGTGTGTGTGTGTGTGTGTGTGTGTGTGTGTGCGGGTGTGCGTGTGTGCATGCGTAACATACATGGAGTATCCCATCCTCATTGCGCTACACGTCATCAGTGTGTTATTGATTCTCTATTACAACAACAGCCTGTGGCAGAGCCTTATCTACACTTTGGTGTTTGTTGTGGGCTGGCGGCTGCTCACTGTGCAGAAGTGGATGGTAGACCTGGCCATGAGTCTGTGCACATTCATCAGCGCGTCCAGTTTGTTAATTCCGCTGCTGGAGGACTCGGGCCAGGATGATGTCCTGTCCTTTGGCATGACTACCTACGCTTATGTGGCACGCATTTACACCACCATCATGACAACTGGAGACAAGCAGGTTTTGGTGCGGTGTATAGTATATTAGTATTGGCTCTGTTGAACCTGTGGGGGGTGCTTGCCGTGCTCCACTACCGTAGAAGCAAGGCGCTGCCTGCGGTGCTCTGCTACGTTAGAAGCGGCAGTCCCAAGAAGGAGGAGCATTGGTTGCTGCTTGCCCTGCTCCACTCCATTAGAAGCAGCAGTCCCAAGAAGGAGGACCGAGTCCAGCTACACCAAGGCTCAAGCAAGAGGACTCCGTCGGAGTCAGACCAGGCCCAAGTGCAAGAGCCGATGAGATAAATAAAAAGAACGAGCTTTTCCGGTGCTTACGAGAAGCCCACAGGCAGCAGCTCGCCACCAAGGTCCAAAACGGCTCTTTTAAGAGCCACCAATCTACTTATTTAAAGAGCTATTTTCCACTATTTATTGTAAAATCAAGGGCAGTAAGCTCCTGTCAGGGCACATCCACCACCCCCGGCCAATACATCTTTCTCTTATCAAATAGCAATATTTAAATTGAACTGCCATTAGGTTGCAATTAGTAAAGACATACTGGGAACACGTGTTTAGATGGATAACATGATTAATCTATTCTTCAATAGAATCGATTCCTCAACTGTATGTGATCTACTCTGATTCCTCGACTGTATGGAATTCTCTGCAACACGTTGTACTAGTCTTTTCTAACTAAAAGGCTAGTAATAACCATAGAGGTATAGGTAATAACAGATCTATTTCCATCATGGAAATGATGCAGAGTTTAATGCAACGTGAGTGACATCTGCTGGTAATATAGGTGTAGTGCGAGAGGAATACAATTGAATATGTTGTAGGCCTACATGTGTCTACTCTAGGCTCAATGAAATTAATAATACTATTCAAATATAATCGTAATACCGCATAGCTAATAATGTTACTAGTCATAAATAATATGATCTGAGAGAGAGAGAGAGGGCAGCATTAAGTTAACACAATAACTAAATGCCATAATGTTGCCTTTTCAAGTGAACAAGTACTGCATTGTAAACAGTGTTTCCAAATAGATCATGGGCATCTATATTGTTTATTGTTCATTTACTGACTCAATGGTGGATAGAGAACACTGCTTCAGATGCACTGCTGTCAGTGGATCTCTTTGGCTACACCATGACACACGCACGCACGCACGCACACACGCAGGCACGCACACACACACAGTGTCTGTGACTGTTGCCGGCACACACATAGAACGTGCTTAAACTTATAAGGACATTTGTATGATATTTGTTGGGTTGCTTTGTTTAATTAAAATCCTTCTGGTGAAACATGTAAATAATAACAGTCATTTGTAGAAACTTAAGATACATTAATAATAATAAACAACAACCCCAACATGTCTGAGCACAGTTCCAGAAAGGATAAACTGGAATCAACTGAATTAAATAGTTTTACAAGATGTAGATTAGAGTAGTGCAGCTGATTTATGGGCTTTTTTAATCAATTTTAAACACATCGGGCAGTATATAGTCTGGATAGAGATAAATAAATGTAAAGGACAGCCACAAGTAGCTATTGAACAAGTCTCTATCGCCCCTTATTGTCAGTCAAGTCTTGACTGCATTTTATGATATAAATGCCCCAAGTAGCTCAAAATTAAATAGCTTAATTAATATGAATATGCTCTTTCCTGATAAAAATAGGTGGTCCTTAAAAGGACGATAACAGTTTACTTAGAGCTGGTGTACTTGGTCACAGCCTTGGTGCCCTCAGACACGTCGTGTTTGGCCCGCTCACCGGGGAGCAGCAGAGGGAGGTGTCTTACACTGTCTTTGTTTCTGCATAATGTTTTCCTGCCTGCGTCATCTATTTGTCCTGCTAAAATATAGACTAGGGATAAAATATAATAAACATTTATGTTTTAATTGGAATTAATAGTTCTATTCCACGCTCCAATTTCAATCCAGATGTACCACACTTTCTATCGATGCATAATTTAGTCAGTCCACTAACTCAGTGGTTCTCAACCAGTGGTCCGGGGACCACCAGTGGTCCTTGAGGGGGAACAGGGGGTCCCCAGCAAAATGTGTTAATTGTAACCACTTAAACCATAAAAATAGCAGATATGCAAGCTCATAACGTGGCACAGAGTGCCATGCGATGAGCTTGTAGATCTGCTATAATATATATCATGTTGGGGGTCCTTGACATGTAAAAGGTTGAAAACCACTGCACTAACTGCAGACTGTTGCTATAATCCGAGATGATACTTCTATGTCCCTGAACGGTTACCACACAAAGCAATCAAAATTGATATTTGATCATATTCATCATAGCTGGGATGAGTGGGGTCTCTGATTTCAAACACAAACTTGGAGCCGTGTGTAATTTTGTGAGATCTATTAACTAGGCTATATGTATTCATACAGTCCCATATGGTCTAGCGGTTAGGATTCCTGGTTTTCACCCAGGTGGCCCGGGTTCGACTCCCGGTATGGGAACTTAATTTATCCCAACTTATTTCAGGGAGTATGACATGGTGCTGGCAAGCGGGTGTGAATTTAATCTGCATTCAACTGTTATAGTCCAATAAATAACTGTTTAGAAGCATAGTCACACGGTCAAATAAAGTAATTCTCTGGACTAGACAATATAGAAAATGCTGGACCAATGGACATTGGCTTCCCTTTCTTAACTCCTTATCTTAATCTTGACTATATAAAGCGTCTTATAACAATTGCATTCGTGTTATTTTACCTACCAGCCTGGAATTGATTGTGTAGCTTGTTGGAAGATTCAATGTGCTGAGTGAGTTGTACACCCTCAACTTTACTGTCTTGATATAAAACAATGAGTGGCATGTAGCATCATGGCCACAACAACAGTCTACCTTTCCGATTTTAAAGTATTTTATTGAATTTTCACAGCTTACAATATTATTATTTTTTACAAATCGTAAGTCAAGGCTTGGCAATACATATTACTTAAATATATGACATGGTAATAACAAACATACATTTCATAAACATTATATGGCAATATCTAAATCATACATTTCATAAACCTCTCAAAACATTACATAGAAAAATCATATTTATACATTTCAAACAGCTTTATTAAGTGACCAGTGTGATCTCGGTCCAATAAATTACATTTTGGGTGCGTTCTTTTTAGGTCGACACTTCTCCTCCTTTTTAATTCCATTTTCACCTGCCTGAACACCGTGTCTGCATCTTGGACCGGGATATAAAACAATGAGTGGCACGTTGCATCCTAACACAACAACAGTCTACCTTTCCCTGATCCAACCCTGGGCCTGCCCCCCACTGGCGATGTCATTACCCGTCACTATTCCTACTGACCCCATTATAACTAATCCTAACAATTGGAATAATGGGATGTCGGAATTATGAGCGGACCCCCACACTATGCCTGTATGCAGTGGTGGAAAGTAACTAAGTACATTTGCTCTCAAGTACTGTACTTAAGTACAATTTTGAGGTTTTTGTACTTTACTTGAGTATTTCCAATTTCCAATACTTTTACTTCTACTCCACTACATCTCAGAGGCAAATATTGTACTTTGACTCCACTACAATTATTTGAAAACTTTAGTTACTAGTTACTTTTCAGATATAAATTATGATATAATGAAACACACATTAACCACTTTAGCCCTATTTTATACATAGGCTATTTTCTTTTACTTTTGGTACTTTAAGTACATTTTAATGCCAATACTTTTGTACCTTTAGTCAAGTGAATTTTGAATTCTGGACTTTTACTTGTAACTGTCAGAGTATTTTTATATTGCAGTATTGGTACTTTTACTTAAGTAGAGAATTTGAGTACTTTTTCCACCACTGCCTGTATGGCATGTTATCCAGAGTTTGCCAGATCTGGATAACATGCCATATAATGTTGCCTTTGTAGTAAGTGAAAGAGTATGCATTGTGAACAGTGTTTCCAGTGAATAAGTACATAATGGGCGTCTAGATTGTTTATTGTTCTTTGCCTGACTCTCTTTGATGGATCCCTGTTAATATCTATTCTAAACCAGCATTTATGGGGTTAACATTCTGCCAGAACGCACAGTAGCAGTGTGTGTGTTTCAGCCCGGACGAGAAAGAGGGGCGGACACAACAACACTACAGATAGCCTACAGAAGATTAGCCCTTAGTAGCTGCTAGGGAAACATAGCCGATTCAGGGTTATGTAATCATATTATAAGTGTGCTCTGCAGTGCACAGCCCTGCTGTGTGTAACCTGTGTCTTCACATTGTTTTCACGACAGTCTGTGTAAAGAGAGTCAATCTGCACATTTGTTATTTCTACACGGGGTTCGTTCAGAGACTGTTGTGTTGTCTCTAACGCTAATGCTAAGCTAGCTTCCAGTCTAGAGTCAGTACATTACACGTGAGCAGAACGTTGAACAAGTTGAACTTCCCCAGTTGGACGTTTTGAGGGATGCTCTGCTGTTTTACACCTGAAGACACAAAGAGGACAATCCAGATAGTTAGTTCTTCTGGCCTAGTGGGATGAAAAGACAGTGAGTGGACTGAGATACCTTGTTAACCTGCTACAATACCTGCTCTGTGACTGTTGGGAGGATCCAGGAACATTAAGGTACAACACTTTGATTTTGGCTCACAGATGAGCGAAGGGCCATCTAGGGTTTGGCCTACAACGTGTGTGTGTGTGTGTGTGTGTGTGTGTGTGTGTGTGTGTGTGTGTGTGTGTGTGTGTGTGTGTGTGTGTGTGTGTGTGTGTGTGTGTGTGTGTGTGTGTGTGTGTGTGTGTGTGTGGTCCCACAAATATTACAGTTTTAGTTCTTAAGTGACTTGTGGGTGATACATTGTTGTTTTCACTTGAATAACTCCTTTGAGAAGGTATATATTGTTTTGGTATATTGTCTAACATAAGAGTGTTTCTTAAGAGGGACATTTCATATTGAAGTGTTTATTTTATTAGTGTGTGTGTGTGTGTGTGTATATATATATATGAAGCTTAAAGGTGAAGTCAACCTGGTTTATACTAACCTCGCATCACCAGTCTTTCCACCTCGGAGGAAAGCCTGGTATGCGTTACTAAAGACCCATATGATCCAGTTTAGGCCACGCCTACTGGGAAAAAAATAATAATAATCTCTTTCCGGGTTTTGCGGTGCCGCTTTGTTTTGGTTCCCCAAACCCTATTTAAATGGAATAGAATTTCCCCGTGGGATAATACGGATAATACAGACGCTAAATAGTCTCCAGAAAGTGCATTCACATTTATATTTAAGAAATCACACCCTGTGTGAAGTGGGCGGTGTCTTGCTAGCTAATCACAATACTGAATGGAGTCAACCAATCATGTACAAAAAATAAATACATTTATTGAAACACTCTTTATGATGGAAGAAACCATAACATAAAAAAAACAAATGTATGCTTTTTTTTTTAAAGTTATGGTTTCTTATATAGGGCTATGCACATGTGTCATGTGACACTGGCCAATCACAGTCCTGAATAGACTGTGATTGGCCAATCATGGTGCAGGGTTAGGCGGGGTACATTTTTGGCCAATCACAGCGCAGGATTTGTTGTACAAATATCCAAACCTCACTTATAGGGGCGGTTTCACCGCCCAAAAATAAGCTAAACTACACCACATCAAGGATTTTATTAGGACGGACCTATTTTGGGGTGAGTCAGGGTGAAGTCTCTCCGGCTCTGCCCATCCGGCCGCTTGATGACGCGGATGACGCGCCTGGTGACGTAGAGTTACTTCCGCTCCCGACCGGATCATAGACCCGAAAAGATATGCTGCCCAGGCTAGGTTTATACCCCCCAAAGATGTCCGCGCTACCAAATGACACTTGTTGACGCCCCAACCAGGATTTTTTGGTAGCGCTATATGTTCAGAAGCATCTTCCATAAAATCTTAATAATATAAAAGCAAAGGTTAAAGCCTCAATCTGTGATTTCTTCGCCTGGTTAGCCGTATGTAGAACCGCAGGAACAATATTGCTAAAATACAATCATTTTACATACAAATTTTTTAGGAAACGGCACATTTTCAGTCGTGAGATTTTATTTAGCTTGGATCCATGTATTCCACAAACAGCTGGCTTGTTGCAGAGTCTGGTTAAAGAACTGCCTCATTCTGAACTGTTTCACCACTTGAAACCTATTTTATACTTAACCGTACGATGTGAATGAAAATAGCCCACCTACATACATTCTGAAAAGTTTGTAAACTTATGGACGTTTTTTTGAAAGGTTTTGAACATTTTAGAAAATGTTTTATATGCCCACAATTCGGATGCCAGTTGAACGTTGTTTTTTTTTCATTTTCACCGTTTGACTGTTTATTTTGTTTCAATTTTAATATGGCTCTAGTCTAATTGTAATAATAACTTGTGTGTGTGTGTGTGTGTGTGTGTGTGTGTGCGTGTACACATACTGTTGCCGTCGCTACTTGGAGTGCTGAGTGGCATGAGGACATATCCATGAGTTTGTGAATGTAAACTTTACTGCACCTAAAATATTTGTATCCCTGTATGTTTATGTGTGGACATAAATACATTGTTAAACTGTGTGTGTGTGTGTGTGTGTGTGTGTGTGTGTGTGTGTGTGTGTGTGTGTGTGTGTGTGTGTGTGTGTGTGTGTGTGTGTGTGTGTGTGTGTGTGTGTGTGTGTGTGTGTGTGTGTGTGTGTGTCAGATGTCTACAGGTGATGACCATCTATCCAGTCACAGCATGTTGTCTCAGCACCACATGCATTCCTACGACTCAGCAGCCCTGAGTCCAGACCATCCAATGGCTCCTCCCACCTTCACCTGTGAGGACAACAACCACACTGATACAGGCAGTGAGTCTCTCTCTCACACACACACACACACACACACACACGCACACACACACATTGGCCCTCATTTATCAACGCGGTGCAGACCACATAATGGGCGTAAGGCGAGATCACCGCAACTTTCGGCATTTATCAATATATCCTGACGTTGGATTCATCCTACCGTATGCTGAGATCTCACGTCTGGTCGAGACCAGTTGTTGACGTTGGCTGCGCCTGTTTATTCCATTGTAGACCTGCGGAGCAGCATTGTCTGACTGTCTGACAGGCATCTGGACACATAATCCACTCCAAAATGTGTATATCTACACTAATAAATAATCGCTGTGAAAATATATAATTTTTATAAACTAATTGAAACAAACTGCTTTAACAGTCATTCGGTTAAGCTTGCAGATCTGGCTGCATTGGCTATTTGAAAATAGCAGATCTACAAGCTCACAACAGGTCGCATCGCGACGCCTTGTGAGCTTGTAGATCTGCTATTTTCAAAATATACGAGCGCTTCTGCGAGAGAATTTTCGGGAGTCCCGACCATCTTTTCATGGACAGTGAGGTCTACAAACTTACAGTAGCTTGTCCTATGTTATGGAGTTATGTCATAGAGAGTTATATAGGCTACACAACCTGGCTGGGTTAAGGATATAAACCCGACGCTCCAATATTAACGTGGCGGCACGGGATCACTGCATTCCGCCCGAGTCTCATGACTGCTTTATTTAGTGTAACTCGAACACGCACTGCTCGGTATGGGTTAAATAAATGGGTATACAAACGTATTCCATTCATGGCGATGTGATTGGTATCATAATATGTCATTCATGTAGGCTACAAGCCTGCCTATGTGACAACAAAGATTGTACCGCTACGCTACGGATTACATGAAAGACAAAGTTGGGCGTGTGTGTGTGTGTGTGAGAGAGAGAGAGGCGTGTGCGTGTATGGCGAGGCGAGCGGGGGAAACTCTTTCTTATTGGCTTTTCATGCTTTTTTTTGGGTCGTATTCTGGTTCTTCATGTCGTGAAATCGGGGCGTTTGTGAATATTTAAGGGTTATTTAAATGACGCTCGTTTTCAGACGTGAGATTTATCAAAGCTCCGACCTGATGTACGCTAGGATCGGCTGTATAGGATCCTTTGATAAATGTGACTTCGACGTTGGTGTACGGCCGAATATATGGAAAAATATAAGAAGTTTTTTACGCTCCGTTGATAAATGAGGGCCAGAGTGTGTACCTAAATTGGTACACCGTGTCTCTGTAGTCATGTGATCAAGATATATCTTGTCAGATTTTTCAGATTCTATTCCGATTGGCTTTCGAAGTTTGCTGGAGGGGCCCGTTTTGCACCACTGGACCGATTGGCGGGAAACTTTGCACACACACACACTTCCAGTAGGCCAAGGAAGACTCCACCACATTTTTTATATATATATATATATATATATATTAGGGCTGGGACTCGATTAAAAAAATTAATCTAATTAATTAGAGGCTTTGTAATTAATTAATCGCAATTAATCACATTTTAATCGCATATCAATATTTGACCTGAGAACAGTGAAAAGCAATTTTTTCAAATGGATTTTGGCATTCGTCTTTAAGTACTCAAGAACTGTACTTAAGTACAATTTTGAGGTATTTGACTTGACTCTCGAGTATTTCCAATTTCTAATACTTTTACTTCTACTCCAGTAACTCCACTATATCTCAGAGGCAAATATTGTACTTTTTACTCCACTACAATTATTTGAAAACTTTAGTTACTAGTTACTTTGTAGATTTAGATTATTATTATAAAACATACCATGTAACCATGTGAAAATAGCAGATCTACAAGCACAAGGCATTGTGAGCTTGTAGATCTGCTATTTTCCACCACTGGAGGCTGGTAGAGTGTGTTGTTGTTACCGATGTTTTATAGTAGTTGAATTAATTATTAATAAAAATCGCGCATGTGACCCGCACCGCATCGTGGAACTCCCCCCACCCCCCCCCCCTAAACGGGACAAACGCGCACGTAGGGGGGGCATCCATAACAGATTCTGATTTGCCCAGCCAACATTATCAAGCAGGCATCATGTTTTCATGCACTGTGCTGGCTAGCTGTGTTCCGGGAGCAGCAGTGGCTTTAGTTAACTTTGTTGTTGCGCACCGTTGTTTGGTGCGCTGGTAATATCAGTCCGTCTGAAACTCGTCCAGTGAGAAACGTTCCGCGGTGCAAAAACAGGTGCGATTAAAATGCGTTAATTTTTTTAACGCGATAATTTTTCTGTAATTAATTGATCGAAATTAACGCGATAAAGTCCCGGCCCTAATATATATATATGTTATATTTTTTTGTGAAACACATTTTTTGTTAATACTCCTACAGATTTTCTCCAAACCTCACGCAAATCAGTATACATTATCTCTGTAGACATGTAATCAAGACCTATATGTCTCTTATTACATTCCGATTGGCTTCCAAAGTCTGCGGGGGTGGTCCGTTTTACACAACATGCCTTATATTGATGTGATTTTTCATAGTACTGACAATAGGGATAACAAATTGATAAATACATAAAATAACATTGTTGATGCTATAAATGCTTTTGTTAAGTCAAATGCATGTGTCCATTGTACAACTGTGTCGCGTGTCGAAAATGTATGATTTACAAGCTCTCAGCAAGTTGATCTGCAACTGAGCTTGTAGATTGCTAATTTTCAACATCGTTGTGTGCCGAAGTATGAAACAATCTTTACAGAGGGCACGTAGCATAACTGACATTTAGAGTTATAATTGGGGTAAATGGACCAATAGTATTTGTTTAGGCCATGAATTTAATCCAATCAAATTAGTCTTTATTAAATGATGCATTTTCTATATTTCTCAACAACAAAAAAACGTTTTTGAACTTTAGCCCAGACACATTTTTGTTATGTTGTTGTGTTTTCTCTTATCGCATTAACCCATTCAGACCTGAGGGCCGATTCTAAAAACGCCTTCTAAAACCTAACCTAAGTTTTCTGAAAACGTTAAAATTCACCTGGATTGAAAGGTATAACAACGTATAGGTTACAACAGGTCTGAATGGGCTCAGAGTGCTCCTGGCCACTCTTAAAACAAATTCTTACAAAAGAGAAAAGTAAAAAATAAGAACTTCCCAGATTAGAACACAATAATATGTTTTCTTTGCTTGTTGTTTTGTATAAAGCACATTTAATTGCCTTGTTGTTGAAATGTGCAATACAAATAAAATACCCTTGCCTTGCATGAGGCCCATTGAGTTGCTCTCTGCTGACGTTGGCTCCTCTCTCCTCGTTCTAGATCTCCAATTCCTTCCTGGTGTGTGTAAAGAGGAGTCTTCCCCTGAACACCAGGAGAGCAGCCCTAGTCCGGTCCAGGTGAAACTAGAACCTCCACAGATTAAAGAAGAACAGCATGAGAGGAGCATCAGTCTGGTCCAGGTGAAAATAGAAACTTCACAGATTAAAGAGGAACAGGAGGAGAATAGTTCCAGTCTGGTCCAGGTGAAAGTAGAAACCCCCCAGATTAAAGAGGAACAGTCAGAAGTACTTCTAAGACCAGAGGAGGCTGCAGGGTCATCGTTGACATTACTAGCAGTGAAAAGTGAAGATGATGATGACAACAGAAAGACAGAGCCTCTAGCCAGCACCTCAACTGAACACATGAAAACACAAGTTGATGTAGAGGACTGTGGAACATCACAACCAACTAGTGATGAGCAGCTCCTGTCTTCACACTGTTCTGAATCTGATACTGATGACAGTGATGACTGGGAGACCAGGGATGATGAGTCTGTTTTAAACACACTGAAATCATACAAGACACAACATGTGGAAGGACAGACATTTTCTTTTAGCAAGCTGTCCCAGAACCTGAAATCATTTAAACAAAAGCCATCCATGAGGAGTAAAACAGGAAAGAAAAGCATTTGTTGTATAGAGTGTGGTAAAGTCTGTGGTCGCAAGGCTGCTCTGAAAGAACACATGAGGATTCATACAGGCGAAAAGCCATTTGCTTGTACAGTTTGTAACAAAAGCTTTAAAAGTAAATCCACTGTGAAAACACACATGATGATTCATACAGGTGAAAAGCCCTTTGTTTGTACGGTTTGTAACAAAAGCTTTAAGGGAAATATACATCTGAAAATACACTTTAGGATTCATACAGGCGAAAAGCCCTTTGCTTGTACAGTTTGTAACAAAAGCTTTAAACAAAATGGAACTCTGAAAAATCACATGAGGATGCATACAGGCGAAAAGCCCTTTGCTTGTACAGTTTGTAACAAAAGCTTTAACCAAAATCATCATCTGAAAAGACACATGACGATTCATGTAGGAGAAAAGCCCTTTGCCTGTACAGTTTGTAATAAAAGCTATAAAGTAAATCAAGATCTGAAAATACACATGAGGAGGATTCATATCCCAGTGGTGGGGTTCGGCAATATGGACGCCTCGGCGCAGCTAAGCAGAAAGGAGCAGCTGAGCCAAGAAGTTGCAGTGACAGCTGTGGAGAAACAGCGTATTCCAGGCTGCAATCCTGGGACTGCCAATACCTCGCGAGAGGGGCTGCGGGGGCCAGAGCCGATGCGGGGGCAAACAAGCCCTGTTTGTCAACGGGAGCTAACGATGTCTCCCGCTGGGAAACTTCGGCTCCAACTTCGGATTCCCATTTTGGATTACGGGATCGCCAGTACCTCACGAGAGGGGGTGCAGGGGCTGGCGGGTTCCGCTCAACAGGAGGAGTTGGATGTAGGTGTAACTTCAACTTCATTGCCACGTTCACAACTACAGTCCCCCCAGTGGAGCGTTGTTGTGAGACCCAGACCCCACAACAAGCAAGCTCACTTGAGACGAGAGCAGAAGAACATGGGAATAATTGGAACTGGCACTGAGAGCAACATTGACGTGGCGACAACCAAACTGGTGAGCGTGTTAGCTACTCGGCTTTCCCCTAATATCGATGCGGATACGCTTCGGGATTATTTATTGGAGAAATTGGGTAATAAGACAGTGACATGTCGTAAGATCGAGTCGCCCCACAGCAGCTTTGGTTCGTTTCACATTACTACTGAATGTAATAATGTTGATGATATGTTCGATCCCAAACTGTGGCCCGCTGGGACGCAGGTCCACCACTATTTTGAGGCTTGTGGGCCCAAGGCTACTGGCAGCGGAGGGGGGGGGGGGGGGGAGGGGGAGTGAACTGAAGTGCCTAGGTACACCTGCAGCTCTGCTTGAGAGCCAGTCTGCATCTGTGAGTGATGTGAATGCACTAATCTCTCTATGAATATCTGTGGTGTGTCTTACAATGCGTGAGGGCTGCGTGTTGGCCACAGTAAAACTGATAAATCACGCCGTACTGTTGTGGACAAACTGTTGGAGGGATGTGACGTTTTGTGTGTCCAGGAGACGTTCTTGGCTAAACAAGATCTGGAAGGTCTTAATAGCCAGGGCTGTTAGTGACCCGATCGCCAAATTTTCCACAAAATTTCTTCTGGACCTACTTTTTCACAAAAGCCCGTTAGCCAAGCAAAAAAAAACAATATGCCTGCCATTTTCCAAAATGGCTGCCGGCGAAAGACATGCTATGTGGTTTTTGACATGGATTGTGATTGGATAATCCAATTTGGATTATTTTGGCATCAGAATATAGTTTTGACTCCCCCCACCCCCTCCCCCCGTTACCCACCCAAAAAAAAAACAATATGGCTGCCATTTTCCAAAATGGCTGCCAGTGAAAGACATTTTATGTGTTTTTTTGACCTGGTATGAAATTAATTTGGCATCAGAATATAGTTTTGACTCCCCCCCGCCCCCTCCCCCCCGTTAGCCAAGCAAAAAAAAAACAATATGGCTGCCATATTCCAAAATGGCTGCCGGCAAAAGACATGCTATGTGGTTTTTGACCTGGATTGTGATTGGATAATCCAATTTGGATTATTTTGGCATCAGAATATAGTTTTGACTTCCCCCCACCCCTTCCCCCCATTAGCCACCCAAAATGGCTGCCGGCGACAAACTAACACATTACAAAACAGTACTGTGCTGTTATTGTACAGCACTGTACTTTACTCTACTGTACTGTTCTGTTATTGTACAGCACAGTACTGTACTGTGCTGTGCTGTACTGTACTGTACTTTGCTGTACTGTACTGTACTGTACTGTACTGTACTGTACTGTACTGTACTGTACTGTACTGTACTGTGCTGTATTGCTATTGTACAGCACAGTACTGTACTGTACTGTACTTTGCTGTACTGTACTGTGCTGTATTGCTATTGTACAGCACAGTACAGTACAGTACTGTACAGTACTGAACAGCACTGTACTGTACTGTATTGTTGTTGGTTACCAGTTCACGATTTAGTGAAGAATCTAGGCCCTGAAAAATCAATTGGCATCCTTTTCTTTCACACTTTCACTGGATGTGATGTCGTGTCAGCCTTTCGTGGGAAAAGGCAAAAAGACAGCATGGCAAACCCGGCAAGTGTGGCCTGAAGTGTCTCATGTCTTCCAGAAGCTCAGTCAATACCCACCAGTAAAGGCCTATTCATACTCGACGTAAGACCCTTAAGTAAGCATAAGGAACGGAGGGGGAGACCAAAAAGGGGAGGGGGGATGGGGGGTTTGTCCGTCGATTATGACATCCGGTACGTCAGGTTGAGCTCTGAGCTCAACCTGACGTACCTGACGTACGTTCACTGCTTCCCTCTGGAGGATGAATAGCCTCTTGTGGCCCTAATCACGCATAAGAAACGTGTCAAACTATGAATGCACTGAATGCACTGACGTAAAGAACGTACCAGTTCCTCACCACCAACGTACGTCAATCCCCATCTCCGTCTAGTATGTACGCCACTTAACGATGCATGAACAGCACTGCTGATGGGGTTGATGATGCAAGATTTTACCTGTTTGCATGGAAGCAGAGGTCCAATGATGCCATTCCACCTACAAGGGCATCTCTTGCACATCATGTGAAGCATGCCACTTATCAAGTTGCCCGTGTCTGAAGCCAGGCAACTGTAGGTCAAATGCATACAGAGAGCCCTGCCAGCTGGGGATGGCGAGCAGAAGATGATATTTGGCAAGTAGCGTGGATGACAAATTGCCCAGATTTATGAACAACTGACAAAATGTCGATGCAAGACTGAATGTCGTGGTAGATGCAGTGCTACCGCTTTGGCCTTCAGTGTACACAGCTGAGTGCCAGAAAATATGACGATTAGAACCATTTGTGATCCAGGGGGGGGGGGGTAAAAACTCATATGTTGATACCAAAATAATCAAAATCCAATCACAATCCAGGTCAAAATACACATAAAATGTCTTTCCCCAGCAGCCATTTTGGAAAGTGGCAGCGATAGTTTTTTTTTGCGTGGCTAACGGGAGAGGGGGTGGGGGGGAGTCAAAACTATATTCTCATGCCAAAATAATCAAAATTGGATAATCCAATCACAATCCAGGTCAAAATACACATAAAATGCCTTTTGCCTGAAGCCATTTTGGAAAATGGCAGCCATATTGTTTTTTTTTCACGTGGCTAACGGGGGGAGGGGGCGGGGGAGTCAAAACTATATGTTGATACCAAAATAATCAAAATCCAATCACAATCCAGGTGAAAATACACATAAAATGTCTTTCGCCAGCAGGCATTTTGGAAAATGGCAGCCATATTGGATTTTTTTTGCGTGGCTAACAGGCTTTTCTGCAAAAGTAGGTCCTAGGCATTGTTCATGCCAAATTTGGCGCTTGTATCACAAAGTGAACGATTGTAACATAAAAATGGACTTAACAGCCCTGACTATAACTCTATCCATAAGGACTTTCACGGGGCGGGGAATCCACCATCGACCTAAGTTCATAGTGGTACGAGGGAGGATTCCAGGGGGAGTTGCCACTCTGGAACAAAACATATGACCTGTTGGTTAACGTCATTAGATTGGGAGTTGACTGGGCTATTGGGATAGAGCTGTGCCGTAATGGTAAAAAGTTAATAATTAGTGTGGTTGCCCGAATGGGCAACCAGACTATTGTTTTACAGAAACTTTATTCTTTCGGTGTTTCTAGATAAACAATATTTCAAACCACTACTCCTCCCACAGTTTAATTTTCCCAATTTTTTGCCATATGTCAAAATGACCGGCCTCACCGGGAATCGTGCGCTTGTATAAGGCTAAGAGATTGGTTGCATAGTTTTATTGATATTGATTTATTAGTGCATTAAATGTCCCCATCCACTTTAATGGAAAAGTGAAAAAACTCAAATTCAAGTATTTTTTGCTCTGAAACCGTAAGAGCTATAGTTACCAGATTTGGTGGGGAGGTTCATGATTTAGTCCGAAATTATTTTTTTAAAAAACATTACACCAGTCGGCCTCATGGTGGCGCTATAACAGCCCCCTTTACGTTTTGGCCTATAACTCTTGAACCGTAGGTCGTAGAATAAAAATCTTTTTTTCCCTAGATTCCCCACATTCTCCCCATATAGGCCACGCCCATTTGCGTCAGGATAGATTTTCCGCCATTTTGAATTTTCTTCAAAACACACTTTTAGCTCCTCCTCCCACATATTTTGGTCAAATTTCACAAAAATCAGTGCACATGATCTCTGGACCCATGCGATAATCTGGAGTGAAACAGAATTTTGATAGTCCCTACCGTTCGTCCGTAAATGGCTTCCGAAGTTAGTAGGAGGGGCCCGTTTTACCAAAAAGGCCAAAAATCACGAACGAAACGTCCAGTCAATCCCAAATTTGAATCAAATGTCGAGGGTGGTTTACTCAACGAATCTCCAAAAGCATTTCCACTTTGATCCACAGGGGGCGCCACAAATGCACAAAACGTAACCGTTTGATGCAAAAACATGATTTTGGGGGGGATCACTCCTCTCAAAATGAAAAGCAGGTGATCTCAGGAGTTACAGGACGATGTCATTGGCCCGCTACATTTGTGGGAGGGGCCTATTTATTTAGTGGGAGGGGCCTATTTCTTAAAATCAAAACGCCATGTATCATGAACGCAGGATCCAATCATCACCAAATTCGAATGGCACGTCGCGCGGCCTCCGACGGTATTCCTCCAAGCGTATTCCTCAAGTCCCGGCGGCCGCGACCGGCGTCGGCGCAACCACACTTTGCAATTTCCCAGAATTGCGACGCGTCTAGTTGTGAATGTTACTAAATGGGATCTATGTATAACCTACTTCAACTCACTACAAACTCTGGCCCCTGACTGAGTTCCCCCACCCCCTACCTACCTCCCCCTTCCCCTGTTCCTCCCCTCTTTTTATGTTCTCTTTTCTTTCTTTTCTTTTTGTTCCCTCTCCTTTTTTTTAACACTTATCTTTTTCTTTTCTTTTTTCTTAAAAAAAAAAAGTAACTTGTCCCTATTTAAAACTGCTTTATTTAACTCCTTTCTGACAGCAGTGTAGACATTCCCCAGTCATTATTATTTCTCTTTGTACTACAATACTTAGGTCTAGTACACTGATGAACTCCTGGATAGACTACATGTATGACAGACTTGGCCAACTGGCCATTTGGCCACATAGAGATGATTTCACAGAACATGCCATCTCTAACTTTAAAGAGGACTTTCCAAACACTTTTGCAATACTGGACTGCACAGAACTAAAGATAGAGAAGCCTACTTCATTAGTCTTGCAGAGTCAGACGAATTCCACTTACAAGTCTGCCAACACACTCAAACAAATCTTCAGTCAGGTGATTTAGGTGATTTGTTTTATTAGTTATGCTTTTATTAGTAGACTACGGGTCAATGTTTCTATTTGTATTAACAATTACAATGATTTGTTTAATATCAATAGTCTTTCAATGTCTTCTCTTGTGAGGTTCACAATAAAGAAATAAAATTCAGTGGACCATGCAATCTTTGTATCTTCTGAGTTTTAAATGTTTTGCTTTTAACACATTTACTTAATTTTGCATACTAATAGTATCATCCTCAAAGCAAAATGATTCTTGGCCTTACAGTAGCTTCTCAGAATCGGTAACTGTCTGTAATTTAATTGTCTGTTCTCAAAGCACAATTGAAACAGTGGTTGAAAGGATATACAGATCCATACCAGTCTTAATGTCTTAGCTGTGTAGTATTGCTGAATGTGATTTGTCATAAATCACCTTTAATTGTTTAAATTGTGATTGGGGTTGAGTTTGTATTTTTACTTTGGGTTGGTTTCTTAATACAGTGGTTCTCATACTATTTCATGCCAAGGACCCCCAGATTGACATTTATTAGCCTGCAGACCCCCATTTAATGGCATTTCTATCTCTGGGATAAGAGAAGATTCTTACGGCTCTATAGCAGTGATTCTCAATCATTTTAATTTCAAGGACCCCCTGTTTGACATGCATTAGGCTGAGGACCCCCATTTAATGGCATTTCTATCTCTGGAACCCCAAGTTATAGCATAAAATCTATGTTAATTTAACTCTGAGTGTGAAACAAATGGACCCTTACAGGTCCATTTGGTTCCATTTGTACACTCTCAGTTACAGTCCTGTAAAGGTCCATTTGGTTCCATTTGTACACTCAGAGTTACAGACCCATAAGGGTCCATTTGGTTCCTAATCTATCATTTAGCAGGGGACCCCCTGGAACTCTGTCAAGGGCCCCTGGGGGTCCGGACCCCACTTTGAGAACCAATGTCTTAATACACTCCCATTTTGAATGTGTTCCATGTAGATGTGTTTGTAACCCTTCATTGCCCAAGCCTCTGTGAGTTTTGACTACTTTAACTTGTAAACTGAGAAATATTAGCAAGATCATAATAAATTGGGTCACAGTGTTTAAAATGTTTGAAAAGTGTTGATTTGTGAATGTAAAGTCTCACACAGTGAATGAACACACTGCAGTGCTAACATAATTATGCTTCATTTGCTGATTATTAACAGGAAAAGCTTAATACCAGAAATAATAATGTGAAAAAACTAAAAAGAAAGAAAGAAAACAACTGTAGGCTATAATGTTAATGTTAGCCGCCCTTTCCTTGAGAGCACAAGTTTTAGACAATATTTATTTCTTTTGTTTTTTGCTCATTCCCTGACAACCTGGAAACGCCTCTGTGACGTCATACAATAAAGATACACCAGGAAGTGTCGTGCGCCGAAAAATAGCCGATCTACAAGCTCACAACACGTCGCATCCGCGACGCTTTGTGAGCTTGTAGATCGGCTATTTCAAAGGGCCAGATCGGCTGTTGTCGGCGCGCGGTACCGCCGTACGGACGAAGTATAACCATCAAGGTTTTGGGCGCCGTTTTTGGGTCTCGCGCTCAGTGTTGCCATGTCTGCTTATTATAAGCGACGTTGGGCTTGTTTTTCCTGTAAAGTTGCTTATAAATATTGGTAGTTGTTGTGGGTTACGTTTTTTTGATACTTGTTTAAACCAGTGGTTCTCAAACATTTTCATGTCAAGGACCCCCAAATAAATGTATGTGTATTTGTCCACGGACCCCCATGTGAAATTATAATTTGTGCCAGGGACCTCCATACCATATTTGTGTTGTTTAAATGTTTTTTTTTTTTTTTATCCAGTTTTTTCCTTTTTGGGGATTTTTTTCATTTTGGGGGAAAATAGCAGATCTAGAAGCTCATCACAACTTGTCACATTGCAACGTATGTAATAGGTTTAAAGTGCTCTTGGCCTAGGTTGCTTATTTCTCTCGCACACTCTGGCAACACTGCTCGCTCTGCGTCTCGAGTCAAGACACAGCAGCTTCTTCTGTCTTCAGTGAAGCAGCTCTTTAATATCAGCTTATAGTCCTTATATCCATTATTACTGCTGTTTAAAAACACCTTTACTCACAGAGGTGACTGTTAACAAACTCTACTAGTAGTTATGTTCATTAATTTGACCCAATATGAGTCATAATTCACTCGTTTCATTTAGACTTGGTTGTGAATACAGCTCACAACTAGTACAATGTGTTCTCCTTGTGAGCTTTGATAAGAGGATAATTATGTTCCTGTTGTTTTGTGTTTAGTTCATGAAGATAGAAAACTATAGATGTATCATGTTGTCTACTAGTTATGATGCTCTAGTCTCTCTGTTGTGTTGTCACTGTTGAATAATAGTTAAATAATAGTACTTAATGTTATGCATTTGATCCTAATGTAATGTTTACACGTCATATTATTAATTCATCCTAATGTAATGTTTACAGAACATGGCAACTCACAGGGGAAACGCTCAAAAGGCCAAAGGTAAAGATCTGTCATCCAAACCCCTGAAGGACCTGGACCAGAAAGGTATGTCTGTCTGTCTGTCTGTCTGTCTGTCTGTCTGCCTGCCTGCCTGCCTGCCTGTCTGTCTGTCTGTCTGTCTGTCTGTCTGTCTGTCTGTCTGTCTGTCTGTCTGCCTGCCTGCCTGCCTGTCTGTCTGTCTGTCTGTCTGTCTGTCTGTCTGTCTGTCTGTCTGCCTGCCTGCCTGCCTGCCTGCCTGCCTGCCTGCCTGCCTGCCTGCCTGTCTGTCTGTCTGTCTGCCTGCCTGCCTGCCTGCCTGCCTGCCTGCCTGCCTGCCTGTCTGTCTGTCTGTCTGTCTGTCTGTCTGTCTGTCTGCCTGCCTGCCTGCCTGCCTGCCTTGTGTGTGTGTGTGTGTGTGTGTGTGTGTGTGTTTGCTGGTGTGCGAGCTACTGTATGCTACCTTAAAAAAAAACAGAGCTATATCTTACACATGATACCATGACAGGAGCTCGTGTCATATAACCAACCTGTACTCGAAACAATTAATAACAGTATTGCAAGTCAAGGACTTAAGAATTTCATATTCTGCGAGCAATCACTTTTTTGTCTGATGCAGATTGAGATGAGAAGAAAAACTAACAAATCAAAAGTAAAGATAATTGTAAGCAGTGTCATGATGCAGACTTTATTGCTGACAACAAGTTACTTTTCAATTTTTGCTCATTAGACTTGACATACATTTCAGAGAGAGGTTATTGTCATAAAACACATTTTGAATGTCAATCTACTTGGTTAATGTGGTAGCTGTAAGTCTGTGCTTACATGTTGGCAGAGATATTATAGACAAATGTGCATGATGTTGAAATATAGGCAAGGCAATGTTATTTGTAAAGCACATTTAAACAACAAGGCCATTCAACGTGCTTTACAAAACACATCAAGCAAAGGAAACACAATGATGAGATAAATTATGAATAAACCATCCAATCAATCCATCTGGTGTCTGACTTATTTGAACCAAATAACTGATCTGGTTTCATGTTTCAATTGAAGTGGAATCTCTGAAGGGAAAGAAGCACCTTTTGGACGATGAAGAGGACGCTGGCACCCATGAGGGGTAAGGCTGTGTTTACCGGGGTCCCCCAGGGGTCTATACCTGCCCCCCTCCTTTTGTTCCGCTGTACACCAAATCTCTTTGCTGGAAATAGCAGTTTTACAAGCTCACAACACGTCACAATGTGATGTGTTTGTGAGCTTGAAGATCGGCTATTTTTCAATTTATCGCTAAATGTTTGACGATTTTTGCCAAATTACAAGAATCAGGATGCTTTAGGGTTTATGTGGTTAATTAGAATGAAACATTTCACCTTTTTGTTCTATGTTGTCTCAATACATGTGTGTTTCACATTAATGTTCTATCTATCTTTCACATTAATGTATCTATTTTCATTTGCAGAGGGGTTGTGATGGGCATGTTGGACACATTTGGAGGTAAGCTGCCTCTGCACTGCAGTGTCACTCATATCATGTTTTCCACATTTCTAATTCAAATGACTATAATCTGTGTCTCTGTGTTGTAGCTGACATCAGTAAGGCCTTCCTGGCCAAGCGGCAGCGTGTGGAGACCTTCGCCAAGACCACGACGAAGAGCAGTCAGCAGAAGATGGAGCAGCTGTGGAAAACACAGCAGAAGGACAGGTACACAATTGTTTTTATTTTATTGTATTTTTTATGATTTTGATACATGATATTGCTTGCATGTAGCGATACTTAAATGGCAAACATTTTGTAGAAGATCACCCACGGCATTGGTCATTGCAACCCGAGCTGTAGGCAAGGACTTACATTCAATGCCCTCACTTGGATACGAAAGGTTTAGTGATGTTCTCTAAAAATGAACAATGTGAGCGTTTAGCAGATTCTCTCACCCAGAGACACTTATAAGTGTGAGATCAGATTAAATGACTTGAACCCTAGTGAACAAATGACAGGTCAAGTACTGTAAGTAAAGTGCAAAGAAAAACAATGCAGTGCTTCATAGAAACTAAGATACCAGGTAAACATCAAACCTATAGCAACTGAACTAATATTATGCTGTGTTTACATACACATTACTCCTATAAAGCCTAAGGGCAACACTAATGGTAAATGGTGCATTTATATAGCGCTTTTATCCAAAGCGCTTTACATGGATTGTGCATTACATTCACCCATTCACACACACACACATTCACACACCGATGGCGGAGGAAACCATGCAAGGCACCAACCTGCTCATCGGGGGCAATTAGGGGTTCCGTCTTGCTCAAGGACACTTCCACACTGACTCTGGGGGAGTTCATACCCCTGAGCCACTGCCGCCCCCAATGCCAGTCATTAATCTGTTCATCACATGTGTATTTATTAATAAAGACAGCTGTAAAATAGCATTGGATCAACACTCTCACAACGCAGCTGATGATGCTTGCTGTGCCATTCTCTCTGTCTTTGTGCCTGGGTAAACTCTTTGGGACAAATGAAGGTTGTGTGTGTGTGTGTGTGTGTGTGTGTGTGTGTGTGTGTGTGTGTGTGTGTGTGTGTGTGTGTGTGTGTGTGTGTGTGTGTGTGTGTGTGTGTGTGTGTGTGTGTGTGTGTGTGTGTGTGTGTGTGTGTGTGTGTGTGTGTGTGTGTGTGTGTGTGTGTGTGTGTGTGTGTGTGTCATGTTGTTGCAGGAGTAAAGTGTCTGATGACTACGGCTCTCAGTTCAATGCTGTGTTGCACCAGTGGGACACAGATAATGTCAAGGCCAAGGATCAACATGACCAGATGATGGTAATGTTTCCACACATACTGAGGGCATTTTCTCTTTATAGAACACTCATGTTTGGGTTTACAGAGTAAATGTACTTAGTTACTGTACTGTGTGTTTACAGAGTAAATTTACTTAGTTACTGTACTGTGTGATTACAGAGTAAATTTACTTAGTTACTGTACTGTGTGTTTACAGAGTAAATGTACTTAGTTACTGTACTGTGTGTTTACAGAGTAAATGTACTTAGTTACTGTACTGTGTGTTTACAGAGTAAATGTACTTAGTTACTGTACTGTGTGTTTACAGAGTAAATGTACTTAGTTACTGTACTGTGTGTTTACAGAGTAAATGTACTTAGTTACTGTACTGTGTGTTTACAGAGTATGTACCAACAGCAACAGAAGCTGTTTCAGCAGATGAGGGCCTCACAGCGCCAGAGGCTCAACACTCTCAAGCAGCTCTTAGATCAGTACATCCAGGTAGTAACAACTGTTTCCTGTTTGCGTTATCATGGACATTATGTTGCATGTCGTTGTTGTCGGGCAGAACAGGTATATCTCCATATTTAATTGATAAAGCTATGAATAGTGAAGCTATTTCCATGCTACATTGTGTCACTGGTCCATGACCTCATCTCATCAATGACCTCATCTCATCAATTCACATTTGCAATATATTTCTGAAAGTAGTCGTAAAGCCATTGTCATTTTGACAATTGTTTTATTTGCATTGAGAGTAGAAGGTAAATCCTTACTATTCTAGCTTGTGTTTACAGACCCTTGAAGCAGTGGAGAAGACTCACAATGGCCAACAGGAGGCGCTACACAGTGAGCTACGCCAGGAAGTGGCAATGCTTCAAAAGAGAGTCCTCATGGACACAGTAAGTCAACATGACATTTCAACCGTTATTCCTTTAAACCTGTATTTAAGGGTAGGGTAAGTGATATGTTTTGGTTAAAACAAAAAGTTTGTTGTTAAAAGGTGACCTAGTTATCACATGTACATGTAGAGTCATGTGCTTCTAAGGGTTTAAGGGTGGTAGCAGCTGTACTTAAATTATATCACTATAAGAGTGGAAGGTTGCTTCAGTTATCATGCTGGTGAACACAAAGGGAAGTATGTCTTAAAAAATATAAAGGTTTCAACCTCCAGGAAGAAACTCAAAATAGTCAGAGAAGACACCAATGCACAAAAAAACAACAAGTCTAATGAAGTTCTATCAACCTCATAGACACATGAAAAACAGAAAAAATGCAAAACCATGGCACCAGCTCTTTAAAAGGGTAAAGTGTTGACATTGACCAAAATGTCCATCTCCAAATGTTTCTAAACTTTTAATTGGATCATAATTGCATTGGTTTTCTAATCTCCTTGTATATGATGAGACTGATTTGACCCATTGCATCAGTGAAAAACAAAACAAAGGCTAACAGATCTGCACACATACAACTTCAGGAGCTTAAAAGATAAACATCAATGTCTCATTGAAAGGCAAAGAAAATAAAAACATTTAATTCTTCATTATTGCCCCGCACTGCTTTCAACCATTCCTCTTTAAAAAATAAAGCTTTGTTTCATGTCTTATTGACCATCTGGCCACAAGGTTTTGTTTATTTATATAAAAGTAATAGTATTTAATTGATATTTTTCCATTATGTCATTTAGTCAGTATGCCAATTCCCCTATGAAATACAGAACAAAAGCATTGAATCACCATATCCAAACCTAATCTGAAAGAGCATCAATTCTGAAATGCCCAGCTTCCAATATGATTACTGAGGTATGTATAATAATGGTCTCTCTCTACAAGAGTACTGTGAGAAGAATACTCAAAATGTATCCTTAGCTTTGACAAACAGCTTGTAGTTTGTCTTATAAACATGTCTAATGTGTTGCTGTCTCTCTCCTTTTTACACAAATATGAATTGACAGCAACAGCAAGATATGGCAGCAATGCGCAAATCCTTGCAGTCCATGATGGCGATGATGTAAGAACAACAGGATGAATCGCCCTGTGAAACTACATTTCTCTGTGTTTTCCTGTTCCAAGTAGTTTGTGGATGTTGTTTTGTTTCTGTTAGAAACACTGTATTCTTTAAATACTTAAGTTAACCATTGTTCCACTTTAAAATCCTACATTTCATAATTGTATTCATAATTTCCATTTTCCATGTTTTCTTGGTCCTTGTTCTCTATTATTATCAACAGTAGTTCACCGGCTGTTCTTCCAACACGCTGTCCTTTGACCTTAAAACTTCTCTTTATTTCTTCTCAGAGTTTATGTATTGTTATTTGACAAGGCCTATTGTTTTATGTTGTTCACTATCTATTATATATGTTCAATGCAAGGAAATGCATTTTTATTATAGATGGATTGAAATGATCTGTTTGCTGTTGTGTTGTCTATCATTGTGATAAATAAAACATTATTTTGCATTGTAATTGTACTCTCTCCTTTTTCTGTTATATTTGTACTTGTGTTTATTTTATTATATTCCAATGTCCATTCATAATGTGTTAATATCTTAGGTTACTGCTTAATTAATGTCTTATGTAAAGCACTTTGAATTGCCTTCATATATTCAGTGTGTTGCTGTTGCTACAAAGGGTCACTAGATGTCACTAGATACCAAGTTATGAATAAAAAGTGCTACTTATGCCTTGCAATGAGTAAGGCATGATAAACATTATATGAGTCATATGAGGCACGTTGTTTTGTTGTTTAATTTGAAAGTTTTCCAATTCTTATTACTTTTCAAATGAAGAAGACTTTGTATGTTACACAACCTGCTTTGAGTGACTTGCTTATTCAATCTCGTTTGTGTATCCAACTGTCTTGTCAACAGTCAAACCCCTCTTGTATCATGATTAATTTCACATGATACAAAAAAAATAAGTATAAAGGACAACATTTTGGACAGTACAAAACGTATGCTTGGTTAGTAAAGAAAAATGCTTTCCAAATTGGTGTTGTTTTCATTGCATTTTAATTGCTTGTATTTGCTTGTTTGCTTTACTTTTGGCCATATAATGTTCCAATAGTGCCTGCAGCCTGCTTGAACTAGCCTTGGATCAACACTATCATAGATGTATTTTATCGAGTCTGACTTTTACTTTCGTATCTATATGAATAGATGTTTTTAACCACAACATGCAGCAACTCACTGAGCTGGCACTCTGACAGATATGTAATGACATGGTAAGACACAGATAGGATAGGCCTTTGATGATAATTAGAAAAACAAACAACCTTATTCTGATCATTATCATTATTTAAGACCCTTGTCACATAGTTATGCATAGTTAAGACATACTGTCTGAACTGTGCATAATTAAACATTGTGAGCTTGTAGATCTGCTATTTTTTCTATTCATCGTATAAATTAGTATAGGGTTTAAGTGGTAAAAAGGCAGAGGATGACCAGCCGATATATGAAAATGTATATGGTCTTTCAAGAACATCCTGAATGTCCTATTTTTTTTAAACTTCTTTAAAGTCTTTGGGCATCCCATAGAGAAGGACACTCAATACCATTACATGAGTTAGATCATATCTTAAACACACTACATCTTTAATAATATGGAATAAGACACTAACATATTCTGCACTTGGATGTAACTATTTTAAGTGACAGTAATGTTCTTCAAGGCCTTGAGGCCTTGTCAGATCTTTTAAACTAGAGAGATGTTCTAACTCCCCTTACTGACGTTCTAGGTGAACTGATCCAGTTGGTCTAAAATATGAATTACTTGAAGTTAGAAAACTCACATGACTTACAGGTGTCAAGATGTGAGTATGAGAGCATATGGGATACTTTGACAAGAGTAATAACACTGATTCCCGTGATTCAGCGTGATGACACATGCACATATTGAGAAACATGTGGATTCATACAGGAGAAAAATCTGTTAGTTGAACAGTAACATCAGCAATATGAGCTAACACATGATATGTCATACACAACAAACTTATCATTCTGCTGGTTTTGCTTGAAACCTGATTCCTGTTCAATTTAGCAATACAAAATATCTCTCAAACTGACTGTTATAAGTGATTGGCACCAAGCAAAATTAACCATACATGGCAGATTTTGTTAAACATTGATGTTTTATACATCAAAATGATTGGTAGCCACTGTGTATTCTGAGGAAGAAAAATGAAATGCATACTTTAGCAGTAGACTACAAACCGTAGACTTTGTCCAGAACCTGCTGTATTGGCCTTAACAGGACTTGTGGTGTCACATCTCCAGGGACACACAGTCTTTGTCCCAAATGATGCTCATGAACTATCTCACAAGAATGCTAGTGTCTTCCTTCATCTCAGTTTTTTGTAAATAAAAACCATGAAGTGAGATAACATTAAATTACTTTGGGTGTTCAAAGGTCTGGCTGTAACTGTACCTAACCCTAACTCCTGACACATCTGTATCACGTGCTTTGAAATCAAAGCTGAGGCCTTCTGTTTCCTGCTGCCTTATGAGTCTTTTTCATTCATTTCTTGCCACCGCACCGTAACCTTTTTTTCGTACTTTCTGTTGTTAATTGTATTTAAAGGTCCTTATAAGATGTGCTTTTTTTTACTTTGTCTTAATAATGCTTTTAATTTGACGTGTAAAGCAGTTTGAATTGCCTTATTGATGTGTGCTTTACAAATAGACTTGCCTTGCCTTACTAGACATTTATAACTGAAAGTATTCTATTGCTTCTTCGCCTTGCAAATGTTTCTTTTGTCACCAAGTGGCAGTGGTGGACAAAGTGCAGGTATACAGAGTAGATACTCCTGGTCCTGGTCAAATATATTACCCAAAAAGTAGTGGAGTAACAAACCATTTGGTTCCATGTGTACACTCTCAAAAGTCATGGTCCATGGTCTAATGGGGTCAAGACTACAGGACCAGGATAGCCTGGGCCCAAAAAGCCATACACCATATTTTTGTATTATTACCATACACCAGTCAGTGGTCCTCAAAGCCCAAAGGGGTCCGTGAGCTAATGCATATCAAACTGGGTGGGGGTCGTTGAAATTAAAAAATGATAACCAGCTGCCATAGAGACATAGACACCCAGAGGAAAGCACAGAGCTCTGTGTGAAGATTCCTGTAAGTAAAGTCTGCATGCATAGTTGCATACTGTATGGGGGCGTGAACGCGCAGGAGGAGGCTGTTCTCGAAGAGGACGAGTCGTGAACGCGCAGCAGTGTTGCCATGTCTGCTTATTATAAGCGACTTTGGGTTTGTTTTTCAGTAGTCTCTTTTAAGTATTGGTACTGGTAGTTTGCGGGTTGCATTTTTGGGCTCGTTTCTAAAGTGTAGTTGCTTGTTTCCTAATGTTGTCCCAGTGGTTCTCAAACATTTTGGGGACCCCCAGATTAATATGTAACCTAATTGTCAGCGTATCCCCATCTGAATTTATTTTTTGCCATTTCTAAATTGTCACCTTTTCCCCAAGATTTCTTTGTGCGTTGTGAGCTTGTAGATCGGCTATTTATAAATAAATAAATTATAAATGATTATATAAACTAAAAGTCTAGCATAGTTGCTTCTTTTGGGCTTGTTTTCGTAGACATGGTTGCTTATTTGTCTCACAAAATGTGGCAACACGGACGGGCGGTCTCAATCAAAGAGGTCTCATTGCTGTCTGAGGACGAAGAAGGGATCAGGATGGGAAACTTATTTTCAAACTTATACTACTTAGCCCCTTTCCCAGCCTTACTCATCGTCTACTACTACATTAGAAGAATAAAAGATGACAGCGAACACGGGTAAGAAACATTTAACTATACATTAGACCCCTGGTGTTAATAACGAACTAATCACATGTTAATCACATCAATCATGAATCACCGCTGAATAGCCCTTGAGCAAGGCTTCCATGCAGGGTCTGGCTGTAAATAAGTTTCGCACTTAGTCCAACACCCTGGGTAAACAACAAACTTTGCTTTGCTTTGCTTTGCTTTGCTTTGCTTTGCTTTGCTAACTGTCCTCATTGTAATAGTTGGCGACCGTTAGCCGTTAGAATCGTGGAGTCTCGCCGAGGGACACATGTGTTCTGTTTCGTTTTGTTTACATACAAAGTTAGGAAGCAACACAACACGGTTCATGTCAGCGTAGTTATTAATAACATACATTCAACACCATTATGTCTGGCTAAAACAGTAAACGATGTTTCGGATTTACTGACGCTTGCCCGACGGTACATGTTGCTTTCAGGAAATGAAGCCAACAGTAACTACACTTGTAGGCTGTGTTATCACACTAGTTTATGTGTCATAGGCCCTGCCCTAGGCTAGAAGTCATTCATTTGTGAAAGACAGACATAATGGCATGAGCTAAAATTATGATTAAGTGGTAGCTGTAGTATACAACTCTCGTAGACGTATTTATGATTCTGACGTTTTCAATCTACGAGAGTTGTAGGGTCAAATGAAGGTGCTTACCCCCAAGCCCCAAATGTTAACTGTCTCTACGGGGTAGTAGTTTAATGTAATAATCCATATCTTTCAATAAAGAAGTGTTTTAATGCCGTCTGTGGCCGAACGCCATTTTTTCACCCTCGTTTACTTCCTGTTTACATTGAGTGTAATTCCGGGTTTCACCAGATGGGCGCGTCACTACCGCCCATTGGGAACTTCCGACAGAATCGGCCACAGACGGCATTAAAACACTTCTTTATTGAAAGATATGGATTATTACATTAAACTACTACCCCGTAGAGACAGCTAACATTAAGGGCTTGGGGTTAAGCACCTTTATTTTCAATTTGTACATGTTTGGAGTGTCTACGGGGTATAGTGCTGAAAGTCCATGTCTCCATGGGGGGTGAACCCTACAACTCTCGTAGATTGAAGACGTCAGAATCATAAATACGTCTACGAGAGTTGTATTCTACAGCTAATTAAGTGGGCTACTACGCCTTTTTGTACTTATATGCTAATAATAAAATTATTATATAATGATCCATATCCATTAATTTAAATAACTAGTCTACAGACACAAAGTTATTTTGTTTTAGAAGTTAGGCTGTTATATTATTTATTATCTACGTAAGCAGTTTGGTATAAAAGCCAGCATTCTTAATTCGGTTGTACTTTTCATGCCCCAATAAGCTCGGTTTGTACTTCTACGCACGAGTGCACGACGGTATTGCGCGTCCAACATCGGCGATCTACAAGCCCACAACGCGTTGCGGATGCGACGCCTTATTATGGGCTTGTAGATCGCCGATATACCGTCGTTCATCGAAGCATACATAACTCCGCATAGACATCAGGCTTAGAACGCGAAGCTTTGGTGGGAAGCCGTTCTGAAACACATGATTTTGTGTAAAATCCACTTTTTGGCGTTTGGCCAGAAAGTAAAATATGCACACCTGACGCCCGAGAAACTTTGATTTACTCAAGAGCGCCACCTACAGATCTGGTCAATAGAAAACACTTGACATTTTCATGTCAACCGGTTCAAGTTGTATTAGCCATGGTTCACATGACGCTTGTATACAAGCGTCATGGTGCCCTGTCCCCCTGGTCTAAAGTTTTGTTCGATTTTTTCAGATTGCCATCGCTCACATAAACATAAACGTTCAGATTTCAAATATAAAGTGCTTACCACCGAGCCACGGATGTTACAAGGCGATGTGGACCGCGATGAGTACCCGTATCTCCCGTATTGTTCAATAAAAAGCATTTTAATCCCATCGCCGTCCATTTTCTCCAAATTGTCTCCTATACTTTCAACCATGCGACACTAATGGTTGGGAGGTGTATTGCACTCTGATACATTACAAAACAAAAAAAAACAAAAAAAGAAAATGGCCGGCGATGGGATTAAAATGCTTTTTATTGAACAATACGGGAGATACGGGTACTCATCGCGGTCCGCATCGCCTTGTAACATCCGTGGCTCGGTGGTAAGCACTTTATATTTGAAATCTGAACGTTTATGTTTATGTGAGAGATGGCAATGTGAAAAAATCGAACACAACTTTAGACCAGGGGGACTCGGCACCATGACTGTCATGGTATGACAGTCATGTTTCAGGGCTAAAGTTGTATGTGAGTGACTGTCACTGACTGTACTCCTCTGCTCTGCACAGGGGACCAGACCTGCAGACACATGAGAGGAGAGGGAATGAGAACAATGGAGATGTGTCAGAGGAAGACGAGAAGGAGGTGGGCTTTTTATTAACAGTATAATATGTATATCAATCTATACATACAGCAAGAATGTTTTGACTAGCTGCAATACCAGCACACTTGATACACACTTGCTCCCCTGGTGCCTTAAAAATGACAGTCTCAGAGTCAATAGCTCTGGGCAGACAGGGTTATTGTCTGCGGCTATAATAGTTGAGTGGTTACTGGTTAGTGAGCACACACTACTCTGTGTGTGTGTGTGTGTGTGTGTGTGTGTGTGTGTGTGTGTGTGTGTGTGTGTGTGTGTGTGTGTGTGTGTGTGTGTGTGTGTGTGTGTGTGTGTGTGTGTGTGTGTGTGTTCATGGGGATCTTTATTTATGGTTTTGTCTTGTGGACAGGTTCATATGAGTGAAAATCCTTATTGTTCAGCTCCTCAGACAATGTAGCATTATATACTGTACGCACAATACAGTATACACAGTACAAAGATAATCATTAAGGTTCTGTGCACTACGGTTCATGTTATCAACACTAATATAAACATTGTGCACAAGGTTATCAACATCTAATTGATGTTAAACATTGAGGGCATGCAGATGCTGTTAAGTTATAGAGAGATGCCACTTTGAGTGAAAGACAGAGTCAAGTAATCGCTCACTATTTAGGGTGTGTATATATGTAACTTTCATAGTGACAATTGATGGAAAACACTCCCTATCACAGTGCTCAGATTGCTGCATCATAATGCTATGATCATATGTGTCATTACTGTTATGTGATGCATCATAATGCTATGATCACATGTGTCATTACTGTTATGTGATGCATCATAATGCTATGATCATATGTGTTATACTGTTATGTGATGCATCATAATGCTATGATCATATGTGTTATACTGTTATGTGATGCATCATAATGCTATGATCATATGTGTTATACTGTTATGTGATGCATCATAATGCTATGATCATATGTGTCATTACTGTTATGTGATGCATCATAATGCTATGATCAGATGTGTTATACTGTTATGTGGTTCTTGCTTTAGGATGAAGCAGAGACTAACGGTGAGAAACAAGAAGAGGAGTCCAAACATCACAGCAGCAGTGGCAAACATAAGAGGAAGAACCGCAAATGTAAGGAGGTCACTGTCATCAAGACTGATCCCTCCCCCTCCTCTGGAAAACCCAGTCTGGACGACAAGGCTTTGCTGGAGGATCTTGACCGGAACAGAGGGCAAAGGAACCAAAGGGGCAGCATGGGAGCATCTTCATCACCCAGGGCTGGAAGAAGCAACCCCAGGCAGGATCCGGTGGAGGCCAGTAAGACCAGATCTAAGCTCCACAGCTCGAGTAAGTCCCAGGACAGGAGCACCCATGGCAGGAGCAGGTCCAAAGACAAACAACCTTTGCGCAGCCTGAACAAGTCTAAAGAGAGAGCAGCCGGCAGGAGACCAGAGCAGACAGGCAGCCGCTCTGACAAGCCAAGCGACAAGCCAAGCCAGGAGAGAGCAGGACGCAGGTCCAGACCACCTCTACAGGAGCGACCAGGTCAGTCGGACGCAGAGCTCAACAAACGGCCAACCAAGTCCCTGTCCAAGGAAGCTTTGTCCGGAAAAGAGAACTGTACCCCACATAGACGAGGGCTCCATAGGTCCGGGAAACGCAACAAGGACATCCACCAGGTCTCTGGAAGCTGTTCAGAGAGATCATCACAGCACAGCCACTCTCCCTCCAGAACCAGTTCTCCACCCAGAAGGCCTTGCAGCCGCTCACCAGACCCCAGGAGGAGGGACGTCGACAGGCAGGAGTCACCACAGAGGTTGGTGAACTCAAGTCTGAATACAGTAGTTCATTCATACAGTAGTTGTCTGATTATGTCAACAGTCTTTTAGCATTAGTGAAGACAGGTGTGTATGTGTCACACTAAAACAAACTAAAACTACTTTCATTAAAGTGTATCACTTATCTGTGTGAATCAACAAGTGAAAATATGATTGGTTTAAAGGAACGAAGACACAGACACAAACAACCAGCTCGAGACTGTCCGTTCATCCCCTATGCCTGATGGTAAGTATTGTGTAATGTATGTGATTCTGATTCTATGTGACTGAATCCCAGAGTTACAGCAGTACGGTAAGGGGAGGTCACAGGTGAGGCTTGATCTATGGTACTTTAAAGGGATATTTCACTTTCAAACATGTTTGGGGTCATTTTAACATCTACTCAGGCTTTTGTGAACACCCCAGACAGTTTTTAAGGTGCTTGATTCAGTATTAAGACATTTGATATTCATTTTTATCAGACACTTCAAACTCCATTTTAACCATGTTAGAATGATTGTAAACACATGTCCTTGTTTCCGGGTGAGTGCATTTTAATGGGAATTTAATTCAGAAAAAAACAGGGAAGGGGAGCCTTCTGAGAGGTTCCTGAGCAAAGTTAATTGACTTAAAAATTTCGAAATCGGCCTGGCCAACCACTCCATCACACGTTAAATGAGTGAAATTTACGAACGGCAACGCACCGACCGCATTGAATTTACAAATGACCGCAGAGCATTCAGTGCATATTTATGAAAGCACCCTAAATATTCTCATACTTTGGAACTGTTGCCAATTCTCTGACTGACTTTGTCAATTATAAACCTTGTCATTACCTCTTGATGGGTTGATTGCCTGTGATTGGATTAAACTCATTCATTCACTCACTCACTCACTAATGCATTTGAAAGGTTAGCCTAAGCTAGGACATTTATATGAATACACCTCTAGCATTTTTTAAGATTTTAAATGTTTAAGTGAGTCATTTCACTTTCATAACATTGTTTGTTGGGTTATTTTTATTTCTATGTTATCTATTTTTAACTACAAGATGGTTATAGGCTGCCACTGAATGCTTGTGTACTGTATGTGTCTCGGATAATTCTAGTTGAAGATGTTTAAATGATGATGCAGTTTGTCCAAGACATTGTTGTTGTATCTTTAATAACGGCCTATATCAGAAACAAGTGTTCCATGACCTTTGATATTGATGCAGGTGACGTTGCCACACCTTAGATTTTGCTCAATTGACACCACTGTGGGTTTGTGACGGTTCTCAACTGTCAATTATTTAGCTGGGGACCTCTTAGGATTTCACAGTGTGAATTTGGATCCCAGAGATGAACATTGTATCATATGAGGTTCTGTGTCCTGATAATGCATATCAAACTGGGTGTTCTTGAAATTAAAACGTTTGAGAATCAGTGGTCTGCACTGCACCCTCCCCAGACCAACAATGAGTGTTGGAGTGACAGGGCCTGCAGTATGCGAGGATGAAATGGGAAAAAAAGAAAAATCCTCCCCCAAAAAATGTTAAATTTCAGTTGAAATAAGGTAAAAAATTATTGTATTGACATGCATGCTGCATGTGTCATTTCAGATGAGGTCAAAGTGGGTGACTTAACCTTTAACCGCAGTAACGTCTTGAAAATAGATGGTGAATGTAGTGCCATTGTGTTCAGGTAAGTAATTTGATTTAATAATACTAGTTAGTATAGTTGTAATAATGTTCATCATGTCCTCAACACTCCAATACGTTCAAAACCCGTCTGCTCACCAGTACCCGCTCCAGAGATCATATTACACCCGTCCTCCAGGACCTACACTGGCTCCCCGTCAAACAAAAAATCCACTACAAAATCCTGCTTACCACCTACAAGGCACTCAATAATCTGGCCCCCCCCCACCTCTCCGATCTCGAACCTTATGTCCCCTCCCGTTCCCTCAGGTCCAGTGAAGCCAACCTCCTGGAGGTCCCCAAGGCCAAGTACCGTACCTGGGAGGACAGGGCTTTTTGCTGTTGCTGCCCCCCCCCCGCTCTGGAATGCACTCCCCAACCACCTAAAAAATGCCCCCTGTGTCTCACTCAATACCCACCTCCCCAACCCATGCTTAACCTTTATATTTTTAATCTACACGTCTTTTATGGTTTCTACTTAATAAAGCAGGTTCCCTGCTTTTCTTTATGTAAAGCGACTTTGGGTTCGCTATATAAATCTGAGCTATTATTATTATTATTGCATTATAGATTATAGCGCATGCCAAATTCTGCATGCTTTTTCTGTTTCCCCATTAAACCTTGTATCTCTGTACTTTCTCCACCAGGGGTCAGTTTAACAGACGTTCGGTGGCAGTGAAGAGAATTCCCCTAGATGAGTCTACATTTACCGACCAGAAGCTGGACCTGATGAGGGAGGCAGATGACCACCCCAACATTGTCCGCCTCTTTGTCTCCACTAAGGACCCTCTGTTCCAGTACATCGCCTTCAGTTCATTTGAAGCAACACTGTTTGAGGTACTGCACTGCCCAACAGATTGACTGAACATTATGTCTGGGTTTAGCGGACAGGATAAGACAGACACTTCAAACCTGGTGACAAACAGTGAAGCGTCTTATCATTTAGAAATGCTCTGAACCACACTGAACACAGTTAGTTGGACAATTTCATCACACTTTTGTCCTTTTACTACAATGATGCCTTGTGTCTTTTTCCAGTACGTGGAGAAGGATTTTGACCGTCACGGACTAGAGCCTGTAATGCTGTTTCAACAGTTTACAGAAGGACTAGGTCATCTACACTCTCTAAAAATAGGTAACTATTACTGACTACACTACAACATCATGTTGGAATTCTTTTTTATTATTGATTGTTCATGTGCAACATCTTCATGCCCAGTGTAAGTCTTGGCTTCATATGATTCTATCCTGCAGTTCACAATGGCATAAAACCCAAAAACATCCTGGTGTCCACCCCTGATCCTAGCGGTCAGCGGAGGCTCATGATCTCTGGGTTTGAAAATGCTTCGAGCTGTGCGATTCCGGTTAGTCATATTTGTAATGAATGATCTCTACCAGAACTATGTGGAGTACAACAGAATATGAAAAAACTTTAAACTTAAAAAAATATGAAATTCTCACAGCTGTACTCGATCATAATCTTCACTCTTCTTCTCTGTAGTACTTTCACGCATTTGACATCAAGGCAGCAGGAAAGGTGTTGGTGTTTGTGCAAAAGCCCTTTATCAACAACATACACAGTGAGCACTCTTTCATCATGTCCTCCCCTTTACACACAGGAAATGTATGTCAGAAGCAGTTCGTGAATGTTTTTTAAATATTCTTTAATGTAATTTTTTTTAATGAACATAGACAGCAAAAGGAAGTAAATGGGACGGATTGTGAAATGAGAATGAAAGTCACTCTGTTATGAGGTGCATCATAGTAGACCACCTTGTAATGACCCTCATGTTGGTTTTAACACTGTCCCCTCCAGATTGCTTTGTGACCATGGATCTTATGATACGAATGGGGTCACGAACAGTACTTTCAGGGTTGATAGGGTCAACCCTGAAACACCCATTCTTCTGGAAACCAAAGAAGTTGCTAGACTTCTTTCAGGTTTGTGTTCTTCTCAGCTCATGCGATTTATTTTTTTTAATTTATTTTTACCGACAGCAGCTGAAGTCTGTCTGTCTGTCTATCAGTCCCTCACACACAACACCACTGACCTCTTAACACACTGAGGAAGGCTTGACACCGAAACGCTATTAATTAAAAAGTACCAGAAGGTTTGTTTTTTTAATTGTCAGTCTTGACTGAGGGGGCGAGATGGTCCGGTTGAGGGGGCATCGCTCCCTCACGCCACAAGAGCAAGGGTTCTCAAACTGGCCGCGGCCGCCCAAAATAATCACATTTGAACTGTGGACCCCCCTACCTGACAAGCACTTGGAATTGTAGGTATTACATTTAGTTTGACTCGGTTCCACATATAAATATTGTGAAAATAGCCAAACTACAAGCTCACAGCGCCTCCCACTATGAGGCGATGTTGTGAGCTTGTGAGCTCGGCTATTTTTACAATGTTTGCCTCTTTCTTATGTAATATTTGACAATTTGGTATTAAAAAGTCATTAAATTGATTAAGAAATGTGCAGATACCCTGGCCTGTATACACATATACATGCAGTATAGTAGTATTGGTTTGTTTACTGTTGAGTGAGAAAATAATGTTGCACGTTAATTTAATCACCTGGGGACCCCTCAAAATAATTTGGGAACCACTGCACTAGAAGACGCCTGGCAGCTGACTGAAAATATTGTCTTGTTTTGTTGTTTTTATTCAGGAAGTGAGTGACCGAATCCAAAAGGAGCCGCTGGATGGACCAATCATGAGACGGCTGGAAAGTTGGTCGGTGTGCGCTGTCTCGGGTGACTGGTTACAGCGTATCGATGCGCCTCTACGGAAACGTATGAGACTAACTAATGTAGCACACATGCTGTTTTTAAATGTATGAGACTAACTAATGTAGCACACATGCTGTTTTTAAATGTATGAGACAACTAATGTAGCACACATGTTGTTTTTAAATGTATGAGACTAACTAATGTAGCACACATGTTGTTTTTAAATGTATGAGCTGTTTAATATTCTGTGCCGTGGCATCCTAAATGTTTAGAGCATTGTGACCGGAAAGTTGCAAGTTAGAATGTCAGGGTGGGGAAGTAAATGAGTAAAACTCACCCCTCCCTCAATATCCACCATTGAAGTGCCCTTGAGCAAGGCATATACCATAACCCCAAACTGTTCCAACAGTAAACGACTGATTGTATTGGAAAGCTCCCAGGTTTGAAGGTGTTATTAAACAAGTGTGAAATAGAGCATTTGTATTTGGACTTATACCCTGGATGAACAAATCGTTTTTTTCTCTTTTAATTGAGCTAAGCTTTCATTTCATAGCCATTTTTATGTGATTGCTACATCCTCTTAGCATCATAAGTAAGTTACGACTGCTGATCGAGTTAAGGCTGCAGATGTGCCACTCTGTTGCATCATACTTGTCGTCATCATCATCATCCATGTATCCAAACTATGTATTTTTCAGCGAATATCTTAGTTACGCCAACATTGATCTTGTGAAGTAGTTATTTTGCTCTTCTTTTGAGCCTACTGCTCACCACCTTGAGTTGCCTCTCTTCCACACACAGCACCTGCGGATGAGTGCATGCACACACACACACACACACACACACACACACACACACACACACACACACACACACACACACACACTCTACATCATGCTGGAAGTCAACCCTTTAGAACTACTTTATTATTTGGACAGATATGGGGGCCACTGTATTTTAAATTCGCAGGCTGATTTGTGTTCTAAGTCCATCCTGTTCAAACATAATTAATGCAAGGAATCAACAATCACCATCATTTATCATAGGCCTTCCACCTAGTGTGTGGATTTGGCCGTATATCCGTCCTTAACCCATTAAGACCTGAAGCAAATGTCTTCTAAATCCCAACAGTATTCTGAAAAAAACATGTTTCTATATCAATGGTGCTCAAACATTTTCATGTCAGGAACCCCCAAAATGATCCCCATCTCAAAATATATTGTTCCAGGGACCCCCAGAAGCAAAGATTTGAGTTAAAAATGTTCGCTTTAAAACAATATATATTCAAAGATTTGCACACATTTTCAGTTTTTCAAAAATAGCAGATCTACAAGCTCAGAGCCACGCTATGAGCTTGTAGATCTGCTATTTTTGAATAGCCAAAGTGTAAAATAATGCTTTTTAGCTCAAATCAAAAAGTGACACAGTTGCATGCGTTGCAGGTCTTAATGGGTTAATCTGAGAGTAGTAACCAAGCCTGAACCAAACCAACCATTGTTTATAAACACTAGACAGATGCCCGTTGGGAACGCATGTTCCTCCCGTTGTACCCGTTGTCAGAGAACTCAGTGCAGTACCATTATCATAGTACTTGGAGGCCAGTCTATAACATCATATTGATGACTTCAGGGATCTCCATATATGGGCTTAAAAGGGACATAGACTGATATGGAGATTTGTTGATTGGTCGAACGGTTCTCCAGATATGTGGGGTAAACGGACAGATACACTCAGAGATTCTGTGAATTTATACATGGATTTGTCTGAATCCCAGCCTGTCCCCGACACAGTTAAATGGAAGCTGAAATTCTAAAATATTATTTCCAGAGGCACTACTTTGCTAATAAAAACAAAAAATCATTTATTTATAAAATCTTTTATTCCCTCACATTTTCAATGTCTGTGTTTTGTTTGATGGTGTTTGTCTCGTTGGCAGATCTCACAGAATCACGTTTTCGTCGATATGATGGACGCCAGGTCAGAGATCTTCTCCGTGCGATAAGAAACCTGGTAAGACTGTGTTCTGGCAAAGACACTAAACCTGCTATGGTAGGTTACAGGTCATCGGTCACAGGTGATTGGAGATTGGTCATACGTTTGGTTGGACAAGGAAGAGGGCGTGGTTAATCCTTCCTTAAACCTGCATGACTTTGGCCCTTTGGTGTCTGCCTGTAGGGCAGCCATTTTGGATCTTCACAGCTAGCCGATATGGTTGGATGATCTTAGCCACTGTGTCATCAAGAATCATGAGAATCAGTAGGGCTTTATTTGTCACTCACTCATACAGTGACAAGCAGCTAAATGCTGGTGTGATGATGGTCTGCAAGACTACTCAGCAATACACACTAGATAATAAGGATAACACGAAACAGTACTGTACTGTATGATTTCATATCCAAATGTGTATGCTTGATCCATAGTTAAACGTCATAGGAGTTAAGCTGTATTAAGCTGTAGTGTGGCACTTTGAACACCCATGTTGATACAGACTCACACTCTGTTTCTACCTTCATGTCTCCAACAGAAGCATCATTACTGGGAGCTGCCTGATGAAGTCCAGAAGACGTTGGGTTTTCCCCCTGATGGCTTTGTCTCCTATTTCACCTCCCGGTTCGCATTCCTACTGATGCACACCTACGAAGCCATGAGCACCTGTTCACAGGAGAGTGCCTTCCAGCCTTACTATCCGAGAGATTATAGATGCACTAGAATTAGACAACTTGGAATGACTTCAATGGAATTTTTCGTAGAAAAAATAGCTGAAGGTTTGAGGCTTAAAAAGGTCTATTGACCGAAATGTTGCTTAAATGAAGTTGTCTTTATTGTGCAAGTGTAGACCGTGTGCCGGTCATTTTATTTTATTCTGTAGTTGAGAAAGTGAAAGCACACCAAAACAGGATGATGTGATGAGGCAATCGAACAGCACACTGCAGTGTGGGCACATTTTAACCTTACAGAGAAAGACACACAGAAAGCCGTTTGCAAAAAGCTGTTCTGCTGAAATATTGTGAACAATTTGGCATTTATACATGACGCTTCTCTGACGAGAGAAAACCAAAGTGTCTGCAATGTATGGCATTAACCCTAGGGGGTCCGCGGAGGTACTGCAGGGGGTCCGTGAAATTGTTGTTTGATTAAACAACATTTTTGTTTGGGGAAAAACATAACATGAATCCATAGCAATAAATGGAGGCACAATGGACAATAACATGGTATGTTTATACATATTTTGTTTGGTTGAAGACCCCCGTCTTAAACAATATCTGAATAGACTGAAAACAGCATAGTTTTCTAAAAGAATGATGGTCTTCATCTGAAGCCGCTATTTTAAACCAATTTAATGCCTTATTATCAACTAGAGAGACGGGTGCTTTGTTTAAGCTGATCATGAAAAGCTCAACCAAATATCACAATCTGTGTTCAAGAGGATCTGAAGTCAGTGCCCACACCAATCCCTGTGAGGTAGTAGTTGTATCATGCTTGTTACTATATAAAATGAATACATGTATTTTATTTTATTTCGTGCCTTGCTGGAAGAATATAATGTCTACTCTGGAATGTAAGTGTTCAAAAAGTGTTAAATAAATTAATGTATTCTTAAAAAATCATGAATATTAATTCATGCATTTGCAAAGCCTTGTCTTTAGTGAGGATACAATAGACCATTTTCCCTCTAGCCATGTTAACATGTCACAACAGGGTCAATCTGGGAACCCATCGCCAAATAAAAAGGAAAAACAGCGCCCTCTGCTGTTTTGTAGAGCAGAATCTGTTCTTGAGAGATTACAACAGGGTCAATACTGGTGTAATTGATTTATTGTGTATTTAATTCCAGTGAGCCACCATGTGCAATAACCGTAGGGAGGGATGCGAGACGGAGGGGGTAAACTAGGTTAGTAAACACAACGGAGTCACAGTCATGACCGCAATGGTACAAAGAAAATGTACAATATAAATTAAATTAAATTTTACAACTACAAGCTCACAGCGTCACAATGCAACGCGTTGTGAGCTTGTAGATCTGCTATGTCCACTAGTATTGATACTGTTTGAATACTACAGCACTTCAACTCAAGTACTGGAGTTGAGTACTTTGTCCACCACTGCTTATTGGACACATGCATTACAAATTATTTCCCCTAAAGGGCTTGATGATGTTGATGCTGTTACTTAATGTAGTAGTTATAACTGTTTGTACCAAAACCCTCCTTCCAGTGTCACTGTGGGGCCTTTTTGCCCATCATCCATTTATCCCAGCCTTTCTAGATTATGGCTTGTACTGTAGATGTGCCAGCCCCTTGAACGTATTGCCTTGATTAACTACTTTGTATTGTTGTATTTGACCTTATGTGTCATTTGTCTCCTAATTTAATAGTTGAGTTTCCTTGTGTTAATTGTCTATTGTTGTGATTTTATAATACAGTACATTTTCATCAACGTAGGATGTAATGACAATTATAGCCTAGTGGTTTTCTTCTCCAAAAAGGGGTCCTTGACAATAGTTCTAGAAGCTCACAAGTTCATTTGAACATTTTTAACAACAAATCTTATCTTAAGCGGATCTATGTTCATGTTAGGGTCCGCCCTTGATATCAAAATGTTTGAGAACCACTGTCCTATAGCCGGGGGAGGTCACAGATGGGGCTAGTCTAGTGGGGTTAAGCCCCCATGCAGGACCAGGAGAGCCTGGGCCCAAAAAGCCTTTTACACCAGTGGTCCTCAAAGTGAAGTCTGGGGACCCCCTGGCACCCCATTGATTGATAGATAGGAACCAAATGGACCCACAGGTGTGTAACTCAGAGTGTACAAATGAGTGAAAACATGTGTCCACTCTCAGAGTTAAATTAACACTGAGAATTGTACAGTGCAGACAGATTGGGGTCCCAGAGATAAAGATTATATCAAATGGGGGTCAGTGGGCTAACTAATGCATGTCAAACTGGGGGTCCTTGAAATTAAAAAGTGATGTGTCATGTGAGTAAAGTTTAAGTGAAAGATTCAGAATCTGCTTATATTGTCTTGCACAGCTCGCATGTAAAAACAACCTTTGTCTGTAGAGCCAAAGTCATGTTTTTACACACATAATGATATGGCCATGGGACCCTGCGTGATTATTGGGAGGTTTGGTTCCAAAAAAAGGGCAGACTTGACTCACTAGTCAGTCACTACAAGTAAATATGAATACAGTTTAACCACCAACAAGCTACTGTAAAATATAGTTCAACTAATTGCTCCCTAACACTGGTCACAGATGGGGCTGTAGTCTGGGGTTGGGAGGATACCACTGAACTAGTCTCAAACTATCCCTTTCTGCCTAGTGGCCATTAATCTCGTATGCTTGTGGCGCGAGGTTTACCCTTTGTCGAAAAACGAAACCTACCCGTTTTATATTATATGAACCTTGTACAGAAACACTTTCACTTCTCTCTCCACTCCATCCGTGTCGCAGTTGGTGACTGATACGGTCTGTCTGTCGAGGCGACGAATCTTTCTCCTTACAAGTTACAACAGAGACGAAGGAAACGTCACATTACATCATGGTAGGATACAGTAATCGATATTTCGGTTAACTATACTGAAACTTTTGATGTTTTTTTTATTGGTCAGTAGTTTGCTGTAAGCGATGGTAACCGGAAGAGCGGGCACCTCGATGTAAAATATTTGTCTGTCAATCTATCTCTCTATGATATCTCCTGGTCTGTTGTTATTCATGATTAACTATAAATGTTGCATTCCAACACACATTTCGTTTGATAAAATAAAACGCCCATCTAACAGCCGCCCCCTCCTCTCCTCCTCTCTCTTTCCTATTTATTTACTTACATTAAATGTAACATTCTCTTTTATTAGATTAATCTTCATGATCAATCAATCAATCTGTGGTGAAGTTGTAGCCAAGCAGTGGAAGTAACATAATGGGTAAGTAGGCTACATTGAAAGAAGTTAAAGATGTATTATTTATGATGACCCCTTGTAATGTGGACGATATGGAGGAATAACAAAACGCCCGCGCCCGTCCCCAAAACATAGTCGCCCCGGCCGCGGCAAATCCGTCGACCTCGGAACGATCGTCCCAAAGTATGTCTGTCTGTCTGTCTGTCTGTCTGTCTGTCTGTCTGTCTGGCCACTAATAGGTACCGTCGCCCCCCGTTCGGTCCCGTCGTCGTCGCCGCAAATCCAGCGACCTCGGAACGGTCCGACCGTTCCATGTATTTCTACACAGAGGGGAATTATTGCAACATAATAATATTTATTTATTCTATTAAATATACAAATTTCCATGTTGTACTCACATTACTGTCTTGTCTCAATAAAATGTTGCTTTTAACAAGCAAAATAAGCAAATTAAGTATTAACAACAAGGTGATTGTGTGGGGCCTGGCACCGGCACACTGATTTGCGTATTGCTGGTCACCTGCAGCCTAACCTCTCTCATCACTAGCCCTGAAACATGACTGTCATACCATGACGCTTGTATACAAGCGTCATGTGAACCATGGCTATCTCATCACCAGTCTTTCCCTGCAGCCTGGCTGATGGCATCGTTCACATTCCAGAGCAGTAGTGAACCTAGCATAGGCCTACTCTACAGACAGACAGACAGACAGACACTGTCTTATGGGTGGGGTGGGGTGGGGGGGAGCAAAGTTTCAATCACAAGTTAACTGTTTGGCTGAACATCCAATAGGCCTACTACTACATTTGATGTAATGGTTTAAGGGGAGCTGCCCCATGTGCTTCTGATCAGCTCCAACACTGGAATGACAGCATCATTAATTTGACCCACTTTTGCGCAGTGCATGGGCCTGTGTAATTAATTATTTGGAATGCATTTTATTTGCCTAACAGACGTAACTTGAGGAGAAAAATACCTTATGTACTAACTTTTAAGCAGATGCTGTATTAAAATGCATGTTATTTGCCTAACAGACGTAACTCGAGGCGAAAAAAACCTTAAGTACTAACTTCAGAAAGTTGAGGACAAACCGCAAGGATTTTAATCCCCAAAACAATGCGCTTTCACAAATTTTCACAGTGAAATTACTCGGTACAATATAGGGTGAATAACAAGTGAACTAACAACAAAGGTGAAGGCATCAGCCGATCTGCGATAACGATAAAGTACAGAGGTTAATAATGTCACAGCTTTCCTGGAGCAGATACACAGGTATGGTAAACGACACCAGTCAGACAGCATTCCTCAGCGGTCCCTGGCACAAAATAGGCCAAATCAGCTGGCGTCTGAACATTCCAGGTAGAATGCATTCCAATGGTCCCATTTGCTTGGTTGTGTTAAAATTCTCTCTATTGGCATTGTTCAGGGGTAAGAAGATACACTTTTTAGATTTTTTAGATTAAAATGTTGTGTGCACAACCTTGGACCCTATGTGGGTGGCATTCCGCACTGGTGGGGCGAGTGTTCCGGGCGAGCATTCCGCACCGGCGTGGCGAGTGGACCGTTGTTGTGGGGGCGAGGGTTCTGCTGCTCGAGCGGGGCGACTGGACCGACGCTGGGGTGACCGATCTGCTCAGAAAATAGGGGCGTGCATGTTTTGGGTCGAGTCTTCCGGTTGGGGTCATCAATATGTCCGTACAGTACAAAAGTGAAAATAAAATAAAACAGTCTATATATGTATTTTCATGACAATGTAAAAACATACTAAATATTCACAATCTAATCTTTGAATTCAAAATAGTTTGAATCATTTTGGTGACTCATAAAGTGTCGGGATGACATGTTGCAGGAGATGTGTGGTATTGTACATGATTGCATCAGGTGAGGACAAGACAGCTAGAAGTAATGTTTGATATTAGCTACCTTCATTCCCTGAAAATAGCAAAATGTGTGTTTAATCCTTTGTAGGAGAACCTTCTATTTAAGACAATGGATTCATATATGGTGTGGTCAGACAATTAAACTGTAGGAAAAGATCAAGAACAGATCTGTTCAGAAGGATCCATTTGCTACAAAAGGGCAGAGGGTAGAACTGGACAAGTAAAGCTTTTTGAAAAAGATTTTCACAGTTTAGAGAAAGTGTTTCAAAGTGTCCAAAAATAACAGTATTTAACTATAATAACACTCCACCATCATAATCAGTGGAAACCCTTGATTCACAGCCTGGGGGTCCACAATCACCACCAGACATCCAGCTTAGACATTTGCTCAACTCTCATTAAAGTTAGGAGCCCTTGCATGAAAGTAGTTGTGACACTGCATTCCTTTAAATCCTGTCATGCCCTTGATCATATCTAATCACTCATCATGTACACGTACAGGTGTATGATGGTTTTGACTCTGACCTTTCTAAAGGTGGACATACACTACGAGATAATCGGGCTAAAAACAACCCTCACGAGTATCGGGGGGGCGTGTCTACCCCAGCCTAGATCGGGGGCGAATCTCGGCCATAAACATCGTCTAGTGTGAGGGTTCAAAGATCCAATCTGAACCCTCCCGAGTTGCTCACAAGACGATCGGGGCCACTCCGATCACGTTCAAAATAGTTTGATATTTCGAGTGAAACCCCCTCCCCTCGGGTGAACCCCCTCCCCCCTTTTTTTGTCATCATCAAAATCATTTTCAAAAATGTTTGGTATTTATCTGGATCGCTACTGTATGGAACACCTGCCGCGGGTCGGACCAAGAGAAATACGGCCGCTGTCGCTGTTCCAACACCGCAATGCCACACACACACACACACACACACACACACACACACACACACACACACACACACACACACACACACACACACACACACACACACACACAATTTGTGTAGGATGGACAATCATGTGCAGCTGCGGTGGATCCATGTTTTATATTAAAATACATTATTTTGATAATGATTATATTATTTTCATTTTAAAATATAGACTGACAGTCCTAAAGCTATAATGTTCATAGAGAATACATCCCCACCTGAAAGATGCTTATTAAACTTTATAACTTGCCTGGTACCATGCATGCTTCATCTTGCCGTCTAAAATTATATTCCTTGGCTTGCAAGCAGCCAAAACGTGTGTAGCCGATGAAACACAACGGCTTTGCATTGATGACACCAGGTATAAGAAACTCATGAGCGCTCTGGCCAATACAAACTAATAGGCCAGTGCGCTCTGGTGCCCAATTTCCGAACGCACTGCTGCTGTCCAGTCCAATGTGTCCATATCCATCTTTAAATGCCCTGTTTTCAGCACTGTCACATATCTTTTATACATATCTTTTATACTCTTTATACTTTTGGATAGTGTCATTTCTCTTGTTAACTAGCAGATTAATGTTTAGCGATCTCAAGCAGTCTGTCTCTCTCCATAAGTAGCAGCTGCAATCCATCCAGTAACGACCAATTTATACTTCGACGTACAACGGTCAGTGCATGGTGGGAAAAGTACTCAGATATTTTACCTAAAGTAAAAGTATCAAGTGTTGCGATGCAATGCATTGTGAGCTTGTAGATCGGTATTTTCAAATAGCCTATGTAGGCCTATAAAATAGGGCTAAAGTGGTTAATGTATGTTTTATAATATAATAATTGATAATAGCAAAGTAACTAAAGTTTTCAAATATTGTAGTGGAGTAAAAGTACATTATTTGCCGTTGGGGTGTAGAAGTAATAGCCTACAATAGTACTGAAAATTGGCAATACTCCAGTAAAGTAAAAATACCTAAACATTTTCCTTAAAGGGATATTTCACTTTCAAATAAAATAAACATTAAAAATAAATATTTTTAAAAAATGAAAAAAGTTATGGCAAAATCACGGCCCCCTCACACATTAGTAGGACACTCTAATGCGTGAGGGGGCCGTGATTTTTCCATTACTTATTTATTTTTAATATATTTTTTAAATGTTTATTTTATTTGAAAGTGAAATATCCCTTTAAGTACAGTACATGTACAGTACAGTACAGTACATGTACTTTGTTACTTTACACCACTGACAAGTGACAACGGTGTTGCGCCCCGAATATATTCAATCTGCGCTGCAGTGTGAGCTTGTGGATTTGCAAAGCGATGAATCATGCTTAATAATGTGATGTTGTAGCCTACGTCTGGCATTGGCAGAAGGGGTATATATAATGAGAATAAAAGTAAAATCATTCAAATTATTGAATGATTATAAGGACGGTAGGCTTTGCTACATGGTCAGTCTTGGATGGGGGGGGGGGGACCAGTACATTTGTTAACTATCCATTTCTTAAATTAGCCTTTCATTATCTTCTGGCCCGCCATCTAATGCTTTAGAAAAAAAACTTTCATGTTTGTGTACCCTTCAGTTCTTAAATCCATGAATTTTGGAAAATGTTGCAAGGGAAGTCTCTGTGCCAGCCAGGATTATTTTTCGTCGCACAATGGTTTCGAGTGGTTAACATTATGCGATATTAGCTGTAGAATAGGCCTACAACTCTCATAGACGTATTTATGATTCTGACGTTTTCAATCTACGAGAGTTGTAGGGTTCACCCCCCATGGACACAGGGACTTTCTGCACTATGCCCCGTAGACACTCCAAACATGTACAAATTGAAAATAAAGGTGCTTACCCCAATGCAGCAAATGTTAACTATCGCTACGGGGTAATGGTATAATGTAATAATCCATATCTTTTAATAAAAAAGTGTTTAATGCCGTCTGTGGCTGATTCTGTCGGAAGTTCCCAATGGGCGGTAGTGACGCGCCCATCTGGTGAACCCCGGAATTACACTCAATGTAAACAGAAAGTAAACGAGGGTGAAAAAATGGCGTTCGGCCACAGACGGCATTAAAACACTTCTTTATTGAAAGATATGGATTATTACATTAAACTACTACCCCGTAGCGAGAGTTAACATTTGGGCGTGGGAATAAGCACCTTTATTTTCATTTGTACATGTTTGGAGTGTCTACGGGGTATAGTGCAGAAAGTCCCTGTGTCCATACAACTCTCGTAGATTGAAAAGGTCATAATCATAAATACATCTACGAGAGTTGTATTCTACTACAGCTAATGTGATATACAAGAACAAGACCACAAGTAGCCTACCGCGAATGAGACGCGTTGTGAGCTTGTAGATCTGCTCTGACACGTGCACCGCGTGTGTGTGTGTGTGTGTGTGTGTGTGTGTGTGTGTGTGTGTGTGTGTGTGTGTGTGTGTGTGTGTGTGTGTGTGTGTGTGTGTGTGTGTGTGTGCGTGTGCGTGTGCATGCGTGCGCGTGCGCGTGCGCTGCGCTGCTCAGGAGCGCAGCTTGGCTGTCGGAGAAAAACACTGAATTGACATATGAAAATGTACGGATTGTAATGTGTAACTTTATTTAATATCAAAATAATATAGGCTACTGATATAATATCTTATATAATTATAATTATTAATAATTCATAATTATTATTTTAAAAATATATTTTTCTATTTATTATTGCTGTTTGGGCAAGCCCGAGAATCTGGATAGAATCTTGTAGTGTGAGATGCCCCCGATTTTTTTAATCGTGTAGTGTGTGCATGTTAAGATAATCTGATAAGAGAATCTTGAAAGATTATCTTGTAGTGTGTGATTATACCCGATTTAAAAATCGTTAATATTAAGATTATCTCGTAGTGTATGTCCACCTTAAGACTTCCTCATCATGATAGAAGATTTCTCATCAAGATATCACTGTAATGGAAAGAAACCACAACTATGGAAGCTACCATACCAATCAATTGTATGATTATTTTTTGATTGGTAAGGTAGAACTTGATCTCCTCCTGACCTCAAGTAACACTGTCCTCTGAAAAGCCAGCAATCTCTATAATAACCATATGACACACAGCCACTCACCTCTGCTCCTAAAGGGCCCTTTGCTCATATAAAGTGCAATGGATTAAGCACTGTACTGATAAGACCGATCATTGAAATTGATCATTAACCCTGGCATCCCTATTTTGTGCATGTCATTATAGGCCAAGTAAATAAATAAATAATTAGAAAATACCAGATCTACAATCTCTCAACATGTCATGATGTAATGTGTTGTGAGCTTATAGATTGGCTTTTAACCCATTCAAACCGGGACGCATCTGTGTAACCACTTTATCCATATTTTATACTTTGGCTATTTAAAAGAACATTTGTGCAAATATTTGAATATATATATGTGTAATATTTGTAACTCAAATATTTTGCTTCTGGGGGGGTCCCTGGAACAAAATATTTTGAGATGTGGTCTGCGGCAAAATACATTTTGGGGGTCCTTGACATGAAAACATTTGAGCACCACTGATATATAGCAACTTATGTTTTTCAGAAAACTGTTAGGATTTAGAAGACATTTGTAGAATCCCCCAGAAGCAAAGATTTGAGTTACAAATGTTTGCTTTAAAAATATATATATATTCAAAGATTTGCACATATTTTCACGAAAAGAAAAAAAAAGCAGATCTACAAGCTCGTAGCACGTCACTCGGTGCCGCGCTACGAGCTTGTAGATCTGCTATTTTTGAATAGCCAAATATATCTAAAAATTTGAATAGCCAAAGAAGTCTAAAAATGACAAATTCCCGGTCTAGATGGGTTAAAAACAATGGCTTATTTATTTGTGGGTCAGTGGTTACTGCAGATATACTATCATTGTAAAATGTGTAGCACTTTGGCATAGACAATATGGCACATTAGGAGTTCATCATAAAAAGTAATATTGATCACTTATTTTGTATGTCTGTGGCAAAGATGAAATATCGATGAAAATGTCCATCACAAGCTGGCATGGTGATGACCCCTGATATGGAGACGTTCTATTTTAACCGATTGAACGGCAACAGACCGATTTTAAACATGGAACAAGTACATTTTGCTTACTTGCAGCCCGCAGGGGTAGCCTATAGGCATGTTCCTGTGATGTGAGTAGGACTGGAGGTCACCTAAGGTCAGTGGTGTGTTCTAGGTTTATTCGAAGGGATACGATAATCATTCCCTGCACGACATGCGCGTGGTCGTGGGTATACGTTAGCGCGTTTTCATTGGATGAAATGGTTAGTAGAGGGCTACGAAAATATAGTATAACACGGTAGAACACACCACTGGGTGACGTAATTAAGGTGTAACATCCCCCATAAGCAGTGGTGCCATAAGTTAAATTTGATCAAACAGTTTTTTGCAGTTTTATGATGTGGACACAGTGGACAGGCTTGGAAAATCATACTGTTTTGCAGTTTTATGATGTGGACAGACTTGGAAACCCTTCCCAATTTGTCCCTCTGAGATTACACTCAGATCTTAGCAGTGCTACCACTGCGCCATCTAGCGGTGAAAACACCAAGTGGAAAAGCAGAATGAAATGTTCTGCAATCCAATGCGATAAAATCTATCCGTGTGACAGTCCAAATCTTTTTTTGTTTTTTCAACTGACAGAGCATTTTTATGCTGCACTGTGGATTTATTTTGCTGTGCATACCAGAGACATGCTTAGAGCAGGCTCAGGCTCAAGTTAATTTAAGAATCTAATTCTTAGAAACAGCCGTCCATGCTCCAACAGGTCTCTCCAACAGTTGGCCTAAATTAGTATGAAATACATGATGTCCAACATTAGTATTACTATTAAACTTTTTTGTTATTTTACAGTAATGTTCTCTACACAATATAATATGTTACTAAGACAAGTAATTTTTTGATAAACACTGAGCTAGAGATCACCGTAGCTAACAATGTCTGTCCAGACAACCAACCTGAGCTCAGATGCATGTACTTTGCTCTTACACTGGGATGAACATGACATGAAATGAGCTTTGGGGAGACATGAAGTTAAAGAATAATAATCAACCACTATAATACATTTAATAATACTAGTGCTCCTTGAATATGTACTTTATTAAAGTAATTATTGTGCAAATGTAAACAAACAAACAACAAAAGAAGGGAGATGCAAACAAACACTGCAAGTCTTGTCTTACGTATGATATGACTGATTCTGTCATTTGACTGATTTGACCTGAATTCAATGGAAAGAAAAAAGGCAAAAAAAGTGAAACAACTGCACCTATGGTTGCAATCACTGCACGCACCAACATCTCTTGTTCTCCATCTCTCCATTGTAACCTTGACAGTGGGCCAAAACTCGATCATATCTTAGCGCACAGTTCATTCTCGCACGTGTTGTCCCTATCCGCTCATGCTGCCCCCGCCCCCCCGGCCTAATAGTCGACTTTTTTTCCCATGTTCGAATCCCGTGCCATCGAACGAGGCTTCGAATATTCTAACTATTTGGATCAGCCCTAGTACTAACTGATCAACACGACATATTAACATGTTAAATTGCTGTGCTGCAACAGATCCGGGAGAGAAGGGGATGAGACCCCCAGAGGGAGAGGAGAAGGAGGGGACAGAGGGAGAGACCCAGAAGGCTGAGTCCAACACGGCTTCCTCTGCAAGACCTGTGCCTAGAGCTGTCACTTTCAGCCACAGGTAATCACTAATTTGTGTGTGTGTGGATTGATGATAGATGTGTCTAGATTGACAAATGCATTTCTTACAATGGGTAATTATCTAATATCTATAGCCAATCAGAAGTCTCCCTTTGTTTTCATTCACAAACTAGACCAACCAGTCCGTAATTACAAAGCAAGCCTGTACTGGCGTGAGGAGAGAAATAATACAGGGTGGCAAAAATACTTCTTTGTATTTGTCCGTGTAATGGGCATACTATTAACCAACAAGTTATTAATGCCATACAATACCTAAATTGCTGTTTTATGTACAGGGTTATATTGAAAGTGTTCCAAAATTCATCAAATTCCCAAGCATAACTTCCCTTAGGAATTTCCCAACCCTTACTAGTCAGTCCAAATGGTATGCAGAGGTACTGTACAGTACACAACGTGGCTACATGTTTAATGGACCACAATGGAAACAAGCTTCTGCTTATTTGTGTATGATCCATTTTGGCGCTTTTAATTGGTGATACTGTGATTTTGATGGTTGACAATGAAGTATTCTATTCTACAGATGGAGTTATTCTGCACTATAGTTAATCACTGGATGAATCAATTATAAATGTGTCATCTTCACTCTTTACCTTCCCTGTTGTCCCTTTCCTTTCTATACTCCTTTCCCTCTCTCTGTCTCTCTCTACCCATCCATTTGTCTCTTGCTCGCCCTCTCTGCCTATTTTACCCCCCCCCCCTGCCCCCCCATCACTCCTCTTCACAGTATTGGACCAATGAGCTCACCACCACTTGGGGTACCGAAGTCTTTATCTCAGGAATCGAGATCTGTGGCAGAGGTAAGGTTACTCTGATTTGCCTCTAAGCTGACTTAAGTAAACCAGGCATTTAGTTGTGCTAGCTCACCACCAGTGACGGACAAGATTAAGTGGATCTTAGCTGGTGGTGCTAGCCTAATTCCCAAACCTCAATGCACATGTGTTTATTTGAGAAGTTTCATTTCCAGCATCAAGCAGAGATTAACTGAAACTAAAATAAATGATTCTCACACTGACAATATGACTGATGGCATGAAAGTATACAGTAGACTACATATCTCTGCTGTCCGGCCGGAACCAGCTAAATCCAAAATGGTAATTGTTCAGGAAATGAAAAACAAAATATCAATTTTTCTGAAAATGAAGAAAACCTTATATTTTTAAAACAAAGCAATACTGCCTCATCAAACTTGGTATTGTGACTTTATATATTATCAGATACTTGCATGTGTCATTATATTATCACCACTTTACCCAAATCCAGCTCAAGTGGAGTTAGGAGTTTTGTCCAAACACAAATCCAGCGCAAGTGGAGTTAGGAGGTTTTGTCCATCATTGATAAGAACAGCTGGCAATGGATCTCAAAGCTCACAACACATCACAACGCATTGTGAGCTTGGAGATCAGCTATTTATGGTGAGCGCCATCCTCATATACTAAGTATAGATCAAGCTGAATGCTGTACTTAAACAACTTTTATTTTAACATGCATTGTAAACAACCATGGATCTAACTGTTACCACTGTTGTTCTTCTACAGTTGAGTGCAACAAACAATTCTGCCTCAATACTCAATCATGTATTTAACAAAAGCAATCATGGCACACCAACAATAAATAAATGGCATATAAATACAAAATACATTCATGAAAAATAGAATCTGTAGCCTATCAAATCTGTAGCCTACTGCACTAAAAATAACAACCACAGTTGAATTTACCTATCATATACCTATCAACATTTTATTATCACACTGTTGTGTGTTGCGTGTGTGTGGTCGGTGTTTCTTAGTGCTTTAGATTGTCATAAAAGCAGTGAAAGTCTTTTGGCATGATCTCCTTGAGCTCTTGGAGATGTTTGAAACAAACTCCTGCACACACTCATTCTAAGTCCATTAACATTTAAAAAGAAAACACGAGCAGATGACCTTTGTGAAGACACCCTTCTCCTCTTTACTGGGGTGACATCTATCAAACCTTGCACATACATTCTCTTCTCTTCCCAGTTTATGTTCTCCCAAAAGCATTGAAAAATCTTCTCCCTGTCTGCCTCATACAGAGCAGAGCTTCTCTGAGAGCCTGAGAGGAGGGGGGAGTTGTTTGTTTTTGACAGACAGTTTGAGGGTCCAATGGAGTTAGGAGTTTTCGTCAGAGGCGCTTTTTAATACTTTTCATATGTTATTATTAAAAAAAGATTACACAGATGTAGAGGGGGTTCAATAGCGTTGATTTATGAAGTTAGCTGGTCCCGGCTGGACACCGACGATATACTGTCTGTGTATCCTAAAGAAGATTTTAAAGTGTGTTTGTGTGTCTCTGTTTGTGTGTTCAGAGTTTGCCTAGGGAGGACACCCGTACCCATTCTCCGGAATCTTTGAGATCACACCAGGCGATGCCACAGAACTCTGGGACAGCTTCAAATTCAAGTGAGTGTTTAAGTAACTTACCAGAGATCACACACTGTTAGTGCATGTGTGAGTCTGTGGGCAGATAACACACTGCTAAGGTAGCTCTCCACCGCACAGACATCGCGGAGGTAAGTGTTGGAAAGCGTCTGTTGCCGAAAATCTGCTGTTGAATGGGTAGTGGGTACACTGTCGCTCGCAAATTGTAGGGAAGTGTCGGATAGCAGCAGGCTTGTTGTTGAAAAAGATGTCAAGCCATAGGCTATTTTTTGCATCATAGTAGCCATCTGTCGGTGTTGGCTCTCAGGTGCATTCAGCAACTTTTTATCACACCTTCTAACCGACTGATCTCCAGGATCTCCTGACTTCATTCGACTGCCAGGCTGTAGTAATCTGTTGTAGTCTGTTTGGTGGAGAGCTACCCTTATGGAATGACTCACTGCCAGCTGTCCACATAATAATAATAATAATAATAATACATTTTATTTGTAACGCACTTTATATTTGAAGCAAATCTCAAAGTGCTAATGCACATACTCACATTAACTTTTAGAGCCAACAGGCCTCCATTTAGATGAAGGTCAGACAACCCCCCCTCTGTGAAAATAAGTGTTCCATGTTTCATAGTTTGTGTATTAGCTTTAGCCAAACTAGATAATACAAAAGGTCATAAATGTTGGGTGAATCTAAAAGCACAAGTACAGTAACTTCCTGTTGATCGTTTCAACTGATTGCCCCTTTCACCTCACACGTCTTTTATATTCTGGAATCAACGCACAGCCAATGCTGCTCTTTTGTCTCTTCTTTACAGCTGATGAACCTGAGAACTGGACTGAATCTCAAGTAAGCTCCTGGCTAAGAACTATTGGAGTCAAAGAACAGTATATCAGGAAAATACATGATGAAGAGGTTGATGGACGAGTTCTCCTCACACTGAAGATAGACTATTTGAGGAAGGAGATTGATATGAAATCAGGGCCTGCTCTTTTGCTAATCAATAAGAGGGATGAACTTGTTAAAGGCCCTGACCCCACCCCAGGTCAGCAAAAGACACTAAGTGCCCCAAAAAGTAAAAAGGAAATTAACAGAAAGGAACAGAAATCCAGTCTATGTCTTCCAGAGGGAAATGAAGGTCACCCTGTAGATATTGTAGGTGTGCTAGGTGAAAAACAAACTGGTCAGGAACAGTCTGTCTGTGTGTTGACCTCAAAGGAGGACTGCAACCCACGACCATTTGACAAAGAAGGCATTGATTTCACGTATGTTAGACACAGGGTTTTGCAGCCTGAGTCTGGTGTTTTTGATCTGATTAATGCTTGCCATGAATATAAGTCCTTTGCAACAGCTGCCACATTGGACCGAGTACGGTTACAAGCAAAGTTTGCCAAAGAGGTTCTTAAATTTGGTACTGGCTGTATGAATATGAGATCAAATGGCACAATACACTTTGGTGTGATGGACAGCAGAGATGATGCAGGGTACACACATGGTGAGATCATTGGAGTCCCTGTGAAAGAAAAAGACATGTATGTAGATGCATTAGATCACATTGAGAAGAGTTTCACTCCCACTGACAGTGAGCATGTTCGGCAATGTATACGTCCACCTCGTTTCATTGAGGTGATGGATCGCACAAGTACTGAGAAAAGGTATGTAATAGAGGTTGACATTGTACCATCCATAAGTATTGTCAATGGCAGAGTGTATTCAGTCCGCTTGCCAAACTTCAAGGAGTCGACCAACAAAGTAGAACATGAGAAAGAGACAATTTACCGGAGGGTGGGCTCAAAAACTGAGACAGTGATTGACAAAGACCAAAGTAACTTCTACCACAGAGTCAGAGATAGGGATGCTCAAAGGAAAGAAGCTGAGAATGGTCAGTCTTTTCGTACACCTGACATCTGCCAAGATCTAGGCCGAAAACTCACAATGCTTGTGACCAGTGGCAAGAAATTCATTGAAAAAGAGAAATGGTACATCCTTGTCACAAACAGATTCAAACCAGAAGATCTTTGCAGCATTGAATGGCTACTGAACATGAACATATTCTGTGTGTTCGACTTTGACCCAGACTCAAATCAGTCAGGTTTATGCAGTAGATTCCTTCAGCATCATGCTGCAAATTTGCATTTTATGCAGAACTACAAAATACCAAGTGGTATGACCATTGGTGAATTCGTGAGCCACTTGCATCTGTTTGAGCAGACAAGCTGGATTTTTTGTAATGGGCGCACTGACTACAAAGGAAATGAAAGGCCCTTTGATGAAATGACTTGGACCAAAACAAAATTGACCCTCCTGAAGGAATCTGTGTCCTTGATCTGTAAGCAGATCTTGCCAAAAGGCACATTCCTGGTGCTTTTCCTTCTAACATCACCAGTTGAGAAACCACTCTTGCACACCTTTTATGAGTTTTTCACTGATATGGAAGGCCATGATGACATCATTTGCATCTCTGAATCTGAGTACTTTCAGAAGTGGCAAAGCTTTGCTGAAGGTTTATGTGAAACAAAAGATGTCAACCGTTCCAGTGTTGTTGGGATGAAAATGAGCCACATTGATGGAACATTGCAGCAGATCCAACCAATAACATCACGAGCCACCAAACTTTTGCCCACGGTTGTAAAGGGGCAATGTCTTCTTGAAACACGCGAAGAAGAAAGGATGTATTCTCTTGAAATTCTGAGTATCAATCACTGTGATGAGACGAGTGAAGAATTCATCAAAGCTGAGAAAGTCAATATTGAATGCCAGTTCTACCATGGTGGAAGAGTGGGGTGGTTGAACCTTTGGCTTGCTGGGCAGCGATATGTTGGAGAGATAATTGAAAGGGATGCTTATCGTGATATTTCTAAACTTCTCAGTGATACCTTGAAACAAAATACTGATCAGAGTTCTGTGATCAGCTTCAACATATTCCATCATCCAGGGAGTGGAGGCAGCACTGTGGCGAGGCAACTGCTGTGGAACAATCGGAAAGATCTAAGATGTGCTGTGGTGAATCCGTCATACCCTGCTTCTGTTGTCACACAACATGCAGTTCAGCTGAGAGAGTATGAGGAAAATGATGTTCAGAAATGTCTCCCTGTGCTCCTTCTCATTGAAGATTCTGACAAAGAATATCTTGATGAGCTAAGGAATGAACTAGAGGTTGCCATGCATATCAAAAGAGTCCACCAAGGAACAGTTTGTTTCATTTTGTTGGGCTGCAAACGATCCCATGATCCAGAGAAAAAATGCAAGGAATCTCCATTACAGAATGTTTCTGTCACTCACAAACTCTCTGATGAGGAGAAGAGGAAGTTTGCTGGAAAACGACAGATTCTTGAGGGACAGTATCAGCCAGAACACATCTTGACATTTGTTTTGATGAGTGAAGAATTCAACGATAAAAAGATTTCGGAGTATGTTGAACAATTTGTGACACATTTGCTCCAAGGCATTGATCCTGAATCTGCCTCCTGTCGCCTCATCCTCTATGTGGCAATGCTTAATACGTACGTCCAAAACTCTTTCATTTCTCAGTCCCATTGTGAAGCTCTGCTTGCACTAACCATCCACATGGATAGGTTTCGCCGACATACATTTGAGAAATCTCTCAGCGAACAAGCTAAACTGGTCTTCATACACCTACGCGACGAGAAGACTCACATTGAATCAGTCAGAATCATCCATCCCCTAGTTGCCAAAGAAATCCTCCAACAGCTTCTTGGTGACCAAAAGAGCCAAAGTAGTTTGGCAATGGATCTGCTCCATGAGAATGTGCTTTTTGAGCACAGGTTCGGAAAGGAAGAGTATTTGGGTTTTTTGAGAGCACTGTTCTTAAGGCGTTACAGAATAAGCAAAGGGGATGAAACGGACAGTTTCTTTTCTCCTCTAATAGAGCATGTGTGTAAAACTGAACACCCAGAAAAGGCAATCGCATTACTCACGGAAGCATACCAGAGTTTCCAAAAAGATGCATTTTTTGCACAGCAGCTTGCTCGCCTTCATTATACCTATGAAAAGTTTGAAGAGGCTAAAAATTGGGCAGAGAAGGCAGCCAAACAGATGCCCAAAAACTCGACCATACTACACACAAAAGGCCAGGTGTTCAGGAAATGGTTCAATGCCAAGTGTAAATTAATTGAAAAAGTACCCAAGACGGCGCAAAATACAGCAGATGCCATGGACACTGCACTGAAAGCCATGGAGTGCTTCAAAGAATGTGAGAAAGCAGCTGCCTCAGATGCAGGAACTATGAATGGTTCAGGATTTTTTGCTGAGGTTGAGGTTGGATGCAGCCTGCTGAAATTGATGTCTTCATTGCAAGTGTTTTCAAACGCACACAATGGCCATTCTGAACTTATGAAGTACTTGGTTACACAATACATCCCTGAGGAAGTTAAAGAGCCCTGGGAGTGCTTACATGATCGTTTGCAAAATCTCCAGAAAACAATGCAAGAAGCCTTCGAATGGATCTCAGAGGAACTCAGCTACTTCCAGACAGATATCATTGAAGAGGACACCATTGATGGGCCAGAGATGAAGATAAACAATCCTTTGGCATGGATGGGGAAGAAATCTTCAGAGTACGGGAAGTACTTCTCAGACGCTTCACTTAGCACAGCTATGAAGCTGTGTCAGTCAAACCCAGACAGTTTGACTCCTTTCATGAAACGCATGGTTATTTGTCACCTTGGAGGAGGTAATATAACAACCATCCTCTCAAAGCTTACTGACCAGAAGCAGAAAGAAAAGGATGCAGTTACACTACTTGAGACCATCCTAACTCTTTACCCCAATAACCCATTGAAGGCCAATCTTGATCAAAGGGATCTTGTTAATTATATAACAACCCATCTAGCTTTGAAATGCCTTTCGCCTCAGTCTCAAAAGGTAGCTGCTCTGAAAGATCTACGAACACTCAGTCAGCAATTCCCAACCGAGAAAAGGGGATGTTTCCCTAGTGCACTTTTCTTGCTGACCTTTCTGTTTTGGCCAGAGGATAATGACACAGACCACGATAGAGAAACCAAATACGAAATTGTTCAAACGGCGGTGGAACACTTGAAAAGAGCATATTGGACAAAAATTAAGGACATTCCTCCACGAAAGAGAAGAATTTACACACATTTCTTTCTCACCAATGGTAGTGGATTGGACAAAATTGTCCATAAAAGCAAGGTTGAAACGATTACTAAGATGCTCTCAGTACCTGAAAAACGAATGAAATGGTACAGTGGAGAAGCATGGAAAATGCCAGAGATTGCTAGGATGTTGAAATGTGTGTCAGGGTGGACTGAAGATGGAGAAGTGTACCTTGAAGGTCCAAAGAAAAAGAAGTTCAGTATCCTCCCTCTTTATGGGCGTTCAGTGCCTCCTGGTAATGAAAACATCACATTCTACTTGGGATTTACTTTCAGAGGACCTGTTGCACTGAACATACAGGTGCAACATACAGTGAAGAAATAGTTTTCCCACCCGAATCTGTCAGTGTTCATAGTTCATACAGTATGTCAACAGGCTAGATCATGACCGTGACACTGAATGTAGTTTAAAGTTGTTATTATTAAGAGGTTTGTACGGCATTTTAACCTGGAACAGGATGTGGATGTTTTAACCAACCACCGCTCTCTTCTCTCTCCAGTACACATTAGTCTCACATATCACACATGCTACCAAATATCGGTATAGAGGTAGGCTACCTGAAATCATGCAACTACCTGATTTAGTGTACTTTACTAAGGCATCATAAGGTATCACAATGATGCATTGTTTAAGTGATGCATACATACGTTTTATGCTCTATGGTTTGTGTTCGAGCCCCACAAAACTAGCTGTCACTTTGGAGTGTCGCCCAATGGGGATTCTAATGAAAGGATACATTACAAATACAATGCGGTGGCAACAATCTTTTTCATAATTGTGTTTCCCCATATTTTTCAACTGGAAAGTAATCACTGGGTGTCAAGGTGTAAATGTTGTGCAAATGTCATGATCAAGATTCAGATCATTGACACAAACTATGAACAGCCATATTAAAATAAAAGAAATGCATATAATGTGCCTAACACGCAAGAGTATCTACATGCTGGACTTTTCATTCATGACATGTTTTGTAAATATGCCTTGTTCAGGGTGTTATAATAATGAAAGTTCACCTTGACTTTGAACAGTGAGCTTGTTCCTCAACCAGATATAACCACAACCAGAGATGAATGTACTGGACATTATTTGAAATCAGACACAAGAAAGATGTTAACAATTATTGCTGATACTTTGTCCAGAGTGTAATTTTCACCAATTCCACATGATTGTATTATAGTGTGAACATTCTATGGTGAAGGTAACGTTAAAAACCATGTTTGATCTCATGGGAGGGGGTGTACAAATACATGCACTGATTTTCCTCTGGCCTCTTTTTGGTAGAAAGCTGTCTCTATCCCTGGGTTTCGGGTCTGTCATGCGCTCTCTGCCTAGAATAGATCACCCACACATTAATTTCATTTGCCTGTCAGTGGAGCTGTACAGTATATCAACCCCTGGCCTTGAATAACCTGATGTCTTAATTGCTTCCATTTATGTAATTAGAAATGGTTTATCTCTGTTAATAATTGTTATGTAAATAAATGTTGTTTCTTATTACATTTAAAGTGTTTCAGCAGCTTGTTCTTGTATATTTTGGGCTCTGTTTTTGCAACGGTACATATATATAGTATATATACAATAGGTCATAACATGATATTCATACAATTAACATGTTTTTTGATACTCAACATATTTCACAGTAATCAATCGACAACATATACTGTCGTACAAGGAAAATCTTGCAGGCTCATGAAACATTTTTTTTTTTTTACAATAATATGGCACATTGCAAAATTTCATTCAATTATAATACACATTGTTTAATAAGCTACTCAATGTTCATCACAATGAAATCTGGACTTTCAATGATTTTGAAATAGCAATTATCTTTGCCCGTATGGTATACAGCACAAGCAAGCATCTAGGCCCTAGATTCTAGCAGACTATTTGATTCTATTGGCCTGAATTCCCATATTGTCCCCCTAGATTCTAGAGGATTTTAATCAAATTGTCAACAAGTTCATGGGTCTGTGCTATTATTTACCAAAAATGGCAGATATACAAGCTCATAGCGCGGCACTTGTATATCTGCAACTTTTTGAAAAATCATGAACATTTGTGCAAAGGTTTGAATATATGTATTTTTTTAAAGCGAACATTTTTAACTCAAATCTTTGCTTCTGGGGGATTCTACAAATGTCTTCTGAATCATGTTTTTTTTTTTTTTTTTTACTTATGTTGCTATATCAGTGGTTCTCAAACTTTGTTCATGTCAAGGACCCCCAAAATGATATCTATTTGTCGTCGTCCCCCCCATAAAAATATTTTGTTCCAGGGACCCCCCTGACAAAGATTTCAGCTAAAAATGTATATATAGATTTTTCAAAAAAATTGCAGATCTACAAGCTCATATAGCGCGGCATGAGCTTGTATATCTGACACATCTAAAAATGACACAGATGCGTTCCCGGTTTTAATGGGTTAAAGCAGAACAGACACTGCACAGATAATGGAAACTGTGGATCTGACAAACACTGTTAAACAGTTCACCAGGAACTAACTAGACACAGGTGGAACTCAAAGGTCAATCAACACAGGGAGTGGCTGAACTAACACGACGTGTAAATAATCCACTCTGCCATCCACATCCACTTATCCAGTTAGAACGATTTTTAAAACTGTCTTTATAGTTATCGTTATAGTGCTTGGTGTGTAATGCACTTTATGGGTATGAACATGTTTAAACACAGTTTGTGTTAGTACTAGGCCTAACCTATTTAAAAGGGGTCTCAGTCACATGACTGAGTTATTTCCTTTGAGCTTGTAACTTGATTTTCTTTTCTTCTATTTACATGTAGTCTAAAATAAACCAAATGAAGACATTTATCCAAAAGTATAGAGTACAGATTTGGATGGAGGCATGAAACAGAGAAGCCTGCTAAGTAATACACATTTCCTTTTACTCTACATTCTGCAAATATCTGGTATGAAAATCGTTTTTCTATAAGAATAACTGCACTTGTGATCCATTTTCTGTTAAATGCATTACATTTGATCAGGCCTTAGTATAAGAAACCAATCCTGTGTGTAGTTGCACAGACATGTCACACAGTGTTTTCCTCTACAAATAACCGTGTGCTACAAATAACCGGGTGCTTTCTCTACACAACAGTTGTGTGAATGTAGGGTAGAAGTCTTGCTTCATTATTCACTTCATGTCACCATGATGTCTTGGAGCGTGGACCATCAACTGTGAAAGATAGGTATGTGGTGACTGGTGAGTCACTAAGTGAATGAGAAATCTTCATGACAGATTAGAGTGAAAGTTGCAGCAGCCATGATGAAGAGCAGCCTCTTGTGTTCCCTTCTTATACAACTGACAGGGACCAAGTTGGTACTGCAAAACCAAAATATACCATGAGGCGAATATATATAGGGGGCGGTCAGACCACTATAAACAAAAAAGGGGGTAAAGACAAAGACTACCATTTAAACACACAACCAATAACTACAACCTAACCCAATACAACATGAACTAAAGATTAACTAATGAAATCCAACTGAATCTGAAATACCAAAAACACATTTCTCCAAAACCTAATAACAAAATCAAATAAATAATCCCTGCCCCTCCCCATGGTGTAGAGAGACTGTGGTATAGTCCAATTGTCCCCATCAGTTGCAGATTTGGAACAGCTGGTTCCCCTTTCTTTTGCCAGCCAATCATCTCCAGCAGCTTCCCAAGTTCCCACAGAACTGGTATTAGAAAACTCAGTCAACAAATACAACGATAACTATGTTATCTGGTTGTGTGTGGTTAAAGAAAGGTCACCATACAGTATAGGCTGTAGTATGGTGTATGTTTTTTTTATATAGGACTCCCCATTACAGATACATTCTTCCCTTAAGTCATTATGTACATTAGCCACTTTTCTTAAATGCACTTTACTGTACTTCTACTCTCTATTATTCTATCTATCTTTTAACTGCATTAATGGGCCTGCACATTTAAGAATTTCACCCATATTAATTGTAATGTGATGTGACAATAAAGTTTGATTCTGATTGTGATTGTGATTCTGATGCTGTCTGTGTGGCTGCTGAGGCGACCATAACACTATTTTCCAAATTTCGATTATTATTATTAAAAAATGTATATTAACCAATTAAGCCTTATTTTATTCTTAGTCTATTCAAAAATAGCAGAGCTTGTAGATCTGACATGTTTGAAAATGTAATACTTTTACTTTTGGTACTGTAAGATATTTTGATGTCAATACTTTTACCAAGTAAAAGTTTGAACAAATTCAAAATGTGACTTTTTCACAGGAGTATATCTACATTGCAACATGGCTACTTTTACAGTAGGCTACTCAAGTAAAAAAAATTACTGTACTGTTGCCGGTCTAACCTAGAACTTCATATATGGAACTGGCTGACACATCAGCACCATGGGCTCCGTATTTGGGCATGCCTGACCTTCGAATGGATATGGTTGACTCATCATGACATCATCGGGAATGACAAGACACCCTCGACAGACCATAATTATATAAAGAGCCACAGTCCCAGATTCAACCAACGATCTAGAGAATCTCCAGGACTCGTCTCTTCGACAAAGACCCCTCGACCTCCAGGACCTCTTATCTTATCAGGATTCCCACATTACTCTCGTAATACTACCCAGGATCTATAGGCACTTACTCCTTTTGGCTTCTGCTGCTGGTTGCCTTGAACCGCCCTTCGAACCACACAGGTTAGATAAGTCCTGATTGGACACCGCTGTGCCGGGGTCCTGGTCTCTTAGACAACGCCCCCCTTTACTTTGAGTCATATTTTTCACGGTCCTTCCAAATAATATAAAACAAAATGCCGGCTGATTATGATAAAGACGCTTACCCGGAGCCTCCTCGCAAGACCCCGGCCGCAGAGAAACACACCTCGCTGCCCAATCCGGCCCTGCTTGTGTCCAAACTCTTCTACTACTCGGTGGATCTCCCTGTCACCACGTTCAGACGTGTTGTGGAGAGGATCCAGGCTGGCAACAAGTCCGTCTACTACCACCAGAGGTTCCGGCGTGTTCCTGAGCTGACCGAATGCCAGGAGGGGGATTTCCTCTGCTACTATGAGGCAGAGATGCAGTGGAGGAGAGACTATAAGGTGGACCAGGAGATTGTGAAGGTGGTCCAGGACCGTCTGAGGGCCTGTCAGCAGAGAGAAGGTCATAGTTATCACCAGAACTGTATGAACGAGCTGCAGCTTTTCGGTGACGTCGCCAAGGCCTTCAGTTCACGATACGCCGACCTGGGAGCGTACGCCAGCGGGAGGAAATGTCTTATGAAGCAAAAAGAGAGAATGATGGCGGCTCAGGCTCAAGAAGCCTAATTAAAGAACCGGTTTCATGTTCTGACAATTATTTGGGGTCCCACTTGTAATAGCCTCACGGCCCACCAAATAATTGCTTATATATTTATCAATGAATTGACACAAAAGTTATAGATTTGTTTTTTATATAATCAACTTAATCAATTAGTCTGTGCAGATTGAACAGATTGTATTACACTTTGTTGTGCAATGATGGTGAGCAAAATAGCAATATATAAGAATTGAAAATAACCGATCTACAACTTACGTTGTAAACTTGAAGATTGGCTATTTATTTCAGCCCGTAGGACTACCTACATGCAGTGACAAATATCACCATCCCCGCCCGGCTTCCCTCCGACGAACACAGGCCAATTGTGTTTGTGGGAGCAGCTACTTTTTTACCAATGCGCCACCCGAGCACTCTATTTTTCCCCTTTGAAATGATAATTGTTAATTAATTGTAATCGTAAAAGTTTGAAATAATCATGATATTGCTGAAGTAATAATACAAAATGTAGCATTGCTGCCAATTATCAGCCTCCCTTTATCCTATAAAACTTTGCTTATGTGTTGACACCGGTGGACGTCACAAACTGGCGCCTGTGCCCAGACAGTTATATAAACCTTGTTGGTGTCACTGCCGGGGAACCAAAAGGTCCCAGGTTCAATTCCCAGGCCCCAGCTACTGTATGTGCCGAGGTGTCCATGAGCAAGACACTTAACTCTGCTCCCCCCTCAATATGACCACCTGAGCAGCCATCAGCTGGGTGATGGCTGCTATCATGACTGATGATAGGTTCTTGGTTTACCTAGATTACTATTAGATGTATTATCTTGTGTTTACGGGTACCTTGCTTACTGTAAATCGCTCTGGATTAAGAGCATCTGCTAAATGCCTAAATTGTTATTTGAAGTTGTTAATGAATCTACAAGGATTAACAGCGTGTACACTGTCTGGCTTCAGACAATGTACAATTGTTGCAGTGGACAATTCCTATAAAGAACACGGATGTCACATTTGTGTTCTTTCGCGTGTGCACAGGTGCGCATGGCCCAGACCGCTGGTAGGTGTGCATGATAAAGGTAAATGGTGCATTTACATAGCGCTTTTATCCAAAGCGCTTTACATAGATTGTGCATTACATTCACCCATTCACACACACATTCATACACCGATGGCGGAGGAAACCATGCTAGGCACCAACCTGCTCATCGGGAGCTATTAGGGGTTCAGCGTCTTGCTCAAGGACACTTCTACACTAACTCTTCTGGGGAGCCCGGGATCGAACTGGAAACCTCACAGCTTACCATCCGGCCGCTCTACCAGCCACTCTACCCCTGAGCCACTGCCGCCCTAGGGGTGTGCTGATACACTAATTTCACCAAACGATACGATACGATATTTGGCTCACAACTTCGATACGATTTCGATACGATACGATACGCACTTTTTTATTATGAAAATATATGGGGGAGAAAAAATGAAAACAAATAATTCTGTTTTTGCATTATTCAGACGCAAACTTGTAGCTTTTCAGCAACAATAGCCGTTTTGAATCCAAATAGGGCAATAGTGTGACACCTGACCCGAAAAAAACAACATGTTGTCACCCTTTTCACCTCGGGGCTGTTTGCATGCCTGATTATTATGATTGTTTTTTTTTACGATTTTTTTCTTTCTCAAAACGATACATATCGTCACGAAAACGTATCGCGATATATCGCGGGACGATATATCGGCACACCCCTACGCCCCACTGATAATGACAGTGGATCTTATTGTACTGTATGTATCCTACTCCTCTCCACATCCAGGCAGCACAATGTTGCTTGGGTCATAGTAGTTGTCATCAATCAGAGGAAGACCCTCCACTTCTCGTTGCTTGATCAGCCTCTCGGCTTCCCTCCTGGCCCACTGCCGCATGCCGTGGTCTGGTAGGTAGTGGATAAACGTTCCACCGAGAACAAGAGCCACGGAGACGCCCAAGAAGAAGCCTATCTTCATGTTCCATTCGTCAACCACGGGATCAGTCGAGAACCCATGGAAATCTGGATTCTTCACGAACGGGCTGACCTCGCCGTGTCCGTGACTATTACCGGCATGAGACGGCTGTAAATCGGACGTGGTGGCAGAACCGGCGACTCCGGACGACTGCGACTGGGAGACAAAGCGAGCCGTTGCATCAGGCCGAAGACGGGCCAAACCGGGCCCAAAACGAACCCAACGAGACAACATATTGTCCCGTTATGCTCAGCACACACTGATACTGATGATATCACAACCCAGAACAGGAAGCCTGTATTCCTGTATTAAGCTGATGTTTAGTCTTTATATACTGTCTGGCGGGGATGCTCTCGTCATCCAAGTGATGTCACAAATCATGTCCATAAATGGAGTTCTTCCTGACGGTCCAGTTGGTTCTGGAGCAGTGATTATCAAGTTTTAGAATTTCAAAGGCCCTCAGTTTGTTTGCCCTTATTATTATTATTATTATTATTATTATTATTATTATTATTATTATTATTATTATTATATTTTTTTTCTCTGGGACCCCTATCCACAGGTTAACAAAACAGGCTGGAGGGGGCACACCGGCAGTGCTGATGCTGACTACAGTGCAAAGGTATAAGAAAAATGAAAATCAAAGGTATAAGAAAAATTAAAAGAGGTCACACAGCTCGTAGCCACGATGCAGAAATGTATTTTAATATGAAACCAACGTTTGGACCATGCAAAGAGGTCTTCTTCAGGAAGAAGTATGTTAAAAAGTTAAAGCCCTGCTCTGTATTCTGACCGTAATCATTGCTATAGACTAGAGTGTTTGTTCAGTAACAGGATCTCCCTGTCTCTCCAGCTCTTTAAAGAGAATACATTTTCAGGTGGGTTGCAGATTTTCAGCCATTCAGGAGAGAGTACCATTTTTTGCCTGGCATGGCTAGACTAATATCACAATTTTTCTTTTTTTTAATGTGGCAGATTCGTCTGGTTTCCAGACTACCCATTTTTCAGATATAGTGGTACAGTTCCAATTTTGTCTGCTAATTTCTTTGTGTCATCATTTCCAATTTCACTTGATTATCTTGTATCCTTCCTGTGTAAGTTCTCTCACCTGTTTGGATAAGATTGGTATCCCAACCTGAAAATGTATTTTCTGTTTACCTAAAAGCTGCTCGAGAGATATGGAGACTCCTGTTACTGAACAACACTCTATAGCAATGAGTACTATCACAATATAGAGCAATTTAACACTTAAATAAAAACTCTACTCTGAGAGTGTACAAAATTAGCCTCCCTTTGCACAGTGCTGCAGCCTGGTGGCCAGATTGTGTATTTCATTCCCACAGGTAGATTTTTATATAAATGGGTGTTGGACATAAAATGCATAACATTAATACATATTAAATCAATTAATTGGATGATTGGACCTGAGTTCATGATGTTTCATCAACATTTTATAATTATATATTTTTTCCAGGGGTGGGAAACATCTAAAATACCATTACAGCTACCAAAATAAATAAATAAACACAAAACACTCCTTTTGTTCATTTTGGGTTTGGGACCGCAGTGACACAAGGCCAGCACTAAACAAACACAAACAGTGATTTTGATATCAACTAAATGTATATGCATTGGGTAGGGAGTTTGCATGCTATTTAGGTACTTCTCTGAAAGCAGTTATGGCTCATACAAACATTAGTCCTATACAATAACATTACATCATTCATATACCAGAGTACAATAGAACAACAAACAGTGTGTGTGTGTGTGTGTGTGTGTGTGTGTGTGTGTGTGTGTGTGTGTGTGTGTGTGTGTGTGTGTGTGTGCGCGTGCGTGTGTGTCTCCACTGTACAGACGACATGCACTTCGCGGATCGTTGTGTTTGCACAGTTTGTCCTAGGAGGCTTGCCGTTGTGCTAGTCTGCTAACAAGCTAAGTCAATGTTTTGGTCATGTTTTAATGTTTAACCATGTTTTACACAATTATGCAGACGTCTTTATAGTTCTGCTTTTGAGCCGACACGTAATTATTTAAAAAGTGCAGTCTCCTACAGATGTAATAATGATAATGACGTGTGTTGTGGGAATAGTGAAATGATGAAGTTTATTATAATGTTTGGGAGCTTATAATAGCTCATCAGTCAACTTCTGCAGCAGCTATAGTGTCTGATTCCACCATGTAATAGTTCCACTGCACATTGTATCCTAAACCAGTGGTGTAAAGTAACTAAGTACATTTACTCAAGTACTATACTTAAGTACAATTTTGAGGTACTTTTTTACCTTACTGTGGTATACTTTTACTCCACTAAATTATTTTTTTACATTTTAGTTACTAGTTATGCCTACTTTGCAGACATCAATTATTACATTATAAAACATACATTAACCACTTTAGCCCTATTTTATACATAGGCTATTTGAAAATAGCAGATCTACAAGCTCACAACGCATCGCATCGCGACACGTTGTGAGCTTGTAGATCTGCTATTTTCAAACATTTTAGTACTTACATTTTGATACCAATGCTTTTGTACTTTCACGCAAGTAAATGTCGAATTCCGGACTTTTACTTGTAACAGAGTGCTTCTACATTGCAGTATTGATACTTTTACTTAAGTAGTAAAACATTTGAGTACTTTTCCCACCACTGCAGTGACTGCACAGACTACTGACAGCATGGCTGTATTATCTGCTGCTCTGACCCCAGCCATGATCCTCCTCACTTTTACACTGTTAACATGTTTAATGCACATCAGCTATCATTCTGAACACGAGATCATCATCAGGCAGATCAAGTCAATCGGTGCACATCAGCAACATCCCGCAGCATTAGTGAGACACCTGATCCATTCAGCAAAGCTACAGAGCAACGCAGTGGACAGAGGGAGAGTCCCTCTGGAGAACATTAACCCTGAGCAGCCACACACACAGCCAGTGGTGGAAAGTAACCAAGTACATTTACTCAAGTACTGTACTTAAGTACAATTTTGAGGTATTTGTACTTTACTTGAGTATTTCCAATTTCCAATACTTTTACTTCTACTCCACTACATCTCGGAGGCAAATATTGTACTTTTACTCCACTAGAATTATTTGAAAACTTTAGTTACTAGTTACTTTTCAGATATAAACTATGATATAATGAAACATACATTAACCACTTTAGCCCTATTTTATACATAGGCTATTTGAAAATAGCAGATCTACAAGCTCACAACGCGTCGCATCGCGACGCGTTGTGAGCTTGTAGATCGGCTATTTTCAAATATTTAGTACTTTTACTTTTGGTACTTTAAGTACATTTTGATGCCAATACTTTTGTACTTTTACTCAAGTAATTTTTTTATTTTGGATTTTTACTTGTAACAGAGTATTTTTATATTGCAGTATTGGTACTTTTACTTAAGTAAAGAATTTGAGTACTTTTTCCACCACTGCACACAGCCGGGGCAAAACGACACTCCCGCTCCCGGAGAAGATGATAATAATACATGTGCCATGAGGCTGGAGAACAGGTTCGACTGTGCCAGGGACAGAGTCCTTAGCCAGGGTGAGTGTGAAGAGAGAGGCTGCTGCTTTGCTCCTCCGCCTCATCATCACAGTGAGGTTTCTTCTGGGGGACCACCGTGGTGCTTCTATCCACGCTCATACAGTGGCTACGGCATGGGACCACTCACCCCCACCCCACGGGGCCGGGCTGCCACCCTGACACGCTCCCACGCCTCCTCCTCCTACCTCCCCGGGGAGGTAGCCACCCTCCGTCTGGAGGTCATGGAGGAAGGCCAGGGTCGCCTGCACCTCACCGTGAGTCCGTCTGTCTCTATAGGGCATACACGGGCAACTGGCCGGCCCGGGGGCCACATGCGGCCCCCCACCTTCACTTAATGCGGCCCGCAGGTTAATATGGGAATAGTGATATATTATTGATTTCAGCTGTTTACAATTCCAAACATGCAAACATGACCCGCTTTCATTACTTCAGTCTATATTAGTAGCTTAATGACTAGTATTAAAACTGTATTGTCTTTTTTATGTCCAATGTATTTGTATTTAAGTTCATAAAGTTTAACATAAGTATAACTAAATGCATTTGAAATAAAATAAAAAACTTTTCAGGATTTCAATTCAAAAATAGCAAAAAATAATTCAGGATTCCAATTCAAAAATAGCAAAAATAGCAGATCTACAAGCTCAATGCATCGCATTTGCGACGTGTTTTGGGTTTGTAGATCGGCTATTTTTGCTACTTTTGTGTGACATAGAATGACGAAGTAGAGAATTAATTACTAAAAAAGTTAAAATACAGAGATAAGATGTTTCTGTACAGTATATGCAATGTGGCTCCTCTGGAGTGAGAGTGGAAATATAGTGGCCCTCTACATCATCAAAGTTGCATCACCCCTGCTATAGGGTCTGGCTGGCTGTCTTATTTCTGCCTTATTTTACTTGACTTCAGAAAGAGATGGAGTACGCACAAGTATGTAATGTTTAAGGCTGGGCACCAAATCAAATATCACAATATTAGTGATGGTGATGACAATATCTTATTGTGACGATGATATAACATTTCTTGTGTTGATGTGTTGTGAGCTTGTAGATCTGCTACTTTTGCTATTTTAAAGTGATTGAGTGATTTAAAACCACGAAAAGACAACATTTACGCCATATTAATACATTCAAATATGCAAAATCCCAGACGATATCTAGTCTCATATCACAATATCAATATATTGCCAAGCACTTGTAATGGTGATGTATATTATTATTATATAATGTATTAAGATGAAATACATCAGGTAGATATGTCATCCTGGTTAAAACTATGCTTTATTTCCCTCCAGATAAAGGACCCTTCATCTCAGCGATATGAGGTTCCTCTCCCTCATGATGAATACACCATGAACACTGATGTCCAGAACCCACTCTACACAGTTGAATTCCAACCTGAACCGTTTGGCTTCGTTGTGTGTCGTAAATCCAATGGACGGGTAATGTAAGTACTAGTAGTGGATTATATCTTATGTTCTGTTCTGTACAGTAATTGTTCAGGTTATTGAGATCATTACTTGTGCGCATATTTAGACGTTCTTATGGTTGTTAGGATGGCTTATCATAGCATGTATCATTGTGTTAAAGCACTGTTTCTCATTAATGTCCTCATTTAGTGCCACTGGACGTAAAATACGTCCTATGTAATAAGCCCTGTGCCACAGAACGTTTAAAACCGTCCAAAAAAAAGAAAATCATTTTTTTTTTGTGGATTTTTTTTTTCAGAACCCAAGATATGATGATTTGATAATGTTCTGCTCCATTCACTTCTTGTTTAACTTCTTACTGAAAAAGGCTGTATCTCGGCTCATAAGCACTTTATTTTTACAATGAATTTTGGCTGTGGCACTGAATGGCACTTTTTTACAATGAATTTTGGCCAGTGGCACTGAATGAGTTAATGTCAGGTTTGGAGACCACCAGGGGTCCAAAATGGACCTTTATGGGTCCGTAACTCTGAGAGTTGGAATCCCATGGCCTAATGCATATGAAACTGTGGGTCTTTGAAATGAAAAGGGTTGAGAACAAATGTATTAAACCAGTGGTTTTCCACCTGTGGGTCGGGCACATGGTTTTGGGGGTGTCCCCAGATGACAGTAAAGTGACATTTTAAGGACTTTTAAGAACCTTTTTATATTATTATTTAATATGTATCTGTGTGGGGGGTCCCAGTTCAAATATGATTATTTGGAATCATCGTGTGTTTTCTTTCCTGTCCAGTGTGAACACCACGGTGGCTCCGCTGCTGTTTGCTGACCAGTACCTGCAGCTGTCCACTGCTCTGGCCTCCTCCCTGGTGTCTGGCCTGGGAGAACACTATGCTCCTCTCACCCTGGACCTCAACTGGACCTCTCTCACCCTGTGGAACAGAGACATGGCCCCTCACGTGAGTCACCCTCTCTCTCTCACCCTGTGGAACAGAGACATGGCCCTCACGTGAGTCACCCTCTCTCTCTCACCCTGTGGAACAGAGACATGGCCCCTCACGTGAGTCACCCTCTCTCTCTCTCACCCTGTGGAACAGAGACATGGTCCCTCACGTGAGTCACCCTCTCTCTCTCTCACCCTGTGGAACAGAGACATGGCCCCTCACGTGAGTCAGTGAAGCGTGATTTGGGAAGGTACGGGACCGGTTGGCAAAGCCCGCTCTCCCGGGAATTCAAACCGCGCCCCTGACTGTCGCCTGCTCGAAAGGTACATAGGTGGGCCTTGCTGTATGTTATGCCACGCAGTTTAGTGACAGGACACTGTCACAAAAAAAATAAAAGACAATATAAAAGACAGCTTTTGTGCATTTGTGCAGTAGGGAGAGGCATTCTCACATGCCCTATTTTCCTGTACAGTTTGTACAGGTATGTACAAACTGTACCTTTTTGGCGGAATAGTCGAGTACAGTACTTGCTACTCACGTGAGATATAAGCGCAGTATACAGGACTACTGAGACTAGGCATTTGGGTGATGAGAATGATCAAGTATAGGATCCATGATCCATCCATCTGCAGGCTGGCAGGAGAGGCTGTAACTTAACCATTGAAATAAAAAAAAAGAACGGATGGTTTTCTGCTGAGGAAAGAGCAATGAAAGCGACCAATTCCAGAATAATATATTCTCATATCTCAATATATTCTATATGTTATCATCTATATCATTATCACAATCATAGGAATGCGGGGGGATCACAGAGGTGCTCCTGCAGTCTAAAATCTCCTCATTCCACTGCCAAACATAATCTTAAATCAACTCGCTCGTTCTGGTTTTTTAAAAGGCCCTTAATTAGAGCATAATGTGGTGGTGTGCTCTCTCTCACTATTAAAGCAACCTCTCTCAGAGAGAGAGAGAGAGAGAGAGAGAGAGAGAGAGAGAGAGAGAGAGAGAGAGAGAGAGGAGAGAGAGAGAGAGAGAGAGAGAGAGAGAGAGAGAGAAGAGAGAGGAGAGAGAGAGAGAGGAGAGGAGAGAGAGAGAGAGAGAGAGAGAGAGCCCATTCATGGTCGAGGGACCGTCACAACGGGTGAGTTGGACTGGTTGAATGAACCCCTGCCAAGAACAGACTTGCGTAATTAAACAGTAACGTATTTTAACAGTAGGCAAACGGATGCACACGATGACCGTCTCCATCTATTTAGAAACTCTTTCGGTATAGCCAGCAGAGAAGCAATTATGTAAAACCTATATAAACAGACTAGCGTATTTAACAGATGCACAAGACGGCCAAAAGTGCCATTAGATAGATTTACATTCTGGAAACAGCCAGCCAATGTAGACGGTCGGGGGGCGCGGTTTGGATTCCAGCGGCTCTCCGGGGGGGGGCGGGGTTTGCCAACCAGTCCCGTACCTTCCCAAATCACGCGTCAGTGAAACCTCCACACCAAATACATATCTGTTACTGTCACAATTCAGGTCTTCATATCCAGGTGTCTCTTGTAAAAGAGATCTCTCAATGGACTTCTTGGTCAAATAAAGAATAATATAAAAACATTTAGTGACAAACAAAGCAATCTTATTGTTAAATGATCAGCCCATGAGATACTCTATTTTCCCATCTTTGAACCATTCCCACATTCTGAATTTAAAATGAAAAGTACAGTAGATGTTCACAGTGGTTTATTTTATTTTCTGTAGAGTGATGCCAATCTCTATGGCTCCCACCCATTCTACCTGGTACAGGAGGAGGGTGGTCTGGCCCATGGAGTCTTCCTACTCAACAGCAATGCCATGGGTACTGGGATATAACTTTATTAATGCCATGGCTAGTACTGGGATATCACTTTATTAATGCATGGGTACTGGGATATCACTTTATTAATGTCATGGGTACTGGGATATCACTTTATTAATGTCATGGATAGTACTGGGATATCACTTTATTGATGCTGTAGTTGTCAGAAAGTCCTATACTTTAAAGGCACTACATGGTTGCCAACGCTAAAAGAAGTTTCGACGTGTGCTCAAAAACTTGATTTTAAACTGTCCACTTAGTTCAAAAAAGGTTTATTCTCCGTCACTGTCAGCCATACAAAACATAAATGCGACTTAAACTTAAATGCACGGGAATAATAGCCCAACCGTTCTCTAAAGCACAGTCTAAAACTGTGTGCCTCTGCCACAAGCAACCACCTGCGCTTGATTGCAGACTGGCTTAAGTATCTAGACACACCTTGAACTTGACCGCGCCCCGCAGACGCAGTGACGTCATAGAAAGGAAGAGACAGAAATCATATGGCTCTAACAAATTTCAGGCACATCCCAGAGCATCCCATTAGCGATATAGTAGGGCTTGTGTACATAGCTTGTACTTCATACTAGGTTGGGATAGACAGATGTAGTTATTACTAAATGTCTGAACCCTGTTCTGTGTTTAGAGGTGATCCTGCTGCCTGTACTGTAATGAATGCTAACTGTCTGAACCCTGTTCTGTGTATAGAGGTGATCCTGCAGCATGTAATGTCATTATTATTAACTGTCTGAACTCTGTTCTGTGTTTAGAGGTGATCCTGCAGTCTGTAATGTCATTATTATTAACTGTCTGAACTCTGTTCTGTGTATAGAGGTGATCTTGCAGCCTGCTCCTGCTCTCACCTGGGTGACCATCGGTGGAATCCTGGACCTCTACATCTTCTTGGGTCCTGACCCCCAGAGCGTCGTCCGACAGTACCTCCAGGTCATCGGTATGTTGGTCAAACTTCAGTGGTTCTCAAAAAGAGGGATCCGGTGGACCCCCAGGGGTCCTCCTCCTTTAGGGGGTTCCAGGGGGTCCCCAGCGAAGTGATGGATAGTTAGGAACAAAATGGACTCTTAGCAGGTTCTGTAACTCCGAAAGTATACAAATGGAACCAAATGGACCCTAACGGGTCCATTTGGTTCCATTTGTACACTCTCAGAGTTATGGGGGTCTGTGGCCTAATGCATACCAACCTGGGGGTCTTTGAAATGTTTTTTTTACTATAAAGCTGAGCTATCAGGGCTCTGCCAGCCAAACCATGTTTCTCAACTGTTCAATGCACTGCCCAGTGCCCACATAGCCCAGACATCCTGGGTTCCGTTCCCATTTCTAATTTAGCCATAGAGTACAGAAGTCCTGACGTCACTCGTTCATCCCCAGGTTCATAAAGTAATTTCTCTATGGAGAATAACATTGGGTCATCATAAAATCGTCTCATATAAGAATTGTGGTCCAAAAATAAACAAACTGTCTCGGCGATATTGTCAGGGAGGAGGTTCTGTATCGTTTATGATAGTCAGTCACTTATATTTGATACAGTCTGTTTCTGGCCAAAAAATTACTAATTCCGGCAGAAGTAACATTATCGTTTTCTCACTGTAAGTTGATATCCATAAGAGTAAAACCGCCGGGGTCATTTGTTTATTTTTGGAACACAGTTCTTATTTGACGCGATATTAAATACGTCTTTGGGGATTCAGAATGGGGGTGGAAAACCGCGAACCAGGTAGACAAACCTAGGATGTGTAAATTACGTCAGACTTCGGTGCTCTATTTAGCAGACGCTCTTTATCCAGAGCGACTTACAGACAGTAAGCAAGGTAAACACATACATCAAATGCATAGAGACAGTGTAGTGCCTCAGTAAACTAGGATCACAGGTAAACCAAGAACCTAGCATCAGTCTAAACAATATAACATCCAAAAATATATAATCTGTACATTGAAACGATAGAAACTAAGACCGCATGGTCGTCAAGGCTACTGTAGGTCAAGTGCTACGGGCTGAGGTGGAGTCTGAAGAGGTGAGTCTTCAGATTACTGACTCATTTCACCCTCATCTTACCTCTCTTTCCTCTTGCTGTCTTCACTGTAATGTCTCAACATAACAGAGCTACCTTAAAAAAAACATCTTAAAAACAAGATAGGCTGGCCCGGACCGCCGGCGTAGTGGTCCAGGCACATAGGCTCCCTAAAGCAGCCTGACAGCGCGTCGCGGGTTCGAGTCCCGATCCCGACGGCCTTTGCTGCATGTCACTCCCCATCACTCTCTCCATTTACTGTCAGACTACTATCAGAATCAGAATCAGAATCAGAATCAGTTTTATTGTCACATCACAGGTTTACAAGGTAAAAAAGTGGGTGAAATTCTTTTTTGTACATCGTTCCCATCGCAACGTTAGTTTCCATAGAAAGAAGAGGGGGGGGGGGGAGAGAAGAAGAGGGTGGGGGGGCAGGTGGGAAGGAGATCAAAACAAGAGAGCAACAGAAGGCCAGACAAGTTATCTACATATTTACAAATTACCTGAGATAATAAAAAAAACTAAAAAAAACTAAACTAAGGTGCCTGAGCATAGCAGCAATGTATTGTATACTGTGCATGTTATACTTATACTGTGCATGATAGACAATGGACGGTTAAGGTGCTTAGAGGAAAAGGAGCACAATAAAAAAAGACCAAAAAAAAGTCAGTGCGTTATACAAGGGATTAAGGTGCAAAAGGTCAGTGCGTGTCCACCTAGAGTGGACTGACCCTAGTATAATCCGCAAGTAGCTCCATCCTATCAATAGTAGCTCCATCCTATCAATAGTAGCTCCTATCAATAAAGGCATAAAAGACAAAAAAAGAGCTCCTAGCTACGAAAAAGTCTCTCTAAGAATAGAGAATAGAGTCAGTCTCTAAACATTTTGCTCAGTAGAGACTGAGTACAGGTCTCTCATCTTACATGGCTAAAACTGAGTGGAAAACAATTAGAGTAAAAAAAACATCTGCCAACTGCATTGCAGAACCAATCCAAGGTCTTTAGGATGGTGCTGACTCCTTCACATTGGGGTCGGTGACATTACTGGCTGTAGGTTTGTTAGTGCCGCTTGTCTAGCGGCCACAGACCGTATCTGGTAGGCAGAGATCTCAAGATCGCCTGCAAGACGCGAGTCTACTCTAAATACAGCATTCAGTCATGTAACATGTTTGACTACAACATACGTTTAAAAAAAGAAAAACTAGGATTAGGATTTAGACGACTCTAAGTAGAATCCCCCAGAAGCAAAGATTTGAGTGAAAAATGTTTAAAAATAGCAGATCTACAAGAGTGCCGCGCTACGAGCTTGTAGATCTGCTATTTTTGAATAGCCAAAGAAATCAAAAAATTGGTTAATATAGATGTAAAATGCAAGAATACTGAAGGAAAGGCAGTGCACATGAGTGTATTTAAATGAGGGCATGTCTTGTCTTCACAGGTTATCCCATGATGCCTCCCTACTGGTCTCTGGGCTTCCACCTGTGTCGCTGGGGCTACCGGACCACCCACGTAACGCGGGAGGTGGCACAGCGCATGCACGATGCCAACCTGCCCCTGGTAAACCAATGTACAAAACAACATGCACGATGCCAACCTGCCCCTGGTAAACCAATGTACAAAACAACATGCACGATGCCAACCTGCCCCTGGTAAACCAATGTACAAAACAGGGGCGCAGCCATGGGTGGGCTGGGGTGGGCCGTGGCCCACCCACATAGAAAGCTGGCCCACCCAATCGATTTTGCAAAAAAAAGAACTTTTGTAAATATATTTTTTAAATTATTTTATAATAATTTTTTTGATAACAAATCGGTAAAATCAGGCAAAAATAAGAATTAAATCACATAACCCAACCTAACCCTAACCCTAAAACCGAAGTAAAGTAACAAAAAAACGCCCAAAAACGCCCAATATCCGCCCAATAACCGCAAATTCGCGCGTACGGGTCGGGGACACATGCACGCGCGTGCAGCGCGCGTGCATGCGTGCCCACCCGCTCCTGCTCAGGCCCAGCCTATACTAGCGTTCTGGCTGCGCCACTGTTACAAGACAACCTTTTTTTGGGGCCAGAATTCACAAACGGCATAAGCTGTATATATTATTTATATAAACTCTATAACAGTGGTTCCAAAACGGTGTGTCGAGGCACACTGGTGTGCTGTGTAGTAAATCTTTATTTCGGTCCATTTAAAAGAGCAAATATATATACAGTACATACATTTGAGTCCACTAATTAGTGGCACCGAAAAGGTGTAGGCTGAAGCCGAGGCTTATTTTGCCTACCCTTTTTGAAACAACTTAGGTTTAGAAAAAAAAAAATTACTAACAAATTTTCAAACATTGGTTTAACTAAGCTAAATTCATCAAATAAATTGATAGAATAAAAAAATGAAATCTAAGCAAACATTGGTTTAACAAAACTAAGACAAATCTAAGCAAAATACTTTTACACACACTATTCGAAGAGTAACAAAAGTTCCAAAATTAACAAAAGTTTCAAAACAAAACCAAATATCAGTTTCAAACATTGGTATAGCGCACACAAAGCATAATTCAGAAGGATCCAAGCGAGAGACTATCCAAGCACTGAGACAAGTGTCTTGAGATTATGTGACAACCTCACGTTATTGTTGCAATAAACATCTAGTATATGCATCTATACAAAAGTTCTGAGCAATTTTTTAATTGACTATATCAGTGCTTTGTGTGCACTCATTTCACAAATTATATATATATACCCTAATAATAAAGTATTCGCTAGGAATACAGGCGTGCTTTGAGATTTTGACTTGCCTATTGGTGTGCCTACAAGGTTGGCACTGCCGCTTTGACAGGTTTTAGTGAACAGCTGCTCAAGGCTTCTTCTGAGATGCTGTTGTGTTGTCTTGTTGTGTGGTTGTTTTTTGTACTTTTGTTGTGTTGTTGTGTTCATCAGGACGTCCAGTGGAACGACCTGGACTATGCAGATAAACGCAGGGTGTTCACCTTTGACCCCCGGCGTTTTGGGGACCTTCCAGACATGGTGCAGGAGTTCCACCAGAGAGGCATGAAGTATGTTCTGATCCTGGTGAGACATCTTCAACAATAACACCCACTGTACCCTCTAAAAGAGAATGAACTCCATTTAGCTGTTGTTGTTGTTGTAATAATGATGATAATAATAATAATAATACGAACTTACAGAGCGATTTTCTAGGTACTCAAAGTCACTTTACAAAACATTAAAAAAAAAAAAATTAAAGCAACTAAGTAATTATGTTTTAATACATGGGGATTAAATGGGAAAAGAAGATTAAAAACTGTTATAAGTTGTTGCAAAGTTGAAGAAATTAGGTGTGGAAGGCTGTAGCTGGGATTTGAATGTGGTACAATACAAAATAATAATTTTAAAGTACATTTAGTCCTGATGGAACAAGAAAGCTGACTTGAAATGACAGAAACTGAGTCAGTAACCACGTTTGTCCAGAAGATGGCAGCCTTGAACCTGGAATCAAACCTCATTCCATTGACATGTTTTAGGGCTACAAGTAGGCCTGGAATTTTGTCATTTTAGGGGCAAGGCCCCTTGGCCTTTGGTGTTGTCCATTTTTTTGATGGCACACAGGCCAAATGCCAGGGCAGGAAGGCCATCAAATAAAACAAGATTTTAGTCCATTGAAATAATTAATTGAATTTAAGGGTTAAGGATGATTTTAAATGTAATATGTAGACTATCTGCAGTGAACTAGATAAATTATGGTATTTACAATCTGATCCATGCTGAGCCCTGCACCAATCAAAGTCACTGGATTGGTTTAAAGATGGGGACTCAGGGGAGTTAAGAATTCAGAATCTCAACAAAAGACACTGATGTCTACATGTCAAGAAAGAGACACTGGTGTCTACATGACAAAAAAGAGACTGGCAGACATGCAAAAGTGTCACTTTTCAGCTACAGTCACCTTTTTGAACCCAAATAGGGCAATTGTGTGACACCTGACCCGAAAGAAAACAACATGTTGTCACCTTTTTCACCTCTGGGCTGTTTGCATGCCTGGACTGGTGTCTACATGACGAGAAAGAGACACTGGTGTCTACATGACAAGAAAGAGACACTGGTGTCTACATGACAAGAAAGAGACACTGGTGTCTACATATTGACAAGAAAGAGACACTGGTGTCTACATGACAAGAAAGAGACACTGGTGTCTACATGACTAGAAAGAGACACTGGTGTCTACATATTGACAAGAAAGAGACACTGGTGTCTACATGACAAGAAAGAGACACTGGTGTCTACATGACAAGAAAGAGACACTGGTGTCTACATGACAAGAAAGAGACACTGGTGTCTACATATTGACAAGAAAGAGACACTGGTGTCTACATATTGACAAGAAAGAGACACTGGTGTCTACATGACAAGAAAGAGACACTGGTGTCTACATATTGACAAGAAAGAGACACTGGTGTCTACATATTGACAAGAAAGAGACACTGGTGTCTACATGACAAGAAAGAGACACTGGTGTCTACATATTGACAAGAAAGAGACACTGGTGTCTACATATTGACAAGAAAGAGACACTGGTGTCTACATATTGACAAGAAAGAGACACTGGTGTCTACTTGACTAGAAAGAGACACTGGTGTCTACATGAGAAGAAAGAGACACTTGTGTCTACATATTGACAAGAAAGAGACAGAGGAGAAAGTGGTAAAGTCAGTCAGCTGGGGCATTAAAGCCACTGTGGCCTCAGGGCATGCCATTTTCTTGAGGGGCACAAGGCCAAACTGAGGGGCAACAACTGCCATGGCCTTCGTGGCCTCCCTGAAATTCCTGCCCTGACTGCAACTATTGATTGTTTTCTTACAGATTATTCTATTAAATACTGTTTTGATTAATCGAACAATATATATTTTTTCAAATAATGTTTATTATTTTTTATACATCAACAACAAAACAATGTTAAAGTTTTAGAAAAAATAAACAACAAAATCAATTAGTATGATTACCGTGACCACTTTGTCATACAACAATATCGCACAAACAAAATATCTAAAATCTACTACTAAATCTAAAACAAAAATTGCTATATGTGTGTTTATTAAAATCGATGACTTTTTATAATGGATTAATTGGATTATTTTGATGAACTGCTGCACTCCTACATGTGTTCCAGGACCCTGGGATCAGCAGCAGCAGCCCCCCAGGTACCTACCCTCCCTTTGATGATGGTCTCAACAGACAGGTCTTCATCAAGAACCTGACAGGACACACTCTCATTGGGAAGGTGTGTGTGTGTTCTCTGTCAAGAACCAAGAATGTATGTGTGTGCATTCGAGTTAATGCTACAATCTGGGCCATTTTGTAATGAATACAACTTAATGTTAATCAATCTGTAGGATAGAGTAAGTTAAAGGTGGTGCAAGTGTGTAAAATAAGTGTTCGATAGCTCTATATTCCAATAGCAATCATTGCTAAGTGTTTGTTCAGTAACAGGGGTCTCCCTGTCTCTGTTATATACATAATACTCCTCGGAGGTAAGAATCAACACAATTCTTTTTTTTCATGCATGTTTTATATTTTTGGGAAATATTGTTTGGATCAGGCTGAAACCTTGTCCAAATATGGGGTCATACATCACAGATACGTCATACATGACTGACGTCAATGAATAATGATGTCATAGAATGGTCCAATGACGTTCCAGATCCAAATGGAAGCCACACCCTTATTAGACCCTGTCTTGTTCATGCCTCAAAGGCAACCACACTATAGTTATTGTTTTGATATTGTTGCTAATGTGCGGGAGGAGCCAAAACCAAAGAATTGTCCCATGTTGTACGCCCGTCCAGGTGTGGCCTGGCCCAACAGCCTTCCCCGACTTCACCAACCCAGAGACCACCCAGTGGTGGGAGGACTGCATCACGCTGTTCCATTCTAAAGTCCCTGTGGATGGCCTGTGGATCGTGAGTAATGCACACAGAATACAAGAAACGAAACCTCGGTACAACGACCTAGTCGGACCCGGTCAAATCCGGCGACCTCGGAACGGTCGGCCAAGTCAAATCCGGCGACCTCGGAACGGTCGGACCCACAAATCCGACGACCTCGCCAAGCGGACCAAGTGTTCGCTTCACTGGCACTTCTCACCAAGCGGGCCGCTTATACTGAGCGTTCCGCGGGGGGAAAAAAAGGGTCCGACTAGGTTGCTGAACCGAGCGTTCCAGTTACCTGCGCACACACATAATAATGAATAATAATACATACGATTTATATAGCGCTTTTCTAGGTACTCAAAGTCGCTTTACAGAGCAGATAAAAACGACTTTATTAGAACCGACTAGTTAAAAGGTTAAAACTATAAAATAAAGGAAAACAAAAGGGAGGGGCAGGGGTTGGGGTTTTACGTAGGGAATGCAAGTCTGAAAAGGTGGGTTTTGAGTGTGGTTTTTAAACATGGTGAGGGTGGGGGGGGCAGCTCTGATGTGAGCTGGGAGTGAGCTCCACAGTGTGGGGGGGGGGGCAGCCGCCGAGAAGGCCCTGCTGTCACCCCAGGTTAAATAAAACACATGCACACACACACTCACGTACACGCACACGCGCCCACACACACGCACACAAGCGTGCACGCATACACTCACTCCAACACAACACAGGTCTGCCTGTGATGTGTGTCACACAGTGGTGATGCTAACAGCCTAATTTTAGTGTTGTTGGAACGCACATCGCAAATGTTACATTCCACATCATTCTACACATTAATGAATCAGACACTTTGTGATTGTATGCATTGTCTCTCTCCCCCCCCCCCCTCCTTCCAGGATATGAACGAGCCAGCCAGTTTTGTCCAGGGTTCAGTGGATGGCTGTCCTGACACCGATCTGGAGAACCCCCCCTACACGCCAAGTGTGTGTTGTGCTCCATATAACATTTACACAAGATCTACTTCAATCTCATGCTGTGTCATTTATTCTGTTATTTAGTTATTGTCTCCGCCAGGCCGAAAGGCATGGCGAGAGTATGTTTTACCCCCTGTCCGTCCCTCCGTGTGTCCTGTCAGTGTGTTAGCAGCTAATCTCCGGCACCGTTGGCCCGGTCGCTGCCAAACTGTGCACACACACTCCCTGGATGCCAATTCAGAACCTCTGCCCCAAATGTTTCACATGGGCCTGTCATAGCGCCACCAGGAGGCCGATTTGTGCAAAACCCATTTTTTCCCATTACTCCTACAGATTTTATCCAAACGTCATCCAAATCGGTACACAGTATCTATATAGTCATGTGATCAACACGGATCTGTCCGATTTCCCATATTCCATCCTCATTGGCTAAGGTTGCCTTCCAAAGTTTGCAGGATTGGTCCGTTTTGCAAAAAATGCCTCAAATCATGAACGCAGCTTGCGATTTCCGTGAAATTTCACACGCACATTCCCACTAGGCCCAGGAAGAAATGCCACCCTTTTCACATTGGCCTGTTACAGCGCCACCAGCAGGTCTAATTTAGCAAAACACACTTTTGGAACAAAATGCCTCAAATCATGAATGCAGTGTCCAATTGCCGTGAAAGACCTAAGAAGAAACGACACCCTTTTCGCATTGGCCTATTATAGCGCCACCAGGAGGCCACAATAACGTACCTGACCTGGCGGAGACCTGTGCTCCGAGGAGCATTTTTTCTAGTTTAGTATATTTTTCACAATAGTCATATCATATGTGATATGTGTGTCAGTTGTTCTCAAACCTTTTCACGTCTAGGACCCCCAAATTGAATGTACTTTTTACCGCAGACTCCCATCTGAAAGGTTTTTGGGCCAGGGACTCACATGAGAGAAGATTCTTCAGGGTTTCTAAAATAGCAGATCTACATAGCAGGTCCACAGCTTGTGAGCTGGTAGATCAGCTATTTTCGATGACAATAATAACTAATAATAAAAAGTGTACCTACATCAGTGGTTCTCAAAGTGTCATCAAAATTATCCAATATACTGTAGCATCTGTTTTTTTTAACTGCAAAGCATACAGCAGTTGTGTGTGTGTGTGTGTGTGTGTGTGTGTGTGTGTGTGTGTGTGTGTGTGTGTGTGTGTGTGTGTGTGTGTGTGTGTGTGTGTGTGTGTGTGTGTGTGTGTGTGTGTGTGTGTGTGTGTGTCTTTGTCTTCCACAAACAGGAATGGTCGGAGGCCAGTTGAACTCTGGTACCCTCTGCATGTCTGCCCAGCAACAGCTGTCCACTCACTACAACCTCCACAACCTCTATGGACTGACGGAGGCTAGCGCCACCCACAGGTTAGACACCACACTGCAGGGAACTCCTAACTGGAGCTAGTTTTTGATTTGATTCCAAAGAAACGACCAGTTTAAGGACAGAGATGCTGCAGTTGTGTCTGTTTGCATACATTGTTCTTTCAGTGGTGTGTCTGTGAAGTGATATTCTGCCCTACAAAGGCAAAAGACCCTCCAGAAAAACACAGGCAAAAATCCTTGATTATGCGGGCTAAAACTCTTGATTATGCGGGATGAAAATATGCATTTTTTTTTTGCAATTTTATGTGGTGAAATTGTGGGAAGTTGTGAAATATGCGGCAATATGCTATATGCGAAATATGTGAAAAGTTGCGAAATATGCGATGCAAAGCGCATATTATGCGATGCGATGCAGCCTTTTTGAAAAAACGTTACCCCCGCATAATTATGCACCATTTTGCTGATTATGCGGTAAATTCTGCGATCGCATAATCGCATTTTTCTGGAGAAAGAGTAAGAACATAACTTCTAACCTGAGCTAACCCTAAAGTCAGGGATCTTCAACGTTTTTCAGGCAAGGACCCCTTAGCTGAGAGAGAAATGAAGCAGGGACCCCCTCTATATTGTATACAGTTGTGTTTCAGATTAAACTTTTTTTTTTTCACTTGGTCTGCTCTTTTTTTCCCCTCTACACCTATACCTCTTTGCCAAAAAATAGCTGATCTACAAGCTCACAACGCCTCGCGCTGCGAGGCGTTGTGAGCTTGTAGATCAGCTATTTTTGGCTAAAGTTCTATAAGAAAATGGATGCTAGGGTTCAAGTGGTTAATGTAAAAAAAAAATCACACAAAGATTTGGCGGACCCCCTGTAGTAACTCTGAGGACCCCCTAGGGGTCCCGGACCCCCTGTTGAAGACCCCTGCTAAAGTCATATTTGTTTATCATTTCACAACATATTTTATGACTATTGTTTTGCTTTACCTTAACCTTTGACATGTCCTACGATTGCTGCTATTCTAATTGTTGCAATTAGAATAGCAGCAACAATATTAATATTGCTCCAAAACGGTGCAAAGATCTCTTTTAGGTGTAAAAGTGTGAACCTTTAAACTTGGGTTAATGTTTTTGGAGGGCTGTTGCTGAGATGGCATTTCATGCTGGCTCAGTTGTCGGTTTCTATACAGTATGATGTTCTAAAAAGTTGGCAGAGTCATAAGAACTCATTGCTGTTTGCTGTTGCAAAGGCAAAACACAGTCACTTCCGTATAAAAGATGTCATAGAAAGTTTGCAAATGTACTCTGGGTAATAGGTTATACCAGTAATAGAAACTTGAAAGCCACTTGTCTCAGTTTCATATTCTTATACTGTGTGCCCACCAAAGCGTTTCTTTTCAGCTGAAAACGCCAGGCGCTCCGCAAAAAACACTACCAAACGCCCCTGTTGAAAATATTTCAGCTCTCGGCACGCTGATAAAAACGGTACACGTGAACGCACAAGTGCAAAACAGACATTCAGCGCCCCGTCGTGCAAACAATTAAAAACAGGGGGAACAAAAAAATACGCCTTGGTGGACACAGCCCCTTAGAAGTTAATAGTGCCTTTTGCCTTTGTGGAAAACTTGTCCAAAACCGTTACCGTTCAGGAAAAAAATAACCTTATACGTATATATGTACATGACTATGTATATACAGATAGCATTTTTCCTGGGGTATATATACCAGTGTCAGTCTACCTTACGTGGATTATGCGGTCGACACACGCTGACATTTTGCACCTTAATCCCATGTACAACGCACTGACTTTTGTCTTTTTTTGTGTGTTTCTTGCACCTTAACTAACGTCCATAAGTATATCATGCACAGCATACATCTGCTGCTATGCTCACGCACCTTTTATATCTTATCTCAGGTGGTAGGGCTGTGAATCGTTTGCTATCTTTTGATTCGATTCCTATTCTTGGGGTCACGATTCCGATTTTTTCAAAACAAACAATTCTCGATTCAAAACGATTCTCGATTCAAAACGATTCTCGATTCAAAACGATTCAAAAACATAGGATTTCAGGATCTACTCCAGTCTGCTGGCATGAGAGCAGAGTACATTTACGTAGCTTTTACAATTGCAAAGGTTTTAAATGAGAATTGATTCTGAATCGTCCAACATTAGAATCACGATTCGTATTCAAATCGATTTTTTTCTGACACCCCTATCAGGTACTATGTGTAAATATGTAGATCATTTGTTTGTTTCCTTTGATTGATCTCTTTTCCCCCTTCGACCCCCCTCCCCCTTCTTCTTCTTCTTCTTCTTCCCTTTCTCTTTTTTCTATGGAAATAACAATACGATAGAATTATGCACGAAAACACATTTCACCCACTTTCTTTTTTTTACTTCTGTAAACCTGTGATGTGACAATAAAGCTGATTGTGATTCTGGGGGGGTTCCTCAGTGCTCTAGTGAAGGTTCTGATTGTGGGGTGTTCCTCAGTGCTCTACATTACATTACATTAGATTACAGTCATTTAGCAGACGCTTTTATCCAAAGCGACTTACAATAAGTGTATTCAACATAGGTAGGGAACGAAAACTACTAATCACCAGAAGTCTTTAGTGCATTTTCTGCAAAAAAAAGCAACCAAGAGTATACCTAGCGCTAAGGTAAAAGTGCAATATATCAGCTACCTATTTCCTTAAACAGATGAGACAAAATAGCTAAATCAAATGAGCATGATCTAAAACAAATAAGTGTATCGACTAAACAAGATCCAATAAACAATACAGCAATAGAAAACAAGCGTTCGTACAACTAGTTAACAACAAGTAGGTCAGGCAGAGAGGAAGGGTAGTGTTTCCTGAAGAGGTGGGTTTTCAGTCTGCGGTCTGCTCTAGTGAAGGTTGTGATTCTGTGGTGTTCCTCAGTGCTCTAGTGAAGGTTCTGATTCTGTGGTGTTCTTCAGTGCTCTAGTGAAGGTTGTGATTCTGTGGTGTTCCTCAGTGCTCTAGTGAAGGTTCGTGGGAAGCGTCCATTCGTCCTGTCCCGTTCCTCCTTCCCCGGCATCGGACGCTTCTCTGGCGTGTGGACGGGAGACGTCCGCAGCGACTGGGAGCAGCTGCACTACTCCATCCCTGGTGAGCGACAAAGCTTTGTCATTATCCAATAGACATTCAGGGCTCTCTAATCTGTCTGTTAATGCAGTACCCCAGGGGTCCTTGAGGGGGTTCCAGTGGGCCCACAGCTAAATAGAGTACAGAAGTCCTGACGTCACTCGTCCATCCCCTGGGTCGTAAAGTAATTTCTCTATGGAGAATAACATCATAGAATCGTCTCATATAAGAATTGTGTTCCAAAAATAAACAAACTGTCTCGGCGATATTGTCAGGGAGGAGGTTCTGTATCGTTTATGATAGTCAGTCACTTATATTTGATACAGTCTGTTTCTGGCGAAAATTTTACTAATTCGACGGAGGTTTTCTCACCGTCAGTTGATGGTTCATATCCATATGAGTCAAACCGCCGGGGTCATTTGTTTATTTTTGGAACACAGTTCTTATTTGACGATATTAAACACGTCTATGGAGCTTTGGTGTGTTTGGTGTTTCAGTTGATTTTATTTTATTTTATTTATTTAGCTATTTGACTACAAACTAAAAAAGTAGATTTAATCTTTTTGCACCCTCCTCCACATTCCCATCCCTCATCCCCCAGCCATCCTGCGTTTGGGCCTGTTCGGGGTGCCTCTGGCAGGGGCGGACGTGTGTGGCTTCGGGGGCGACACCACAGAGGAGCTGTGTGTGCGCTGGATGCAGCTGGGAGCCTTCTACCCTTTCATGAGGAACCACAACGACAAGCCCAACACTGTGAGAGACATGCTGTGTGCGTGTGAGTGTGTGCGCGCGCGCGCGTGTGTGCGTGCGTGTGTGTGTGCGTGCGTGTGTTTTGAATTTGAGACATAGACATGGTTGTTTTATGGTTAAAAAAAAAGATTTTATTAGAGCTAGGTTCTGACATGAAACGATTCATGTTGGGGATATGATTTGATATTTAGAGGTTAGATTTAGCGATTGGTTTTGGGAGTTTACTTTGTTCTGCGAGATGTCATGCACCGAACAATAGCTAATCTACAAGCTCACATCTGCTATTTTCAGCTATTCTTGGACTATTTAACTATCTTTTGACTATTTTCAATGCCATCCTGAAATCTTTATGTACCGTAATTTTCGCACTATAAGCCGCACCTGACTATAAGCCGCAGCAGCTAAATTGAATGTTTGGAACATATATAAGCCGCACTGGACTATAGATGGGTTTCCGCGCGACGTCATCACAGAGCAGAGTGCGCAATCTGCGCATGCGGGTGGTAGAACGAACCGGAAGCGCCATTCACTCTGTTGTTATTTTCGGGATTTAGATAGGCATAATGCTGCTATTTTAGGCATAATAGGCATAATGCTGCTATTATATACAAACAGATCCAACTTCCGACAAATCATTTTTATTGAGTAAAGAAGATATTACAAACTGCATCATTTAATCTACTTTCATTAAACCCGGTGAAGACCATTTCTTTTTTGAATGTACATTTGACTAGAGCTGCTGCGGGTAATAGCGCCCTCTACTGCTCAACCCTCCACTGCGCGCGCATCATCCTCTCATGTTTACAAACAGGAAACCCATCTATAAGCCGCGGGTGTAAAATCCATAGATTTAGGAGGTCCCCTAGTGGCCGTTAGCTGTAAAAATCCATAGATAAGCCGCACCGTTATATAAGCCGCAGGGTCGAAAAATGGGGAAAAAGTCGCGGCTTATAGTCCGAAATTTACGGTACTCACAAATGGTGTGTGTGTGTGTGTGTGTGTGTGTGTGTGTGTGTGTGTGTGTGTGTGTGTGTGTGTGTGTGTGTGTGTGTGTGTGTGTGTGTGTGTGTGTGTGTGTGTGTGTGTGTGTGTGTGTGTGTGTGTCTCCCCAGCCTCAGGAGCCATATGTATTTGGTCAGCGGGCCCAGGAGGCCATGCGCAGCGCACTGAACCTCCGCTACTCCCTCCTTCCTCTCCTCTACACTCTCTTCCACCACGCACACACTGCGGCTGACACCGTGGCCAGGCCTCTCTTCCTAGAGTACGTCTCCTCCTCTCTCCTCTGTGCTCAGCTGCTCTCCTCTCCTTGACTCATCTCTCCTCTCCTTGACTCCTCCTCTCCGTAACCCATTCAATCCGGGAACGAACGCATCTTTGTCATTTTTAGATGTCTTTGGCTATTCAAAAATAGCAGATCTACAAGCTCATAGCGCGGCACCGTGTTGAGAATACATGCATGTCTTCCTGCTCAGGTTTCCAGCTGACCCCAACTGTCAGACCATAGACCGCCAGTTCATGTGGGGGAAATCCCTCCTCATCAGCCCCGTGTTAGACCAGGGCACCGTGGAGCTGGCTGCCTACCTGCCCCCCGGCACTTGGTACAGTCTGCACGATGTAAGTACACCACACTCACTACCTGCCCCCTCCACTTGGTACAGTCTGCACGATGTAAGTACACCGCACTCACTACCTGCCCCCTCCACTTGGTACAGTCTGCACGATGTAAGTACACCACACTCACTACCTAGCCCCCTCCACTTGGTACAGTCTGCACGATGTAAGTACACCGCACTCACTACCTGCCCCCTCCACTTGGTACAGTCTGCACAATGTAAGTACACCGCACTCACTACCTGCCCCCTCCACTTGGTACAGTCTGCACAATGTATTTACTCACAGTAAGTAATATATTTGAGTTATAAAACAAGTGTTAAATAGCTCTATAGTCCCATAGAGAGAGAGAGAGAGAGAGAGAGAGAGAGAGAGAGAGAGAACTCAAACAGGATAAACAAATTAAATTGGAAGTGACTCAAACGAAACAATGAGCAGACAATGTTGGAACTGGAAATTCCTGGAACACAGAACCTGAAATTGTGGGTAAAATAGCATTGATTACTATCAGAATATAGAGTTTTAACCTTTTAACAAAAAAAAACTTGTGTTTTAATAAGATAAAATAAAAGATCACAGAACCTTTTAAATCAGAGAGGAGCAGGAGGTAAATACTTGAAGTTTCCAGTCCTTTTGACGGGGAAATGTTTTCTCTGACTAACAAAGCCCACCGTGTTTTAGTACTGTATGTGGTTGTGTGTTTTCTGTCTTCAGCTGTGATGGAAAAAGTACTCAAATGCTGCAATGTAGAAGTACTCTGTTCTGTTACAAGTAAAAGTCCGGAATTCTAAATTCACTTGAGTAAAAGTACAAAAGTATTGGTATCAAAATGTACTTAAAGTAACAAAAGTGAAAGTACAAAAATGTTTGAAAATAGCAGATCTACAAGCTCACAATCGCGACGCGTTGTGAGCTTGTAGATCTGCTATTTTCGAATAGCCTAGGTATAAAATAAGGCTAAAGTGGTTCATGTATATCTTATGATATAATGATTTATATCTGCAAAGTAACTAGTAACTACATTTTTCAAATAATTGTAGTGGAGTAAAAGTACAATATTTGCCTCCGAGATGTAGTGGAGTAGAAGTAAAAGTATAGACAATTGGAAATACTCCAGTGAGGTAAAAAGTACCTCAAAATTGTACTTAAGTAAAGTGTCCTCAGGGTCACTGTGGTTGTGTGTTACTGTGGTTGTGTGTGTTTTCTGTGTCCTGAGTGTTACTGTGCTTGTGTGTGTTTTCTGTGTCCTCAGGGTCAGCCGTTCTACAGCAGGGGTCAGTACCTCCTCCTGTCGGCCCCTCTGGACACCATCAACGTCCATGTGAGGGAAGGACACATTATCCCACAACAGGTGGGTACGGCGTTAATGTCTAAAGCCTCACTGCATGGTAGGGCTGTCAACTTTCCTCAGAAATTATATTCGAATATTGGTCTTAAAAATTTGCAGATATTTGAATATATTCGAATATTATTATTATTATTATTATTATTATTAAAAAATATATTAATTAAAAAATAAATTTAAAAAAATCTAATTTTTTTTATAAAATAAATAAATACAAAAAACAATGTGTTGAGTGCTCGGATCCAATAAAACATATATTCTGTTTGTTTTTATAACTTGATACATTGTTTTTTGTATTGTCCCTGTCAAATAAACATATATATATATTTTTTAATATTCGAATATGAATTTTCATATTCGAATATACATATTTTCCCCATATTCGAGGAATATTCAATATTCGAATATTAATTCACCAGCCCTACTGCATGGTATGGTCCCTCAAAATAACTTGGTCCATCTAAGGGTGTTCCAGACAGTGCCAATCCATTTTCTTTTCTTTTATTGTTTATTTGTACAATTAAAAACAACAAAGTAAGCAACAACAACAACATAATAGTGGATTGTTCAGGTGAGAGAAAAAAAAACATGGTGTTTATAAAGTTAATCTCACTTCATTTAACAACAAAAATACAATACAAATAGGAAAGTAATCAGAATTAATTTAAAGCAAACCTAAATTATTTAGCAACATAAATACAACATGGATACACAGTATGAATGAAAAAAAGAAAGAAAGATTACGTAGAATCAATTCTCTCCGATGTTTTCTTTGAAATGACACTGAAAATGTGACCATAATACGGGTGTGATACTGAATAGTAAGTCCTGCTGAGCTGTCACTGTTGTTTTGTTTGTTTTTCATTCCTCCATTAGTTTTTAATGTTCCTTTTAAAACATTTAATAGTATACATTTTTTTCTTGTTTGTAATTTAGTTTTTTAATGTTGACATTTAATTCAGGAGCCAGCCTTGACGACCACAGCCTCGCGCAGAAACCCTTTCTTCCTGACGGTGGCGCTGTCTGCTGGAGGCTGGGCTTGGGGGGATCTGTTCTGGGACGACGGGGACAGTCTGGACACCTTCCAGAGGGGAGACTACTGTTACCTCCTCTTCGTCGCAGGACAGGTTAGTTATGGAAGAGAGTGTCTTTTGAAACGGGTGCTTTTGAAGAGTCGATGGGAGAACTGAGGGTGCGTTGGGGAGCTCTCTGGTCACTCTGAAATTCAGAGGTCCCCCCTGTGAAATATATATATATAGCCTCCAGCCCCTGCTCGACGCCAGTGTTGATTTTGACAGCACATTTTGATTTAGTTTTAGTCATAGCCTTTTGAATAAAATTCTGGTTTAGTTTTAGTCATATTTTAGTCATTCTGAAATGTTCTACTTTTAGTCTAGTTCTAGTTGACTAAATATCATAAGATTATAGTCGACTAAATCTACAGTTGATTTTATAAATATTTTGGCAGGCCTTGATGGCATCGAATCGAAATAACTGAGGTGCATGCCGAAAATAGCCCATCTACAAGCTGCTTGTAGATCTGCTATTTTCAGAGCGTAACACCCGAGCACAACCAAACATAAAATGACTTGTCTTTTAGTTCTTACTGGATCTCTTCTCCACTAGTCCCTCACTGACACAGAAAAGTATTCAGCTTTGATTTTTTTTAAAAACTGACTTGTATCAGTCCTGCAATTTTCTGGGAGTTTGTTCCAGATATGTGGAGAATAAAAACTGAAATGTAATTCTGTCCCTAAATCATGCAATGCTTTATAAACCAATAGCCAGTATTTTGAAATAAAGATTTTTATCAGACAGGAAGCCATTGTAAAGAATGTTGATTTATTTAGAACAAATGTCACCAATGGATCATCAATACACAACAATGTCACTCTGTTGATTTACATAATCCACCCTGTGACTTCCATCTCTCGCCCTCCTCTTCAGTCCCAGGTAGTGAGTGACCCTCTCAGGCTGAGGGGGGCTCTGGACGGCCTGGTTCTGGGTGGTCTGCGGGTGTTTGGCCTGCCCTCCCCGCCGCGCTACGTTTGGGCCAACGGGGAGAAAGTCCTGGATTTCACGTACCGCTCCGACACCAAGGTGAGTTCTGGCTGACTCAGCAGTTCTCACTTACTTTTTAATACTTGGCCACATGACGGTGTTTCGTGGCGGAAATAACTTCTAACAAGCTCACCTGGGGAAATCTTTGGAAGACATTCGCACGTAATGACATGACATTTGGGCGACCATAGCTGAGTGTGTAGAGACTGAGAGGAATCGGAAGGTCCTCGGTTTTTAAGCCAACATTTGTAACTCAAATATTTGCTTCTGGGGATTCTACAAATGTAAATGGTGCATTTATATTATAGCGCTTTTATCCAAAGCGCTTTACATAGATTGTGCATTACATTCAACCATTCACACACACATTCACACATTCACACATTCACACACACATTCACACCGATGGCGGAGAAACCATGCAAGGCACCAACCTGCTCATCGGGAGCAATTAGGGGTTCAGTGTCTTGCTCAAGGACACTTCGACACTAACTCTGGGGGAGCCCGGGATCCAACTGGGAACCTCCGGCCACTCTACCCCCTGAGCCACTGCCGCCCCTAAATCCTAAAGCCTCGTACACACATTTAAAGCACTTCACGCATGCTTTTCACTTGCCTCGTGGGGGGGGGGGGAGCTGTTTCAATTCATTCCCTATGGAAGTCACATGGTTTTGATGCGCTGACTTGTCGCATGGCTTCACGGCTTCACCCCTCCTCCCCATGCGACAAGTCAGCGCATCAAAACCACGTGACTTCCATAGGGAATGAATTGAAACGGCTATGAATCATGCGTGCATCATGCGTGAAGTGCTTTAAATGTGTGTACTAACAGTTTTTTTTTAAACTTATGTTGCTATAATATCGGTGGTTCTCAAACCTTTTTCATGTCAAGGGCCCCCAAAATGATATGTATTTGGCCACAGAGCCCCCATCTCAAAATATTTTGTTCCAGACCCCCCCCCCTCAAAAATAGCAGATCTGCAAGCTCATAGCGCGCGGCACTCGTCTAAAATGACACAGATGTGTTCCCATATTGAATGGATTAATCTCTACCTTTAGATAATCAGGTTTGTCCTATTGTTGTGAGTATGATGCTAGTGTACATTATGTCCACACTCTCTCTCTCTTGTCTCTCTTTCTGTCACACACTACAGGCGTTGACAGTGACCAGCCTGGCCCTGCCCATGTCACAGGTGTTCACCGTCCAGTGGACTCTGTGATCCACTACTAGACCATGTGACATTTCACGGACCTCAGGGCCTCCTCGAATCACGGACCACCGCAGTCTGCTGCTCTGCTTCTGGGTGGACTGTTGGGAGGGCCTCTTCGATTCCAAAACCATTCCAAACTGGTTCCACTTTGAAAGAAATGAAAGTAGAACCTGCACCGGGAACTGCTCCTAAAAGCATATTTTGTTATTGATTTTCATTCATTTGAATAAATTATTTTAATACATTAAATAAGCCTCAGTTTGCATTTCTCAGACTGTAATGTTGCCACAGTTGATCCACCTCTTCTCAGTGGCGTAAAGTAACTAAGTACATTCACTCAAGTACTGTGCTTCTACTCCACTACATCTCAGAGGCAAATATTGTACTTTTACTCCACTACAATTATTTGAAAGCTTTAGTTACTAGTTACTTTGCAGATATAAATGATTATATTATAAAACATACATTAACCACTTTAGCCCTATTTTATACCTAGGCTATTTGAAAATAGCCGATCTAGAAAGCTCACAACGCGTTGTGAGCTTGTAGATCGGCTATTTTCAAACATTTTTGTACTTTTACTTTTGGTACTTTAAGTACATTTTCATACCAATACTTTTGTTCTTTTACTCAAGTAAATTTTGAATCCAGTACTTTTACTTAAGTAAAACATTTGAGTACCTTTTCCACCACTGTCTCTCCCCCTGACAAGGGGAAGAGACAGTGGTGGAGTTAATAAAGGTAGGAGTTAATAAAGAATACAAATTCAGGGATCAGATAACCTCAAATTACTGGACATTTCTTGCACAACCACCTTCTGTATTGCAACGCAATTACATGTTCTTTGTCATTGAAATAAATGTGATTTGGATTATGCGTATGATGTATTTAGATGGGAAATGTATATATTTATTTCTGAACTATTAGTACTATCCTGTTTTGGTATATAGCCTTTGTCCTCTACCTCCATAACATAAAACAAAATGATGTCTTGTTATATAAGTGGTGGAAAGAGAAGGAAACTGGCACCAATAAATAACACAGTTTAAGGGGAATAGTGAAGTTATGGGGAACCGTGAACATTTTAAGGGGAATGAATAGTGAAGTTATTAGGAAGGAAACCAAACTATGACGGTGGAGATTGGATGGCAAGGAAACAAATTTGCCAAAAATTTCCCACATCTCTCTGTACAACTATCTTGTTCCATCTGTGAACATCAAGATCTAAGATGTCGGTAAATCTAAGATATCTTGTCAACCTCAATCTAGTCAGACTGTCTGTCTGGTGGCTGAATACTTTGAACTATCATACAATATCTTTAGTTTCAATATGTCATATTCTATAAATGAAGGTTCTCAAACTGCACAGACCTGGGCCGCCAAATCTTTGTGTGATATGTTTTTTTTTTACCTTAACCACTTCAGCATCCCTTTTCTGAGGAGAACTTTAGCCAAAAATAGCAGATCTACAAGCTCACACCGCCTCGCGCAAAGAGGTATAGGTGTAGAGGGGGAAAAAAGTCTAATCTGAAACAATGTTATACAATATAAAGGGGGTTCCTGCTTCATCTCTCAATCAGCTAGGGGGTCCTTGGCCTGAAAACGTTGAAGACCCCTGCTCTAAAGGCCAAATACATCATTTTAATGTCATTTAAGGCCTAACATTTCTACAATTGCTACAAAACCTGTGTGGATATAGCCATTTATTTTGTGCATAAACATGAAGTTGAAGGCTAAATTTAGGTCTGATAAGAGATGATGATAATAATAATAATACATTTAATTTATATAGCATCTTTCAAAACAGTTACAAAGTGAACAGGAAAAAAAAATAGATCACAAAATATCTATGCAGATAAATAAACTGCATCATAGCCTACTGTACTGTAAAGTAAACAACAACAAAAAAGATAGATTCAAATCAGGAGGGATATAAAGCATTAAAAGCAGCAGGACATGTTTGCATAATAATAATAATAGGACTTATGCAAAGATTTAACATGCGGTACACCCTTATTTTTAACTCTATGGAGGTAGCCTAACATGTATGTTCACATCATGTGTAGCTATTTTTACATGATTTATGACCATTTCCCAAACCATTGTGTGTGCGTGTGTGTGTGTGTGTGTGTGTGTGTGTGTGTGCGCGCGCGCGCGCGTCCATGTGGACGTACGTCTTCCAATGTCCTCCCTAAACCCAGCAGCTGTGGAACCCTTGTTCCTCATTTACATTAAGTTGACCATGAGCAACACGTTATCTTCAGTTTTCCAGTAAATACCAGCAGGTTGACAGAACTCCAATTTCACCTTCTTATTGTAGGAATATGTGTGTAAATGTCTAAACGTAAGTGCTGTGTCTTTATTGTATTTTCATGTGCGTTCAATTGTCTATATTCTGTTAGCTGTAGAATACAACTCTCGTAGACGCATTTATGATTCTGACGTTTTCAATCTACGGGAGTTGTAGGGTTCATGCCCCATGGAGACAGGGACTTTCTGCACTATACCCCGTAGACACTCCAAACGTGTACAAATTGAAAATAAAGGTGCTTACCCCCAAGCCCCAAATGTTAACTGTCTCTACGTCGTAGTACTTTAATGTAATAATCTATATCTTTCAATAAAGAAGTGTTTTAATGCCGTCTGTGGCCGATTCTGTCGGAAGTTCCCAATGGGCGGTAGTGACGGTGCGCATCCGGTGAAACCCGGAATTACACTAAATGTAAACAGGAAGTGAACGAGGGTGAACAAATGGCGTTCGGCCACAGACACTTATTTATTGAAAGATATGGATTATTACATTAAACTACTACCGCGTAGAGACGGTTAACATTTGGTGCTTGGGGGTAAGCACCTTTATTTTCAATTTGTACATGTTTGGAGTGTCTACGGGGCATAGTGCAGAAAGTCCCTGTCTCCATGGGGCGTGAACCCTACAACTCTCGTAGATTGAAAACGTCAGAATCATAAATACGTCTACGAGAGTTGTATTCTACTTGTAGTTAAAGTATCGTTGTACATTTCAGCAGTTATATTGCCTTCTAAATCTAACATTATTTAGAGAGCTTGCATGTCTAGTTCAAGTTGTTACGGTGTGGTCGTTAATATTATGCCTAGTAGTATAGTAGGTTTGTTGTGTAATGTTGTTCAATTCCATGTGCATGATGCGGAACTTTGGCCATTGATGTGTTTGTCCACTAGAGGGCAGTCTAATACTGTATAATGTTCACCAGACAGACTCCAGAACAGGGTTCTTCTGCAACCTGTTTGACAAGAAGTGCCATGTTTCTATTTTCTTGATAGTCAATCAGTGTGCCAAATCAATTGATAATTCAGTAATTATGACACCACATCAAAATAAAACTTCCAACATATTTAGATTTTCCACATACATAAACCTTTTTTTTCATCTCCTTAAATATTTTTCTTTCACATCAGGTCATTGTAATCAGTGGTGTAAAGTAACTAAGTACATTTACTCAAGTACTGTACTTAAGAAGTAAAATGTTGAGGTATTTTTACTTAACTGGAGTATATATACTTTTACTTCTACTCCACTACATCTCAGAGACAAATATTATGCTTTTACTCCATTGCAATTATTTGAAAACTTTTTTCAAATACACAATACGATGCGACGCATTGTGAGCTTGTAGATCAGCTATTTTCAAAAAATCTTTATACATTCTATACACTTAAACTTGTGAAATGGGCCATTCTGCATAATGAGTACTTTCTACTCTTGGTACTTTAAGCACTTTTGATACCAATACTTGTGTACTTTTACTCAAGTACATTTTGAATACCAGACTTTAACTTGTAACAGAGTATTTCTACATTGCAGTATTGATACTATTACTTAAGTAAAGAATGTGAGTACTTTTTCCACCACTGATTGTAATGATCACCAGACCAGCTAGCTAACCCACCTGTGTCCCAGACTCTCTCCCCAGTCAGAGTTCAGAGTTTCAAAGCCAAAGTGTAGAATAATGCTTTTTATTACAAAAAAATGTTTTAAAGAAAAATTCTCCCTCAAACTTATGCCAGTGATCACCACCCTCCCCTGTGCCATTGTTGGTAACCTCTGCTCCAGAATGAGGAGCTTTCTCTACGCAAATACGCACTGGGTCAGTATTATATACAACAGCTTAGTTCCGATTGTGGGAATGGTTTTAGTTTATTATAAACCTTATTACTTTATAATGTATAATTAATATAGATGTTCTGCTACTGTATGTTTAATTTCCCAGGTGTGGTCATTGAAGCGGACAACTGACTGAGGGCGGATGTCCATCATCTCCAGCTCAGTGGTCGAGCCCATGTCTTCTAAAATGCCTAAACGTTGAACATGGTAAGTTGTATGTGATATTCTAATTGGTAGCTCGCAATGGTGTAAAAGTAACTAAGTACGTTTACTCAAGTACTGTACTTAAGTACAATTTTGAGGTGCTTTTTCTTTACTGGAGTATTTCCAATTGTCTATACTTTTTTAGTAGTTTAGTTACTAGTTTAGTTTAGTTTACTAGTTTAGTTACTAGTTACTTTGCAGATATAAATTGTTACATTATAAAACATACATTAACCACTTTAGCCCTATTTTATACCTAGGCCATTTGAAATTAGCCGATCTACAAGCTCACAACGCGTCGCATCGCGACGCGTTGTGAGCTTGTAGATCTGCTATTTTCAAACATTTTAGTACTTTTACTTTTGTTACTTTAAGTACATTTTGATACCAATACTTTTTTACTTTTACTCAAGTACATTTCTTATTCCGGACTTTTACTTGTAACAGATTACTCCTGCATTGCAGTGTTGATACTTTTACTTAAGTAAAACATTTGAGTAATTTTTCCACCACAGATGTGATGCATGGCCTTATGTTGTTAATGGTTGTTTTAAAGTCTGAAAATATAGTCATTATTTGGTATTTTATGGAATTCATAAAAAAATACACCATTATGGCTATAAATCCAAAGCACTTCGGATGATTTGTCAAAAGCAACGAGAAGATCAACTAGGATGTCTCTTGTCTTCTGATGTCGCTGTACTGCAATACATCTGAATGACCACTGGGTGGTGCATTAGGCTTATTATACCCACCCACAAGTGGAGGAAAAAGTACTCTCATGTTTCACTTATGTAAAAGTATCAATACTGCAGTGTGGAAATAATGTTACAAGTAAAAGTCTTTCACAAGTTTTCAAATGTCTAAAATGTATACAAATCTTGAGAAAATAGCTGATCTACAAGCTCACAATGTGTCGCATCGCAACGCATTGTGAGCTTGTAGATCAGCTATTTTCAAATGGATGAACTGTATATAGGGCTGAAGTGGTTAATGTTTTGTAATCAAAATCTACAAAGTCACTAACTAAAGTTTTCAAATAATTGTAATGGAGTAAAAGTGCAATATTTGCCTCTGAGATGTAGTGGAGTAGAAGTAAAAGTATTGAAAATTGGAAATACTCAAATAAAGTAAAAAAAAAAAAATCAAAATTGTACTTAAGTACAGTAAATGCGTAAAGGCGTAAATGTAATGAGTTACTTTACGCCACTGCCACCCACTGGCTACTAATGGATCTGTTCAATTTGTTTGTAAGGCTGTTTCCACAAGGTACCCTAGTATCATCTTAAAAAGCAAACAAGATTTTATTTGTTGATTTATTTATGTATTATTTATTTCTCATCTTTTTGGGATAAGGACATCATGACTCCAAGCCCTAGAAAGCGAACGTTGTGTTTCGTTTTGTTCTCCAAACACCCAGAATGAAAGGTAGGGTTAGTGATATTTTTGGGTATTTTTAGTTTTTTGTTAAAAAGGTTAAAGTACTATATTCTGATAATCATTGCTACAGAGCGTTTGTTCGGTCACAGGGGTCTCTCCAGCTCTTTAGGTAGGTGACAACATTTAAGCCAATCAGGAGAGAGCACTGAAAATGTATTTTCTGTTTAATAAAGAGGAGGAGAGACATGGAGACTCCTTTTACTGAACAAACACTCTATAGTAATGAGTACTATCACAATATAGAGCTATTTAACACTTATTTTAACCAAAGTAAATCACTTACCCTACCTTTAAAAAATAAAAATAAATCTCCACCTCTGCATGCAGGGCAGACAATGATTGTCGGGCATTATTACCTGATGATGTTTCATGTACGCTGGTGGCTCGATGATGGCCGTCAAAATGTATTTGTCCACAGACCCCCCCCATCTGCAAATATGTTTGCGCCAGGGACCCCTGTCCCAGATTTGTGTTGTTAAAATGATTCAAATAATATTCAAAAATGTATCACTTTTGTTTTTATTTAATTGAAAATGGCAGATCTACAAGAAAATAGCAGATTTACAAGCTCGTAGGCGGGCTATTTTCAAATATCCGATGCACGTCGGTTTAAAGTGCTCATGTGTCCCATATAGTCACTTCTTTTGGGCTTGTTTTCATAGACCATGGTTGCTTATTTCTCTAGCAGAGAATCTGGCAACACCGGTTCACGGGGAGCCAGCCGCGCTCTTCTCCTCCTCCTCCTCCTGCCTAGTAACAGTATCCAACGCCACCACTGTCCTCCCATCTCTATGGTAACAGAGTAGTGACCCCCTTCCTGCCCCCCCCCCCTTCCCCACATCACCTGCGCCACAGTCCGCACATTGATCCGTTGTCCTCGACAACCCTGACCCCCATTCCATCCCCCCCCACCCCGCCCCCCCCCCCCTGCTGCACTCCAGTCCAGCGCTCCTGAACTGCATGGCACACACGTTTTTTCGTTCACATTCACGGCAACGATTCGTTCAAATGATTCGTTCACGTTCTCGTTCAGTAGCGCTATTTTCTAGTGTTCAAAATTGACTCGAGTAAAAGTACAAAAGTATTGGCATCAAAATATACTTAAAGTACCAAAAGTAAAAGTACTAACATATTTGAAAGTAGCCTAGGTATAAAATAGGGCTAAAGTGGTTAATGTATGTTTTATAATGTGTGTAAAACACCGTCGTGGGAGCGGGGTTTTTTTTACGTCGCGTATGAACGTAACAGTTTCAGAAAGTGAACGAGCTCGTTCACGTTCACGGCAAATGAACTAGTTCTTTTGAACGAATCGATCGTGAACGACACATCACTAACATTTTTGTGGAGGCCTTTTGGGATAGTAAGAAGGGATATTGGAATAGATATTGTGTACCAGAGGCAGAGCAGCGGTTCTCACACTTTTTCATGTTCAAGCATCCCCCATATTGATATGTATTTGGCTATAGGGCTGTCACGATTATGAAATTTACTTGACGATTATTTGTCATACAAATAATTGCGATTAACAACTTAATTGTGTGGCTTTTAGGGCCTTGTAAACAAAAGTTTGCACGGGGCAGACCAGAACTTAAATACACAAAGAAATGACCAATACCAATAATCAAAATAAATAATGCAGTATTGCCAAAATACTCCATATTCGATACTCAATTTTTTTTAAATAAAATAGTGGAAATGGCCGATCTACAAGCTCGCAACATGTTTTGTGCCAGGTCTAATAAGGTCTTTCATTTATATTTCCTCCATCTGTGAATGTTTTTTATTTTTTTGCAGATTAATCAGATTGTACCAACCATACATTCATGAATCACTTTAAAACTGGCCTCCCTATTTTGGCCATGTCATTACAAGAGAATAATATGTTTTTATTTTCCCTCGATGCGATGCATTGGGAGCTTTGTAGATCGGCTATTCTTGCTATTTTAAAAATCTGTGGTCACTTTTTTTTAAATTTTGTATGAGATGTTGTGTACGGGCTCTGGGTCTGATTTAAGCCCTCTATGCCTTGTCGTATAGTGAAAATAGCTGATCCATAAGCTCATAGTGAGCTTGTAGATTGTAGGCCATATTTTATGCTTGCTATTTATGACCATAACATCCAGGGGTGTTTTGAAACCCTTTTTAGGGGTACTGAGGAACCCCTAAATTTCATGTTTACCCCCCAGCATGCCTATTCTGGGGGGAACAATCGCCAAAAAAAATAGCTGATCTACAAGCTCACGTTGTGAACTTAAAGGACGACTTCACCCATAATGAGCATTAGTGAGGACCAATTATATGAAGATTGGTTGAAAATGTCCGAAGTTGTCCTTTAATTGTAGATCGTCTGCAGTTGTATCTCGGGTCCGTCTTACTAAGAATAATTTAAGTGGTTAACAGTGGTGTAAAGTAACTAAGTACATTTACTCAAGTACTGTACTTAAGTACAATTTTGAGTTATGTTTTACTCTACTGGAGTATTTCCCATTTTCAATACTTTTTGTTCTACTCCACTACATCTCAGAGGCAAATATTGTACTTTTACTCCACTACAATCTTTTGAGTTACTAGTTACTTTGCTGGTATAAATTATTACATCATAAAACATACATTAAGCACTTTAGCCCTGTTTTATACCTAGGTTATTTGAAAATAGACGATCTACAAGCTCACAACGCGTCGCTATGAAATTGTAGATCTGCTATTTTCAAACATTTCAGTACTTTTACTTTTGATGAAGTAAGTGTTGAAGGTAGTAAATAACACCAGACTTGTACTTGTAACAGAGTGCTTCCACATTGCAGTATTGATACTTTTACTTTTGATAACTTTTCCTACACTGGTGGTTAATATAATATCCTCGATAATAATGCAGATATGGGAGATATTTTCACCAACAGGCGAAGCCTTATGAACAGACGTTGGAGGCTAGCTGTGTAGTTCCCCCCCCCCCCCCCCCTCCCTCCCCCTCCCCGAGCCGTGAGCGTGTCCGTGCCTAATTCACATCGGTGAGGAATCCCCAGCGGGACGCGGTTTGTTTTGATCAATGCGGGATCTGAGCGGGACGTGATTTGGCCCTCAGCGCGCACATCAATCTAACACGGAGCGGGGTTCAAAAACACTCCTTCTGAAGAACAGCTTTCAAAGTGCTCCTCTCTCTCATCTCATCTACAGCTCGCCCATACATACGCTCTGACGCACACATGCCTCTCTCTCTCTGTGTGTGTGTGTGTGTGTGTGTGTGTGTGTGTGTGTGTGTGTGTGTGTGTGTGTGTGTGTGTGTGTGTGTGTGTGTGTGTGTGTGTGTGTGTGTGTGTGTGTGTGTGTGTGTGTGTGTGTGTGTGTGTGTGTGTGTGTGTGTGTGTGTGTGTGTGTGTGAGAGAACATTCAAGTTTATGCAACCGTCCACCTACCCACCAACACCATTGCTCTCTCACATGAACACAGTACACAGACACAGACACAGTACACAGACACAGTACACACACACACACACACACACACACACACGCGCGCGCGCACACACACACACACACACACACACACACACACACACACACACACACACACACACACACACACACACACACACACACACACACACACACACACACACACACACACACACACACACACACACACACACACACACACACACACACACACACACAGGCACCAGAAACACACCTCACATAAACCAGCAGAGAGAGAGGATGGGGAATTGAAAGTCATTGTCAGATGATGTGGTGAAAGGTAGTTGCTTGTGTAGCTAAACCGTGGCCGGTTGCTAAACGCTGCATTTATATAGTAGCGCTGCGTTTCTCCAAAAGCGCTTTTTACAACAATGTGCATTGTTACGTTCACCCATTCAAGGACCACTTCACACATTTTCCAACCTAATCTTCGTATAATTGGTCCTCACTAATGCTCATGATAATACAGCAAAAAGATTTCATGTTGGAACGTTTTTCACACATTTTCAAATATAAAAAATTGCAGAAATTGATGATCTACAAGTTTACAACGCGTCACAAAGTGACGCGTTGTAAGCTTGTAGATCATCAATTTCTGCTATTTTTTACATGTATAAAATGATTATACGTCTAGCGGACCTGTAGACAGCGGTTCCGGTAGGAGACACAAAGGAGACTCTTTGTGTCTCCTTCCAGAACCGCTGCCGTTCATCAAATTATTGGCTTTTAGGAATGTGACAAAAACTAAACTATATCCATGAATTCATCAATTTAAGTCTCCATGGGGTGACTAATCGATAGGAAAAAAAGTCATTGACATGAAAAAGTTTACGAACCACTGTTATAGTGTAGGCTATATGAGCTGTTTGAACCTGTAAGATTCGAGTCATTGATTGATTTCCCCCAAAATGAAGGAACAAAGTGTGTCTTTATCACATACATGGGCAACTGGAGGCCTCGGGGGCCACATGCGGCCCCCACCGTCACTTAATGTGGCCCGCAGGTTAATATGGGAATACTGATATATTATTGATTTCAGCTGTTGCAATTGCTAACATGCAAACATGACTGTGACCCTCTTTAATTACTTCGGTCTATATAGAGCAATTATTTGTTTACTAACATTGAGACTGGATGCACAGGTGATTGTGTCATGCAATCAATTCTCAACCTGTTGTTTCGGGGTGCGTTGGTTTCAACACACCCCGACCCCCCTCTTGTGTGTTGGCTAGTGAGGCCATCCTAGCGAGACCTGATAGAATGGGTTTCATTTGGAGCCAGTGTGACGTCGTCTGTTAAGGGGTCTATTAGTAGCTTAATGACTAGTATTAATATGTATTTAAGTTCATAAAGTTAACATAAGTATTTGAAATTAAACAAAAATGTTACTTTTCAGGAGTCCAATTCAAAAATGGCAAAAAAATGTTCAGGATTCCAATTCAAAAACAGCAAAAATAGCCGATCTACAAGCTCAAGACTGCGATGTGTTTTGAGCTTGTAGATCTGCTATTTTTTGCTATTTTTGAATTGGAATCCTGAATTGGAAATACTTTTGTGACATAGAATGGCGAAGTACGGCATAAATGTACTAAAAAAGTTAAAATACAGAGATAAGAGGTGTCTGCCCTCTGACAGTATGTGCAACGTGGCCCTCTGGAGTGAGTGTGGAAATATAGTGGCCCTCTCCATCATCAAAGTTGCATCACCGCCGCTTTTTCAGGTCAAGGAGGGACACGTCTTTTTGTTTTGTTTCTGTAGTTTCTCCAAATAAGGGACGACGGTTCCTTATTCCACGGGACGGTTGTCCAGTCTGTGTGTTTTCAATCAACAGAACATCCTTCCAACACGCATGCAGGCGGCCAGCGTGCAGTGTGTAACTAATGTAACTAAAGTACATTTACTCAAATGCTGTACTTGAGTACAATCTGGAGATATTTTTGCTTTATTGGAGTATATCCAAATTTCAGTACTTTTACTTCTACTCCACAGCACCTCAGAGGCAAATATTGTACTTTTACTCCACTGCAATTATTTGAAAATCTTAGTTACTATAGTTACTTTGATTATTATTACAAATCATACATTACCCACTTCAGCCCTGTATACATTTCGGCCATTTGAAAATAGCCGATCTACAAGCTCACAATGCATCGCGATGTGTTTTTTTCTATGGATTAGTCACACCATGGAGACTTGAATTCATGGATATGTTTTATTTTTTGTTGCATTCCTAAGACAATGATTTGATGACCGGCAGCGGTTCCGGTAGGAGACACAAAGAGTCTCCTTTGTGTCTCCTACCCGAACCGCTGCCTACCGGTCCGCTGGTCATCAAATTATTGTGTTAGGAATGCGACAAAAAACAAAAAGAATATGAACTATCCCTTTAAGTACATTTTGATACCAAGTACTTTTACTTTTTTTTAAGTAAATTCTGAATTTCTGAGTTTCACTTGTAACGGAGTACTTCTACATTGCAGTATTGATGCTTTTACTTAAGTAAAAAAAAAAATGGTACCACCACCACTGGCAGCGTGCGACCAGGAGCAGTGCTCTGTGTGTCTGAAGAGCTCATGAATTATTAAAACGGGACTATTTCACGGCGGCGGCGAGCGGCTAAAATTAGGAATAGCCTTATGTTGGCTATAATTAGAAACCAGATGGAAGGCGCTCATTTATAATGGTGCATGGAAGGTTTTGACATTTCGAGGTGAGGATGCAGTGTGCGTGCGTGCGTGCGTGTGTCTGTGTGTGCGTGTGTGTGTGTGTGTGTGTGTGTGTGTGTGTGTGTGTGTGTGTGTGTGTGTGTGTGTGTGTGTGTGTGTGTGTGTGTGTGTGTGTGTGTGTGTGTGTGTGTGTGTGTGTGTGTGTGTGTGTGTGTGTGTGTGTGTGTGTGTGTGTGTGTGTGTGTGTGTGTGTGTGTGTGTGTACACACAGAACAATTCTGAGGTATTTGTACTTTACTTGAGTATTTCCAATTTCCAATACTTTTACTTCTACTCCACTGCAGTTCCACTGCAGTTCAGAGGCAAATATTGTACTTTTACTCCACTACAATTATTTGAAAACTTTAGTTACTTTGCAGACATGCATTAACCACTTTATCCCTACAGTATATACTTTGGCTATTTGAAAATAGCCGATCTACAAGCTCACAACGTGTCGCAAAGCGAGCTTGTAGATCTGCTATTTTCAAAAGACTTTTATACATCTTGAACACCTGTGAAACGGGACATTATGCATAATGAGTACATTTACTTTTGGTACTTAAGCACATTTTGTGTGTGTGTGCACGTGCACGTGCGTGTGTGCACCATGTCCCCTCAGTGGCTT
>NC_137615.1:4926672-4945063 GCF_963280865.1 Gymnoscopelus braueri
AAATTTGCCCAATTAAAATTGTCAAGATTTTGTGAAAATAGCCGTTAAGTTTAAAGTGGTTCAACTGATTTTGATGCTATACGAACTTATTTAGCTGGGGACCCCCTGGGACCCCCCTCAAGGACCCCTGAAGGTCCTCGGACCCCAGTTTGAGAAACACTGCTATACTATATATTATGTATACTGTGTGTATATATATGTAGCCTTACACTGTATGTATCACATATATTACAGTATATCTGTATCTGTCGGTGGAAACCTCATATCTCCTAAAACCAAAACTGATACTTTTCAGGATTCAAATTTTAAAAATAGCAAACGTAGCAGATCTACAAGCTCGAAACGCGTCGCTTCGCGCCGCGTTTCGAGCTTGTAGATCTACTACTTTTGGTGCTTTTGTGTGACACTGTAGGATGATCAAGTAGGGTGCTCATTTACGGAAAAAAAACAAAAAGCTTAAATATGGGGATAAGAGGTTACTGCCCGTCAGCGAATACAGTATATATACACACGCGCGTGTGCGTGTGTGTGTGTGTGTGTGTGTGTGTGTGTACACTGCAATGTCCCATCATGTTAAAAGATGCACAGAGACTGCAGTGTCACTGCTGACACAAACTGATGCCATGGACAGCCTCGATTGCTCGCCCCCAGGAGGAGAGAGAGAGAGAGAGAGAAGGGAGGGGGAGGAGGGGGGGGGGGGGGGAGAGGGGGTTGTGGGGAGAGAGAGAGAGAGAGATCGGGGGAGAGACATAGAGAGGGAGAGGGGGTTGTGGGGAGAGAGAGAGAGAGAGAGAGAAGGGAGAGGGGAGGGGGAGGAGGGGGGGGGGGGAGAGGGGGGTTGTGGGGAGAGAGAGAGAGATCGGGGGAGAGACATAGAGAGGGAGAGGGGGTTGTGGGGAGAGAGCGAGAGGAGGGGGAAAGGGAGAAGGAGAAAGGGTGAGCAAAGGAGGGGGCCGGGGGGGGAGAGAAAGTGAGAGAGGGTAACAAGTGAGAGATAACACCGAAAGAGTGTGGGGGAGAGAAGGCAGAGGTGAGACAGAGAACAAAGGTGTGTGTGTGTGTGTGTGCGTGTGTGTGTGTGTGTGCGTGTGTGTGTGTGCGCGCGTGCGCATGTGTGTATGTGCCCAGAAGGATAATGACCAAGCGAACCAAACAACACTAGAGATAAACAGTGGCTGGAACAGAACAGCAGAGGCTGATCAGCATCCCCTACAGCCCTGTGTGTGTGTGTGTGTGTGTGTGTGTGTGTGTGTGTGTGTGTGTGTGTGTGTGTGTGTGTGTGTGTGTGTGTGTGTGTGTGTGTGTGTGTGTGTGTGTGTGTGTGTGTGTGTGTGTGTGTGTGTGTGTGTGTGTGTGTGTGTGTGTGTGTGTGTGTGTGTGTGTGTGTGTGTTACTGTGAGCACCATAATATGTCCTCATAAGTATAGAATCATTAGTAAATAGACATTGTGAGGAACCATGTTTGGTCCTCATGAGAGAAATAGTTTTTATGGTTAAATAAATAGAGTCAGGCTTACAGTTTGAGGTTAGGTTTAGGATCAGTCATTTAAAGGTCAGATTTAGGGGTCAGAGTTAAGAGTTGTGCCATATGTATACTTAGTTGCATTATGTTTAGTTGTGTGCCAGTGTCACACTCCGAAAATAGCAGATCTACAAGCTCACGTCTTATCACAGCGTGTGTTGTGAGCTTGTTGATCGGCTGTTTTCAGTTTTAGGATTAGCATTAATAATTGTAAAGAAATTGTGTGTGCGTGTGTGTCTGTGTGTGTGTGTGTGTGTCTGTGTGTGTCTGTGTGTGTGTGTGTGTGTGTGTGTGGTGCCCCCCCATTTAATAGTACATCTGTGGGAACAACCTTAATTATCTTTCATATTTTGGTAAGCGTGCCATATAACATATATATATATAATTGCAGAAGACAGTTTTATACATTCAGTCAATAATAAATCAGTTTTTCATTAAAGATTTTAAAGGCCTTATTTTAATGAATAAAACATAATTTTAACCAGTCTGTATGATGTTAATACAATATGAATAATAGTACATCTGATCCTCCCAGACTTTTAGAGCCTGGTGTCGGGTAGGGCACCCACTGGTTGACAGTGTCAATAAAGTTATTTGAAGCAGACTGCACATCTAAACACTGGACACCAGAAGCGTGGCCATCTTTATTGTAGTTAGAACGTCATCGTCATTATCTCTCTGCACTGGGGAAGGGAGCCAACGGACAGATTATAGCTTTAATCATTTTTTCCCCAGAACTCTGTAACAAACTGGCCATATTATGCAAACAGTGGCTATTTTGCATCATACTTGGAGTTAAAGGTAGGGTAAGTGATATTTTTGGGTTAAAACAAAAAGTATTTTGTTAAAAGGTTAAAGCACTATATTCTGATAGTAATCATTGCTATAGAGTGTTTGTTCAGTAACAGGAGTCTTCCCGTCTCTCCAGCACCAAACAGAAAATACATTTTCCGGTAGGTGTCAAAATCTCAGCCAATCAGGAGAAAGTACCCATTTTTAAGCTTCATTTGTATAGTGTTCCAGTTCCAATTTTGCCTGCTCATTTCTTAGTGTCATTACTTCCAATTTCACTTGTTTAATCTATATCCTGATTGAGTTCTCTATCCTGATTGGATAAAATTGGAAATGAAACTGAAACGAAAATGCATCATCTGTTTTATAAAGAGCTGGAGAGACAAGGAGACTCCTTTTACTGAACAAACACTCTATAGCAATGAGTACTATCAGAATATAGAGCTATTTAACACTTATTTTAACCAAAGAAAATCACTTACCCTACCTTTAACTTTATGTGATGGGTACATTGAAAACATGAGCTACTTTTTTGGGGGTTTATTTTCCAATTTGGAAATGGATGTTTTATTTTTTTATGGCATGGGTATGAGTCTGCCGGAGGCGAGCCGTCTATGAGAGGGTGTGTGTGTGTGTGTGTGTGTGTGTGTGTGTGTGTGTGTGTGTGTGTGTGTGTGTGTGTGTGTGTGTGTGTGTGTGTGTGTGTGTGTGTGTGTGTGTGTGTGTGTGTGTGTGTGTGTGTGTGTGTGTGTGTGTGTGTGTGTGTGTGTGTGTGTGTGTGTGTGTGTGTGTGTGTGTGTGTGCCACATTTCTTGTGCACACTGCTAGTAATCCACTGGTTAACTTGATCAGGCTGATTAGGATGGAGGGGATGTTGACTTTAAGCCATCGCACTCTTAGCAGTGTTTGGTCTGTCGTTTTTATTATTGTAGGTTGACTATGCTTAGATGAGATGCCTATTCTTTTCTTTTGTTTTTATGATTATATTGTGTCATTGATGTCTCTATGAGAGCTGCTGTAACACCTTAATTTCCCTTCTGGGATGAATGAAGTACCTACCTACTGTACCTAGAGGTACGTCCACTAATTGTGTTTCACGTAGGTTTGTATACTTTTATAATGGAAGTCAATGGATCGGGCTGAAAAAACCTTGTCCACATTTTGAGTCGTACTTCATAGATGTGTCATAGACGACTGACATCATAGATCAGGGGTCTTCAACACGGGCCCGGCGCCACGGGGGTGCCTGAGGGGGCCTGGCACCCTCAGTTTGAAATTGTGCCCCCCAAATTGTGCCCCCTTTAGAGGGAAAAAAGAGCAGACCAAGTAAAAAAAAAACATCAAAAGTTTGCTATTTTTGAATTTGAATCCTGAAAAGCAACAGTTTTGGACACGTGAGGTTTCTGGTTTCCAGAGACGATATTTCACTTTTACGTTTTATAATGGAAGTCAGTGGGACTCAGATGGCACTGAAACCCCTTCCCCATCGTAGAGACCAGTGGTTCGCGACCTTTTCTGGATCATATGGCGGCCCTCTTGAAAATCTGGAAACACGTTTATTTTAACTCTTCTACTGCCAAAAACGTACTGCCAATAGATGTTTTTGAGAATGAAGCTATTGCCTGCCAATTATTATTATTTTTTTTTAATAAAAAAAAAGAAGAATATTCTTGTTACACAAAAGAACCAGGAGATAACATTTTCCAAGAAGTTGCTGCTCCATTCACTTCAATGTTAAAAAATAAACAGAGAAAAAAATTACATGTTTCCTATGTTTTACCTGGAAACATGCTGGCAGAGGTGGCAAACTATTATTGAAAAACCCTGGCAGTTTAAGAGTTAATGATCAATCAATGGATTGTGTCCCGTAGTCGTATACTTTTAGTATAATAGTAGAGGAAAGAAATGTCACCCAATGTGATGGTGCCTTACCTTGTCGCTGCACGCCGTTTCAAACAGCATCTTCCGTCATAAATGACTAGCATGTATGTTGCCGGTGCCTTGACGGCGTCGTAATGGCTGATTTTACACTTGGTTGCCATGCTGAAAATAGCAGATATACAAGCTCACAGCGCTCACAAAGCTTGTAGATCTGCTATTTTCAGAGCGGAAACACCTGAGGGCAACCAAACATAAAATGACTTGTCTTTTAGTTCTACTGGATCTCTTCTCCACATTTTAGTCTAGTTTTTATTTGTTGACGAAATCGTCAATATATGGAGTCTTAGTTTCAGTCATCGTAGCTTAGTTTTTATTTAGTTTTTATTTAGTTTTCGTCAGTGAAAAAAGGTCGACCAACATTTTTCGTCATAGTTTTAGTCCAGGGGTTTTCAACCAGTGGTCCGGGGACCACCAGTGGTCCTTGAGGGGGTTCCAGGGGGTCCCCAGCCAAATTAATAGTTAGCAACCAAATTGACCCTTATACAGTATGTCTGTAACTCTGAGAGTGTACAAATGGAACCAAATGGACCCTAACGGGTCCATTTGGTTCCATTTGTACACGCTCAGAGTTAAATGAACACTGATGATGGTGATACAGTGTAGATTGGGGACCCCCAAGAAATCTAAATGGTTGAGTCCCATGGCATATCTTTTCAAATGGGGGTCCCTGGGCTAATATTTGTCAATTTGGGGGTCCTTGATGCGAAAAAAGGTTGAAAACCCACTGTTTTAGTCGACGAAATCAACACTGCGTCTCATGAAGTGGTTCCTGAGATCCACATGGTTTATATCCAGTGGTGGAAAGTAACACTAAGTACATCTACTTAAGTACTGTACTTAAGTAACATTTTGAGGTATTTGTACTTTACTTGAGTATTTCCAATTTCCAATACTTTTACTTCTACTCCACTACATTTCAGAGGCAAATATTGTACTTTTACTCCACTACATATACTTGAAAACTTTAGTTACTAGTTACTTTTCAGATATGAATTATTACATAAAAAAACATACAATAACCACTTTAGCCCTATTTTATACCTAGGCTATTTGAAAATAGCCGATCTACAAGCTCACAACGCATCGCATCGTGACGCGTTGTGAGCTTGTAGATCTGCTATTTTCAAACATTTTAGTACTTTTACTTTTGGTACTTTAAGTACATTTTGATACCAATACTTTTGTACTTTTACTCAAGTAAATTTTGAATTCCGGACTTTTACTTGTAACGGAGTACGTCTGAATTGCAGTATTGATACTTTTACTTAAATAAAACATTTGAGTACTTTTTCCACCACTGTTTATATCTGATGAGGAGAGTCGTTGACCTGAATGGTTCATATGCTCTGTGTTGAAAAACGCTGTTGTTGTTGTTGTTGTTGTTGCTGATCAAATCATCATGGCAACACCTCTAGAGCAACACAAACCTGTCAGCTTTTATAAACAAAAACACTGCAAATAGTTCCTTATGAGTCATCGTGTGGAGTGTGGAATTATAGCAGCTGTGTGTGTGCGTGTGCGTGTGTGTGTGTGTGTGTGTGCGTGTGCGCGTGTGTGTGCGTGCGCGCGCGTGTGTGCTCGTGTGCGTGTGTGAATAGGTGAGACAAGACATAATCCACTGTCTTGGCGCAGCAGCGTGTGCGACACCTAGAATACCTGATCCACATTACAGAGAACAGATGCTGGAGTGTGCACGCCTACACACACGCACGCACACACACACACTAACTGCATACACAAGTGTGCGCATGGCAGTGATGTAAAGTAACTAAGTACATTTACTCAAGTACTGTACCTTTTTTTTAGGTACTTTTACCAGAGTATTTCCAATTGTCTATACTTTTACTTCTACTCCACTACATCTCAGAGGCAAATATTGTACTTTTACTCCACTACAATTATTTGGAAACTTTAGTTACTAGTTACTTTGCAGATATAAATGATTATATTATAAAACATACATAAACCTATTTTATACCTCGGCTATCTACAAGCTCACAACGCGTCGCATGTGAGCTTGTAGATCTGCTATTTTCAAACATTTTAGTACTTTTACTTTTGTTACTTTAAATACATTTTGATACCAATACTTTTGTACTTTTAATCATGTTCCGGACTTTTATTTGTAACAGAGTACTTCTACATTGCAGCATTGATACTGTTACTCAAGTAAAACATTTGAGTACTTTTTCCACCACTGACACACACACACACGCACGCACACACACACACACACACACACACACACACACACACACACACACACACACACACACACACACACACACACACACACACACACACACACACACACACACACACACACACACTAACTGCACAACTGCATACACACGTGTGCGCACGGCCACACTGACACAGACTCTCCTCGGTGGCCTGCCTGCTGCATGATGCAACACAATGAAAGGAACCTGATTATCATGGAGATTGGGGAGGCGCGTGTGCGTGTGTGTGTGTGTGTGTGTGTGTGTGTGTGTGTGTGTGTGTGTGTGTGTGTGTGTGTGTGTGTGTGTGTGTGTGTGTGTGTGTGTGTGTGTGTGTGTGTGTGTGTGTGTGTGTGTGTGTGTGTGTGTGTGTGTGTGTGTGCGCATGTACGCGTGTGTGTGCACGTGTGCGTGTGCATGTGGTCAGTGTAAAGGGCATGCTGGTGTGGACAGCCCGTTGCTGTGGTGAAATGAAAGGTTATTTAATACAGGCCCCCCTTTCTTCCTCTCTCTGTATGCCCCCCCCCCTCATCTCTATCTCTCTGTATGCCCCCCCCCCCCTCATCTCTATCTCTCTGTATGCCCCCCCCCCTCATCTCTATCTCTCTGTATGCCCCCCCCCCTCATCTCTATCTCTCTGTATGCCCCCCCCCCTCATCTCTATCTCTCTGTATGCCCCCCCCTCATCTCTATCTCTCTGTATGCCCCCCCCTCATCTCTATCTCTCTGTATGCCCCCCCCCCCTCATCTCTATCTCTCTGTATGCCCCCCCCTCATCTCTATCTCTCTGTATGCCCCCCCCCCCTCATCTCTATCTCTCTGTATGCCCCCCCCCTCATCTCTATCTCTCTGTATGCCCCCCCCCCCCCCTCATCTCTATCTCTCTGTATGCCCCCCCCTCATCTCTATCTCTCTGTATGCCCCCCCCCTCATCTCTATCTCTCTGTATGCCCCCCCCCTCATCTCTATCTCTCTGTATGCCCCCCCCTCATCTCTATCTCTCTGTATGCCCCCCCCCCCTCATCTCTATCTCTCTCTGTCTTTGTTTCACCCTAAAACACATGTACAAGGTCAATAGAGAGGAGAGGGGAGGGGAGGGGAGAGGGGAGGAGAGGAGTAGAGGAAAGTGGGAGAGGAGAGGAGAGGAGAGGAGAGGAGAGGAGAGGAGAGGAGAGGAGAGGAGAGGGGAGGAGCAGAGGAGGAGGAGAGGAAAGTGGGAGAGGAGAGGAGAGGAGAGGAGAGGAAGGTGTGATGTACAGCAGTAGTTCTCTAACTTTTTTGTGTGAAGGACCCCCATAAGAGAAGATTTCTGTTTAGAAAATGAATATATATATATATATATATATATATATATATATATATATATATATATATATATATATATATATATATATATATATATATATATATATATATATATAAATGGATAAAGTGGTGAAAATGATTGATGCTAGTATGTTACTACTTTTGCTAGGGACCCCCTGGAACTGCCCCCCACCCCCCCCATCCGTCCATCTCTCTCTGGCCGGCTTTCCATCTCAATTACTTGTCCGTTCTGTCTATCTTCACATCTGTGCCCGTCGCATGTCCGTCCGTCCGTCTGTCTGTCTGTCACCCTCTGTCCATCTGTCACCGTATGTCTGTCTGCCTGTCTCCTCTCGCCTGGTGTGACACGTCCCCCTCCCCCCCGATTACACTCTGTCTCTGTCCGCACGACTACAGCTGAGTGTAAGTGACTGACAGACGGACGGACGGACGGACGGACGGACGGACGGACGGACGGACGGACGGACGGACGGACGAGTGCTAGTCCCTCATCAACCGCTGAATCCCTATTTACTTTGATGACTGCATGGAACTTTACGCCTTTGACCTTAAAAGCACTGAGAAAGAGGGCAGATCACTCCGCAATGGCGGCTCGCGTGAGAGATGTTATTGTTCCAGGCGTTAGGCGGGACCCTCGACCATCGTACGCGCACCCTTTTATTTACATCCGGGTCCTCGTCGTGGCCACTACAGCGCTAAACATATCAGCGTAAACGGTAAAGAATGCCAGCACTGTTTTAATAAAACTCTGGCACTTAAAGGGATTCTAGGCAAGTTCAGAGATCAAAAAACGGTTGTCAAACAGTTAGTACCGTTAACTGACAACCCCTTCAGCCAATCAGCAGTTCAATCCCCTTCGGCCAATGAGCAGCTCCTTTTCCCCATCTCCAGCCAATATGACGCAGGGGGACTTTAGAAGGGGCCATGCCGAAAATAGGTTGCTTTATTCGGATACATATGTGTCACTGCCCGCCCCTGCCGGTTCTCTGATTAAAAATAAATAAATAGGCTCTGTCATGATTAATTGACCACATATATGAAGTTAAACAACTAAAGTCTATCCAGACGATATCTTAAAAGTAAATTCCGTGCCTCAAAAAAAGAAGTTTGAGAGCGTTTTAAAACCGAAAGTAAAAAGTAAAAACAGCGCGGCAGAAAACAATGGCGGCTCGTTCCATTTTTGTCGGCTGCACTCGGTTCCATTCGGTTTCACTCGAACTGTTCACACGGACGCACACATGCGTGCGTTTCATTTACCTCCCGGACAAACATAAACAGTAGGTTAAAATACGGATTTCAGAAAGAGGACTGTGTTTCAATGCAGGAGAACACCCCAGCATCATTATATAGTGGCTGATAGAGGGTAAAAAATGCAAAATGTATATATATAAATATTTTTAAAATGTTGGCTTAATGTTGCCTAGAATCCCTTTTAATGTGTTAATATAATATACAGTATTATCTTTTTCTGGACGTCCCTCATTTTTCTTGGTAATGTATTTGAATTTCATGTAGTTGGCAACTCTAACAGCAACTTCCTTGTTTGTGTACGAAGTCGTGAGGACTACTTGCAGAAAATAATTTGCGTGTGTGTGTGTGTGTGTCGTATTTAGTAACCATTTTAGAAAAGCAATAAGCTGTGATGCCAGGCCGTGGTCAGAGGGTGTATTAGAGGGTCGGAGGCCCTCTGCTCCGGGACTCCCTGCATCCCCAGGTCACTCTGAAATCCAAACCACGTAAACCACAGCCTCTTGTGGCATATTGCTTTTATACCGCACGCACACACGCACGCACGCGCACACATACACACACACGCACACACACACACACACACACACACACACACACACACACACACACACACACACACACACACACACACACACACACACACACACACACACACACACACACACACACACACACGTGCGCAGAGTCAGGAGCTAATGAATGTAGCCACGCCCCCTATTACCCATAATTAACTACTGTATATATTGGCACTCCTGAGGAATAGTCAGCCATCCTTTATTTATGCTGTTATTATTGTCATCCTTTAATTATGTGTTATTGTTTTATCTCATACTCCGGTTTATTGCTTTATTCTGGGTGTTTTTCTTATGTTTTGTTTGGGGTGGGGGGGACGGGGACGAGAAGGAAGGGAGGGGGGTTCCAAGAAGCCCGCCATCACGGCCTATTAATAGAACGCCATCATTGTTCCTTTTCCAAGCAGCGACGGCAACAATACTGTAGCGCACGCACACACGCACGCACACACACACGCATGCACACACACACACACAAACCGGTGAAACCGGTCTCATTTGAAGTCGCACGCGGAATGATACAAACCCACACATTTGCCCACATGTACAAGGGGGAGCAAAACATGCACGCACGTGCACACATCCTCGCTCTCTCGCTCACACACACGCACACACACACACACACACACACACACACACACACACACACACACACACACACACACACACACACACACACACACACACACACACACACACACAGTCACACACAGTCACACACACGTCTTTTCCTAGAGCTCCAGTCAGTGCAGTGTGAGAGGCAGAGGGTACACTCTGTTCCCCCAACAACAGACCACGGCTACTAACCTAGATCTCATTACACACCGCTAGCGCGCACATACGTACGTGTGTGTGTGTGTGTGTGTGCGTGTGTGTGTGTGTGTGTGTGTGTGTGTGTGGTCTGGCCTGCACTGCACTGTGGCTCTAATGCATTTTGCTGGTAACACGTTTATATTGGGCTAGCCAGGCTTACATGTCGTGTGACATGTTTGTGTAGTGGCAGTGACGTGTGTGTGTGTGTGTGTGTGTGTGTGTGTGTGTGTGTGTGTGTGTACTGGCATTATTTACTATACTTGTGAGGGACAAATGTCCGCACAAGTGTAGCAGAATTTGTGACATAGACATATTTGTGATGACTATATTCCTGAAATAGTTGTTGTACATTGTTGTTTTTCGCGTTAAGGTCCTTATTTACTCCTTACACACGCAGGGAGAATGACACATTAACATTAACATTGAAATGGATGTTTTTATGATTTTACAACTAGGAAAAGATTCAGATTCAGGTTAAGGTTAGGATGAGACATTTAGAGGTTAGGTTTAGGGCTTAAAGGGATAGTTCACCCTCAAAATGACTTTTGCTCTATGGATTAGTCACCCCATGGAGACTTGAATCCATGGATATTGTTTTTTTGTTAGGTAGGTTAGGGTATGGTTTAGGATTAGACATTTAGAGGTTAGGTTTTAGGGGTTATGGTTAGGATGAGACATTTAGAGGTTAGGTTTAAGAGTTATGGTTAGAATTAGACATTTAGAGGTTAGGTTTAGACATTTAGAGGTTAGGTTTTAGGGGTTATGGTTAGAATTAGACATTTAGTAATCTCTCAAGAACAGATTCTGCTCTCCGCTTGAATCTGTCGGGGGGGTTCGTCATAACGTGTACGCACTGGCCTACAAGTGGGCGTGCCTTCAGATCAGGAAGCAGGCCGCGCTTTACCCAATCAAATGTAGTGGGCGGGATTTACTGTCTGCTCTCGCTTCCCACTGAAAACAAACCGAAACTCATTTAACAATAGCGTCCTCGGAGCAGACAAAACCACGGAAAGATATTCAATTTTTTTCATAGAAACAAGTGGGCTTATAACCAAAACGATCCATGTTCTCTGGGAGAAGTGGTGTTAGTGTTCTGTGTAGAAATATTGTTAGTGGGAATGAAAACATAAGCACACCACCGGAAGTGGAGCGCTGAGGGCAGACCAAAAACCCCGGTTTCCTTGCACACAGACCTGTGCTCCATTTAGCTCCCCCCAGAGCCAAGTGAAAGAGTAAAAAACAGCAGAGGGCGCTGTTTTTCCTTTTTATTTGGCGATGGGTTCCCAGATTGGACATTTAGAGGTTAGGTTTTAGGGGTTATGGTTAGGATTAGACATTTAGAGGTTAGGTTTTAGGGGTTATGGTTAGGATTAGACATTTAGAGGTTAGGTTTTAGGGGTTATAGTTAGGATGAGACATTTAGAGGTTAGGTTTTAGGGGTTATAGTTAGGATTAGACATTTAGAGGTTAGGTTTTAGGGGTTATGGTTAGGATGAGACATTTAGAGGTTAGGTTTTAGGGGTTATAGTTAGGATTAGACATTTAGAGGTTAGGTTTTAGGGGTTATGGTTAGGATTAGACATTTAGAGGTTAGGTTTTAGGGGTTATAGTTAGGATTAGACATTTAGAGGTTAGGTTTTAGGGGTTATAGTTAGGATTAGACATTTAGAGGTTAGGTTTTAGGGGTTATAGTTAGGATTAGACATTTAGAGGTTAGGTTTTAGGGGTTACAGTTAGGATTAGACATTTCGTGCAGGGGTCTTCAACCTTTTCAGGCCAGGGACCCCCAAACTGATGGGGAGATGGAGTAGGGACCCCCTACCTCGTAGGGTAGGGGGGGCTACCACATATATTGTATATTTATGTATACAATTGTGTTTTATATTGCCTGCTCCTATACGCACCTGCCCCAGTAGGTGTGCAAAATAAAAAATCTCTACAAAATATGTATAAACATACCATGTTATTGTGCATTGTGCCTCCATTTATCTGTTTGCTATGGATTCATGTTATGTTTAAAGACAATTTGACATTTTTGGGGGAAAAAAACAATTTTGCGGACCCCCTGCAGTACCTCTGCGGACCCCCTAGGGGTCGCGGACCCCCTGTTGAAGACCTCTGATTTAGAGGTTAGGTTTTAGGGGTTAAGGCCAGTGTTGTTTACCGAAACATAGCCGATGTGAGCTTGTACTGTTAGATCTGCTATTTTTCGGCTTTAGGCTTGCGGTTTAAAAACGGCGATTTCGTTCGGCAAAAACAGCGTTCTTAAAATCGCTGTCGTAAAATATGGACAGGATTAGACGTTTTACGGGATTTAGACCGGATTACAGATAAAGAGTTATGCCTGATTTACACATTACAGTTGCGCGCCGGTGTCGTGCACCGAAAAATAGCTGATCTACAAGCTCACTGTGGGCTTGTAGATCAGCCATTTCTCGGCTTCAGGCTTATGGTTAAATTGGCATTGCAAAAAAAAATGGCATTAATGGAATCACTGTCTTAAAATGTCGATGTCCCCGCAAGTATATTAATACAACAAACGTGTGTGTGTGTGTGTGTGTGTGTGTGTGTGTGTGTGTGTGTGTGTGTGTGTGTGTGTGTGTGTGTGTGTGTGTGTGTGTGTGTGTGTGTGTGTGTGTGTGTGTGTGTGTGTGTGTGCGTGCGCGCGCGTGCGTGCGTGCGTGCGTGCGTGCGTGCGTGCGTGCATGCGTGCGTGCGTGCGTTGATGCATTCTCCTCTCTGTCAGGAGGAGAGTGGAGATTGGGGTTGGGGGGGGGGGGGTGGGGGAGGGGAAGAGGAGGCAGAAATTGTGATGAGCGAGACGAAGGAGGAGGAGAGGAAGAGGAAGTGAGGAGGAAGATGTGGGGGAGGGGAGGGGAGGAGGGAGGCTCATCTGTATTCTGGATGCAGCTCTGCCTGTTTGATCTGGAGGGAGTGCTTAGTGCTGCGTGTGTGTGTGTGTGTGTGTGTGTGTGTGTGTGTGTGTGTGTGTGTGTGTGTGTGTGTGTGTGTGTGTGTGTGTGTGTGTGTGTGTGTGTGTGTGTGTGTGTGTGTGTGTGTGTGTGTGTGTGTGTGTGTGTGTGTGTGTCTGTGTGTGGGGGGGGTGATGCGCGCCAGGGGTACAGGCAAAAAAAGGCTACACTGAGTATGTACGTGTGTGTGTGTGTGTGTGTGTGTGTGTGTGTGTTACTATACTTGTGAGGACTAGGGACCGCACGATATGAAAAATACATGTCACGATTAGTGTGGCAAAAACTATTGTGATTAACGATATTATCGCGATAATCAAAATCTGCTTAAAATGCCACTTTTGTTTAACCACTTGAACCCCCAGCGTCCCTAATTCTGGGGGGGAACGTTTGCCAAAAAATAGCTTGTAGATCTGCTATTTTTTCGGAAGCCGTACTGAATTTGCTGCTCAACAAAAGCTAATTCATCCTATAGCGTATGATGGAGGACAATTTCACGACATTTCTTTTTTACGACGATAAATGATACTAATGATGATCGTCCCATCCCTGGTGAGGACCGAATGTCCCCACAAGTGTACTAGAATATGGGGCTCTTCCCCAGGCTGGCAGAGGGAGAGTAGCGCCCAGGATTACATACAAGCTTAGGCATTGGCATCATGGCTCTAAAACGAGATGCTACATCTCAAGGGGCTATTCCTAATAAAGAATTTCAATAATAATGGGTGAAAAAATAGGGTCACAAAATCGTGGGATAAAAAAAAAGTGTACTGGAATATGAGAACTAGACGTTCTGAGGAACCATTTTTCTGGTTCCTTACAAGAAAGAAAAAATGTTGTTTTATGGTTAAAAAAATATATATATATTTTTTTCCTTTTTTTTTGTTTAGGATTATAGAACATTTGTGAGGTTTAGGTTTAGGGGTTGGAATTGAGGAGTTAAACACTATTTATACTTAGTTTCGTCTTGGCAGTGTCACGCAATCTCACGCAACTAGTCGCATCGCTACGCGTCGTGAACTTGTAGATCTGCTATTTTTTTCCTGCTTCAGGCTTCTACGGTTTAAAATGGCAAATTTATAGAAAATAGCGTTCATAAAATGTCCTCACCGGTATAGTAATACAAACGTGTGTGTGTGTGTGTGTGTGTGTGTGTGTGTGTGTGTGTGTGTGTGTGTGTGTGTGTGTGTGTGTGTGTGTGTGTGTGTGTGTGTGTGTGTGTGTGTGTGTGTGTGTGTGTGTGTGTGTGTGTGTGTGTGTGTGTGTGTAATTAGGTGTGAGGTGTTGGGTGCAGCACTTTGCTCATTAAAGGCAGTCTGGCCGCTGTCCAGCTTTGTGGAGTTCATCAACTGCCCCCCCCCCCTCTCACCCCCCTCTTCTCTTCTCTCATCTCATCATCCTTCCTTTCTTTCTTCCTTTCCTTTTTTCCCCCCCCTTTCATCTCTTATTTTTTCCATCTTTTTCTTTTCCCTCTCTCTCTCTCGCCTCGACCTTTCTCTGCTGTAATCGCTCCTCTTACCGTCTCTCTCTCTCTCTCTCTCTCTCTCTCTCTCTCTCTGTCTCTCTCTCACTTACACATGCGCACGCACGCACGCACGCACGCACGCACGCACGCACGCACGCACGCACGCACGCACGCACGCACGCACGCACGCACGCACGCACGCACGCACGCACGCACGCACACACACACACACACACACACACACACACACACACACACACACACACACACACACACACACACACACACACACACACACACACACACACACACACACACACACACACACACACACACACACACACACACACACACTCTCTCTCTCTCTCTCTCCACTCTCTCACCCTCCTCTCTCCCCGCACTGCTCTATCAAATCCTCGATCACTCCTCAGGCGACCATTCTCCCCCCCTCTTCTCTCTCTCTCTCTCCCCCCCCTGCTGTCTGTTCTCTCTCTCCTTCCATCTCCACCGTTGGATAAAAAAAAGCATCATTGCGACAAACCCCCCCCCCCCCTCATGTTGAGATGGTGTTATCGATATGGAGCTAATAAGGATATTAACCCATTCAATCCGGGAACGCATCTCTGTCATTTTTACATTTCTTTGGGCTCTTCAAAAACAAGCAGATCTACAAGCTCACAGCGCTATGAGCTTGTAGATCTGCAATTTTCTTTTTTTAATTGTGAAAATGTGTGCAAATCTTTGAATATATATACATTTTAAAGCAAACGTTTGTACCCTGTTAGCCCAAAGACATGTGTTCCCGGTCATAATGGGTTAAGAGCCTCGTTGTGTCGCGTTAACGGTGACTGCATAAATTCATATCCGCCGCGTCTCTCCGACGCTCGAGATAAGATCCTATGCGACGCTCGTAGGAATTATCAGCGGGTCGTTTGTCGTAAACCTGAGGTCGGTAACCGAGGGCAACCAACCACCAATGACCACTTGATAGCTTGTTGATCATATATACGTACCCCATACAGGGTTGCCAGGTCTGCTTATTATAATTTCCCCGCAAGATTTTATTAGAAAATAGCCGATCTACAAGCTCACAACGTGTCGCATCGCGACGCGTTGTGAGCTTGTAGATCTGCTATTTTCAAATAGCTGATGTATCTGTTAAAGTGCACATGTGGCCCATAGTAGCTTATTTTGGGCTGGTTTTCCTAGACCTGGTTGCTTGTTTCTCTCACAGAATCTGGCAACACTGACACCATAAAACAATTAATCTCTCCATTATTTTTTTTCGATTAATCTAATAATCTAGAAGTGTGGGTAGTTTTTGTTATATATCAAATATTCTAATTTGCCTCGATGTAGTGGAGTAGAAGTAAAAATATTGATAATTGGACATACTCCAGTAAAGTAAAAATACCTCAAAATCGTACTTAAATGTAACTTTCCTCTTCTACCCCGGATTTGAACCCGGTTTCCTGCGTAAGTGCTTAAGTGTTTACCATGAGCTAACAGAGCCTGCCTGCTTGCTCAGGGGAGAAATCAAATGGTGTTAAATTTGTGTCAGATCCTGTGTCTAGGTGAGACGTGACCTTTGACTCGATTTAAATGTCTCGATAGAAGAGCAGGGAGACACAATACAACCACCCCAATTATATAAGTTATATTGTATTAACATACTCTACCATACAGATTGTATCAGTTATAGTGTTTTAACATACTCTACCATACAGATTGTATCAGTTATAGTGTATTAACATACTCTACCATACAGATTGTATCAGTTATATTGTATTAACATACTCTACCATACAGATTGTATCAGTTATAGTGTTTTAACAAACTCTACCATACAGATTGTATCAGTTATAGTGTTTTAACATACTCTACCATACAGATTGTATCAGTTATAGTGTTTTAACATACTCTACCATACAGATTGTATCAGTTATAGTGTTTTAACATACTCTACCATACAGATTGTATCAGTTATATTGTATTAACATACTCTACCATACAGATTGTATCAGTTATAGTGTTTTAACAAACTCTACCATACAGATTGTATAAGTTATATTGTATTAACATACTCTACCATACAGATTGTATCAGTTATAGTGTTTTAACATACTCTACCATACTCACGCTGCACTACGCTGTTTAAAGCTGTAGACTCCACGTCCACGATGAGCAATCCATGAAAAACAATGCATGTGTGAAGGGTGCGCGATGGTCCTGGCTAAAGCCTGGAACAACAACATGTCTCATGCGAGTCACCATTGCAGAGCGATCGCACATCGAGAATGACTCGCTTTGCCCACTGTAAAAGATAAGGAGATACAGAGGTTTTTAGCAAGGAGATAGAATGGAAGCGGATGGCACGGTGATCCATCTGTCCCTTACTTCTTAGAGTGTTCATGGTGATTCCAGGGCTGCGCTAGCCCCCCCCCTTGTGGAAAAAAAACCAAAAGATTGATTTCACGTAGATTTACGTTTTTTTGACTTTTTGGCACTCCAACGGGTGTATTTGCATAAACATCATCTCAATGTGTTAACATACTCTACCATACAGATTGGACAAAATAAAATTGTATTAATTAACAAAAAGTTACGTAGTGCCCCTTTAAGTACGGTACTTGAGTACATGTACTATCAGTTACTTTCCACCACTAGCCCCCAGGGCTGACATAGCGGCTACGGTATACGTGACGTATCATATGATAAGGCTGGTTAGATGTCTACCTGGTTGGAGCAGAGAGTATACATGTGTGTAAAACATCACTAATGAATACGTAGTGAATGCATAAATAATGCATACATAATGCATACATAATAGTCCATATCACCCCTTTCTCAACATGGGGTCCGGAGACCCCCGCAGTGGTCTTTTTTAGGGGGTTAAATAAACACTGAGGGTGTTTCATATAGTGTACTGTAGATTGTAGATGAAAATGACTTGTATTAACAGGGGGTCTGGGGGGGTCTTAATGTAGAACAAACCGGGTGTCCTTGAAATTAAAGGACGACGTCACCCATTTTCAACTTTCAGCTGTGGACAGTTCAGAAACCCGTCTACCAGTGACATCATCGATGGGGAATCCAAGCTAATAGAAGCCATTGTTCTCGCGTTAATACAAATACAAAAAAATCTAAATATTGGAAGGAGGGGAAAAAAGCCTTCCTAACGATGATGTCACTGGTAGACGGGTTTCTGAAGTGTTCACAGCCCTCCTATGAGACACAGACACTACCCTTGTGTGTGTGTGTGTGTGTGTGTGTGTGTGTGTGTGTGTGTGTTTGTTGAAAATGGGTGAAGTCGGTTTCATCCCACTGTCAGAGCTGGTTATGTGGACTTCACGTCTGCTTTACAATTACAATACCAGCAATCTGGGAACCCATCGCCAACTGAAAATGAAAAACAGCGCCCTCTGCTGTTTGTTCTATGTCTGTTGGCTCTGGGTGGAAGAAAACGTGACACCAGTGCGCAAGGAAACCGGGGTTTAGAGGTCTGCCTTCAGCTTTCA
>NC_137615.1:4945263-4980263 GCF_963280865.1 Gymnoscopelus braueri
TGTCCGCGCACGCACGCGTGTGTGTGTGCGTGCGGATGGCTAAATGAGAGGGCTGTCTCTCATGACTGTGTGGGTGTCTGTCAGAGAGGGGGGGGGGGGAAGGGGAGGGTTGTACAATCAATAGAGAAAGAGAAGGACGAAGACAGACTGACAGGAAAAAGGAGAAGACTGAGTGAGCGAGAGAAGGAGAGAGATGGAAAGATGGAAGTCACAGAGGGTAGAGAGACACTGATGCAAGAGAGAGAGAGAGAGAGAGAGAGAGAGAGAGAGAGGAGAGACACTGATAGGGGATGGGAGAGAGCGAGAGGGGGGTGGAGAGAGAGAAAGAGAGAGAGGGGGGGTGGAGAGAGAAAGAGAGAGAAGGGAACATTGGAAAATGAAGGACGGAGAGAGAGATAAAAGGGTGTAGAGACACCGATGCAAAGGAGGGGGTGGGAGAAAGAGAGAGAGAAGGAGAGAGAGGAACATTGGAAAATGAAGGACAGAGAGAGAGAGAGAGAGAGAGATAGGGGCGAGAGACGGAGCAGAAGAGAGAGTGTGTGGAACTAATAGAGAAAACGGGAAAGAAAGAAAACAGATAAGAAGTGATACTGATAAGGAAGGCAAGAACACTGTGTGTGTGTGTGTGTGTGTGTGTGTGTGTGTGTGTGTGCGTGTGCGTGTGTGAGTGAGAGAGGGAACAGCAAATTAACATTTCTATGGTTTCGTAAGCTAGTTCTTTTTCGTTTTTCTAAGTTACAAAGTGACTCAGCACTTTTAACTGTACGTTGTTTTTATTTTACATTTGCTCTGACAAAGTAAACTTATGTTTTATCATGCAGAGAGAGAGAGAGAGAGAGAGAGAGAGAGAGAGAGAGAGAGAGAGAGAGAGAGAGAGAGAGAGAGAGAGAGAGAGAGAGAGAGAGAGAGAGAGAGAGAGAGAGAGAGAGAGAGAGAGAGAGAGAGAGAGAGAGAGAGAGAGAGAGAGAGAGAGAGAGAGAGAGAGAGAGAGAGAGAGAGAGAGAGAGAGAGAGAGAGAGAGAGAGAGAGAGAGAGAGAGAGATGGTTGGGGTGATGACGGTGGACAGAGGACCATTGTTGAGGCCTAGTTTAACCCAGTTAACCCAGTTCAGTCCGGGAAGGTGTCAAAATATTTGTACAAATGTTCGCTTTAAGAATATATCTATTCAAAGATTTGCAAGCTTTTTCACGATTTTCCAAGAAATAGCACATCTACAAGCTCATAGCGCGGCACTCGGTGCCGCGCTATGAGCTTGTATATCTGCTATTTTTGAATAGCCCAAATAAATGGGATTGAATGGGTTACGAGCCACATGCTTTGGCCAGCGACTCGTCCGTCGCCCCGTCCTCTGTCTCTCTCCATTCCGGCGACGTTGGGGCGATGGTGTCGTCTCTCGTGACGTCGTCGTCGTGCTCCTTATTCCTAAACAGCTGCTTCCCCCGAGTTACATAACCATACAGCAACCACAACGAAGAGGAGGAGGAACGGATGTGAGAGATGGAGAGAGAGGGAGAGAGAGAGAGAGAGAGAGAGAGGGAAGAACAATATGAGAGAGAGAGAGAGAGAGAACATATTCTTTGCCTTTTTACATGTAATACAACTTCCGTGCCAATAGTAGACATTAAAGTGAATTCAATTGAATGAGAGAGAGATGTATGTCCACACACACACACACACACACACACACACACACACTAGGGCTGTCAACTTTCCTCAGAAATGATATTCGAATATTATTATTATAAAAAAATATATAACATTCTTTTTTTCAAAACTTTTTTTTGGACAGAAACAGTACAAAAAACAATGTATCGAGTGCTCGTATCCAATAAAACATATATTTTGTTTGTTTTTATAACTTGATACATTGTTTTTTGTATTGTTCCTGTCAAATAAACATAATGTATTTTTAGTTTTTTTTTATTTGAATATTTCATATTCGAATTTACATATTTTCCCAATATTCTAATAATATTCGAATATCGAATATTCGTTTGACAGCCCTAACACACGCACGCACGCACGCACGCACGCACGCACGCACGCACGCACGCACGCACGCACGCACGCACGCACGCACGCGTGTGTGTGTGTGTGTGGGCAACAACGTGGGCGATGCCAATATTGTTGAGGATCATGGTGGCAGTGATGTTTATGGCGAGGTAGTATCGCAATACCCAGTGGTGGAAAGCAACTAAGTATACTTAAGTACTGTACTCAAGTACAATTTTTAGGTATTTGTACTTTACTTGAGTATTTCCAATGTTCAGTACTTTTACTTCTACTCCACTACATCTCAGATCCAGATATTGCACTTTTACTCCACTACAATTATTTGAAAACTTTAGTTACTAGTTACTTGGTAGATTTTGATTATTATTACAAAACATACATTACCCACTTCAGCCCTATATACATTTCGGCCATTTGAAAATAGTCTATCTACAAGCTCACAACGCGTCGCAGCTTGTAGATCTGCTATTTTCACAAACTTTTGATATCTTTAATACATTTATTTATTAACTTGTGAAATGAGTACTTTTACTTTTGGTACATTTTGATCCCAATACTTTTGTACTTTTACTCGAGTACATTTTGAAGTGAGTATTTCTATATTGCAGTATTGATACTTTTACTTAAGTAAAAAATTTGAGTACTTTTCCCACCACTGGTGATACCAGACAATCAGGGATTTGCACCTGGGCTCCTAAGTAACCTGACAGCGCGTCGCGGGTTCGAGTCCCGATCCCGAGGGCCTTTGCTGCATGCAACTCCCCATCTCTTTCCCCATTCCCTGTCAGCCTACTATCCAATAAAGGCATACAAAAGACCCCCCCAAAAAAAATCTAAAAATAATTCAAGTGCATTGGGCCCTGATCCAGAAAAGGGAGCTTTTCATTTCTCTGAGCCGTCATTGTTTGAACAATGAAACCTCAGAGAGTATTCAGTCTGTTCTGACATTATAATGGTGATGATGACGCTAGTGATGATGATGATCATCATCATCATCATCATAATATTTCAAAGCTGCTCTAGATGATGAATCTGGTGATGATGATGATGATGATGATGGTGCCAATGATAAAAAACATCTTGTACTCAGAAGCATACAGAAAGAAGATCCTCTTCATCCTCTCTGAGCCGCCATGCTCCAAACAAACAAGCCCCAGTGTGCGTGTGTGTGCGTGTGCGTGCGTGTGTGTGTGTGTGTGCGTGCGCGCGTGCGTGCGTGCGTGCTTGCGCTTGCGCGTGTGCGTGTGCGTGTGCGTTAGGGGTGGGACGATATGGGTACCTCACGATACGATATATATCACGATATTAGGCCCACGATAACAATATATATCACGATATTCGATATATTGCGATATCACGATATTCAATATATATTGCAAGATATTTCACCAACGATATATCACGATATCTGAAAATATCGATATATTGCGATATCACGATATATTGCATGAAATTTCACCAACGATATATCACGATAGTCCTTGTATTCAATTCATAAACACTTAAAATAGCACCAAACAGTTCAAAATCATCATTGCACAAATACAGAGTAGGAAAAACAACGTATCACAAACTTAAAAATAAATAAATAATAATAATAATAATAATAATATCCATATTTTTCGGCAGTATATCGATTAGTTATCGCGGGAGAAAGTATCGCGATATATCGCGATATCGATATATCGTCCCACCCCTAGTGTGTGTGCGTGTGTGCGCGTGTGTGTGTGTGCGTGCGTGCGTGCGTGCGTGCGTGCGTGCGTGCGTGCGTGCGTGCGTGCGTGCGTGCGTGCGTGCGTGCGTGCGCGTGTGCGTGCGTGCTGAGATAGGAACTTGAGTGCATACAGTAGGTGAATGAGCGTGTGCGTATTTATTCTGGTAACGTGGGTTAGAATAGAAGAGCTGGGGTTAGAATAGAAGGGTTCATGCCTCTGCATTTGATATCCCCACCACTGTCTGATGGGGACATGTTTTATCTCTGCCTCTGGTCAGACTGAATTGAATAAATGCATTTTTTTTTTAATGGTAAATTTACATTGTCTTTTATTCATTTATTTTTTACTCCTTTTTCTCCCCAATTATTGTTGTGACAAATATCCCCTTCCCTCCTCGCCCGGCTTCCCTCCTCCTCCCCCCAACACGGGCCAATTGTGCTCGTATATATATAGACGCTCAACAAAGCCAGATGCACCGCGGTGGATTCGAACCCACAACCTCCTCCGCGGTGGTGGGCAGGAGGTACTTAACCACTGCGCCACCCGAGCGGCTGAAATGTCACGGTCAATGGGGGAAAAGCCAATACGTTTAACCCATTACGACCTGGAACGTGTCTGTGTCATTTTTTTATTTGAGCTAAAAAGCACTATTTTGCACTTTGGGCTATTCAAAAATAGCAGATCTACAAGCTCATAGCGCGGCACCGAGCTATGAGCTTGTAGATCTGCGATTTTAGAAAAATCTGGAAAACTTTTTTAACTCAAATCTTTGCTTCTGGGGGTCCCTGGAACAAAATATTTTGAGATGGGGGTCGGCGGCCAAATACATATAATATAAAAAGTTTGAGAACCACTGATATAGAAACATACATACGTTTTTCAGAAAACTGTTTGGATTTAGAAGACATTTTGTAGAATGGGTAACAAAGTTTGATTTAGTCTTATATAGCCTCATAGCCTTTTGAATAAAAAAACATTTAGTTTTAGTCATATTTTAGTCATCTGAAATGTTTTAGTTTTTGTCTACTTTCAGTCGACTAAATATCCTAAGATTTTAGTCGACTAAATCTACAGTTGATTTAGTCGACTAAAATGTATTTTGGTGGTGCCTTGATGGCGTCATAATGGCCGATTTTACACTTGGTTGCATGCTGAAAATAGCCGATCTACAAGCTCACAACGCGTCGCAGCTTGTAGATCGGCTATTTTCAGCACCCGAGCGCAACCAAACGTAAAATGACTTGTCTTTTAGTTCTACTGGATCTCTTCTCCACTAGATCCCTCACTAACATTTTAGTCCAGTTTTTATTTGTTGACGAAATCGTCAATATATGGAGTCTTAGTTTTAGTCATCATAGCTTAGTTTATATTTAGTTTTCGTCAGTGAAAAAAGGTAGTCGATGAACATCGTCATAGTTTTTAGTCTACAAAATCAACACTGTATGGCTGTTAGGCTTGAGGACAAACAAACTGCATTATAGGACGGGCGGCGTAGAGTGTTTGTTGACACCAGGACTGCATGCATCCACCCACCAATCAGCTTTGAGGGCCGGTGAGCGCGGCGGGTAGCTCCACCAATCGGCTTTAAGGCCCAGTGAGCGCTGCTGGGTTGCTGAGGTGTTCAGACACTCCTCCTCTGCATGGACACCTAATTATCTCTGTATGGAAACCTTTCACCTGCTGTCATCGGGCTGCTGGCCAACGGAAACGCTCCGTAGGTCGGACTTCCTGGTTGTGCATACTGTATGACGCAGTGGTGTAAAGTAACTATTTAAGTACATTTACTCAAGTACTGTACTTCCGTACAATTTTGAGGTACTTTTATTTCCAATTTTCAGTACTTTTACTTCTACTCCCTAATCTCAGAGGCAAATATTGTACTTTTTACTCCACTACGATTATTTGAAAACTTTAGTTACTAGTTACTTTGTAGATTTTGATTATTATTACAAAACATACATTAACCACTTCAGCCCTATATAGATTTCGGACATTTTGAAAATAGCCGATCTACAAGCTCACAATCATGGCATGCAAACTCTCTATCATTTAGCTGGGGACCACCTGGAACCCCCTCAAGGACCCCTGGGGGTCCCCCGGTCCCACTTTGAGAACCTTCCTCGGGGCATGGTCCTCAAAAACACAGCATTTTAGAGGTTATAGGTTTAGGTGTTTTATTTAGAGTTTTCCATATTTTATATATAGGTGTGTGTGGTGATGAGGTCACACAGTGGGAAAACAGCGTCTTGCAGATCTGGCTATTTCTCCTCTATAATGTCGTTCGGCTATTTTCAGACTTTTTTTTTCAACGCCGTCCTAAAATTGTCACGTCCTCGCAAGTATAGTAATTACAAACCTGTGTGTGTGTGTGTGTGTGTGTGTGTGTGTGTGTTTGTTTTGCTCTATGAACACACACAGTGAATGCTCTGCCGGTGAATTAGCCTCCATAGCAACGGCAGCCAGCCAGCCAGCGTTGTCAGTGAGCGAGTGAGTGAGTGGTGCTCGCTCGCTCGCTCTTTCCTTGTGCGATGTGGAATTGGGCACAGGCCTGGTACACCAGCCCCCCCCCCTCCTCTCTGGGTATGACAGGCACACGCACACACACACACACACACACACACACACACACACACACACACACAGAGGCATGCTGATGGCCACAGACAATGGGGTCCTGCCATGGCAGACAGGGGGGAGGAGGGGGGAGGGGTTGGTATGCAGACAGTACAGAGGGTGATAATAGAGCTGCCTCTCTCTCTGGCTCTCATCTTTCAGGTTGTTATTATTCTCTCTCTCTCTCTCTCGCTTCGTCTTTGTCCATCTCTCTCTCTCTCTCTCTCTCTCTCTCTCTCTCTCTCTCTCTCTCTCTCTCTCTCTCTCTCTCTCTCTCTCTCTCTCTCGTTTAGCTTCCTGGTTCCTCTCTGCCTCCCTCTCCCCCTCTCCCCACCCTTTACCTCTGTTTGTTTTTCACCCCTCTCTCTCTCTATCTCTCTATGGGTCTCTCTCTGTCTGTCTGTCTGTCTCTCTCCCTCTCTCTCTCTCTCTCTCTCTCTCTCTCTCAGTGTCTCTCTCTCATAAAGAGGTTGCAGCATTGCAGAGGTGGGTGTAGCAGCACGAGGGCAGAGATGTTTTTATCACACTTATTGTCAGAGCTACACACACGCACACATGCATGCACACACGCACACGCACACACACACACACACACACACACACACACACACACACACACACACACACACACACACACACACACACACACACACACACACACACACACACACACACACACACACACACACACGTTTGTATTGCTATACTTGTGAGGACATAAAGGTGTTAGGATGCCATTGAAAATTTACGAAAATAGCCGAACAATAGCCTTAGCACAACTAAGTTTAAAACAGGGAAACAAACTCTAACACTAACCCCTAAACCTATAACCTCTAAATGTCTAATCCTAACACTAACACTATAACCTCAACCTGAATCCATTTTCCTCCACACACACACACGCGCACACACACACACACACACACACACACACACACACACACACACACACACACACACACACACACACACACACACACACACAGACACAGACAAAGACACACACTAACAGCCAAAGTTTTGGCACAAAAAAAATAACTAAATAAATCACAATAGCCAATATTCAGGTCTCTGTAGAGTGAAAACACAAACACTCCACAGGAGCAGTGAGCTCTCTCAGTGAGCTCTCTCTGCCAAAAAATGAGAGAGCGAGCGCTTAACCCTTTACGACCGGGAACGCATCTGTGTCATTTTTATTTTATTTCTTTGGGCTATTCAAAAAATAGCAGATCTACAAGCTCATAGCGCGGCACCGAGTGCTTGTAGATCTGCTACTTAAAAAAAAAAAGTGTGCAAATCTTTTGAATATATATAATTTTTTCAAAGCGAACATTTGTAACTCAAATCTTTTGCTTCTGGGGGAATTCTACAAATGTCTTCTAAATCCTAACAGTTTTCTTTTTCAAAACTACCAGTGGTTGTCAAACTTTTTCATGTCAAGGACCCCCATCTCAAAGAATGTTGTTCCAGGGACCCCTCCTCGGTGGTGCTGTGCTATGAGCTTGTAGATCTGCTAGTTTTTGAATAGCCAAAAAGAAAACCGAAAAAATTACACAGATGCGTTCCCGGTCTTAATGGGCTAAAGAGAGAAAAGGCTCGAACGCCATCATCACCACGCCCACGTCACACGGGCAAACATGCCGTGTTTTCTTGGCCGTCAGTTTGTGACCGCCGTCCGCCCCCCCCCCCTACTCCCCCCCCAAGCGTCCCCAAAGACACAAGTCTTTGAGTCCTCCAAACCCAGACGGGGCCGACAGACAGACAGACAGACAGACAGACGTATACAGTAGCACTGGGATCTGGCTAATTGCTAACGTTCTCAAGCGGCGGGGAAGGATCGAGGGGAGAGGGGGAGGGGGGGGGGGACATTAGCGAGATGCTAATGGAGCCTAGTCGCTGGCATGTCAATCGAAAGGACCCACCGGTAGCCATGACAGCGAGCAGAGGTGTGGGGGGGGGGGGGTGGCGGGGGGACATGGGTACGAGCGTTGCACGCCCACGTATAGCGGTGAAGCGAGCGAGCGAGCAGCCCGCCAGCCACCTGAGGATCAGACGACGTCGTGGGGATAAAAGACTGAGAGATGCCAGGAAGTTGGAAATTAAATTATATACGTCGATATCCTCAATTATCTCGCTCGTTAACCCGTTCAAACCGGGAACGCGTCTCTGTCATTTTAGATCTCTTTGGCTATTCGAAAAATAGCAGATATACAAGCGTTGCCGCTCTTATGAGCTTGTAGATCTATCTTGTAGATGCTACTTTTTGAAAAATCATGAAGATTTGTGCAAATATTTGGATTTCTTTTCTTTTTGGATTTCATTTGTAACTCAAATCTTTGCTTCTGGGGGGGTCCCTGGAACAAAATATTTGACAAATGTTCGCTTTATAAAAGATTGATATATTCCAAGATTTGCACACATTTTCACGATTTTTCAAAAAAATATTTTTGAAAATATAATATATTTCATAAATAGCCAAAGAAATCTACTATGACACAGATGTGTTCCCGGTCTTAATGGGTTAAGATTGCTTTTTTTTTTCTTTTTTCTGTGGTGGTGATGAGAGAATCGTTAATGAATTGATTGGACGGACGGACGGACGGACGGACGGACGGACGTACGGACGGAGCCGCCAGCCTGCTATGCTCCGCAAAGCGTTATCGTCGCTTCAGTTATTATTGTGTCTATGCGGCAGAGGTTCTCAAACTGTGGATCAGGGGTCGCGGGAAGGTGAAGGTCGCACATACGTTTTTTTTCTTCGTTATGCTTTCTACCACCTTTTTCTCCCCACATTTAAAGTCGTTATGCCAAGTGCATCCTGACTCACCGACCAGTGAGGAGCCCCTACCGTAAGGGTGATGCAACTTTGATGATGGAGAGGGCCACTATATTTCCACACTCACTCTAGAGGGACACATTGCATATACTGTCGGGCCATTCTATATCACACAAAAGTAGCAAAAATAGCCGATTTACAAGCTAAAAAACGCGTCTCAGCACGACGCGTTTTGAGCTTGTAGATCTGCTGTTTTTTCAATTTTGTAATTGGAATCCTGAAAAGTAAAAAATGTATTTAATTTCAAATGCATTTAGTTATACTTATGTTAACTTTATGAACTTCAATACAAATACATTGGACTTTTTTTTTTTTTTTAGTCCTTAAGCTACTAATATAGACTGAAGTAATTAAAGCGGGTCATGTTTGCAATCGTAAAGGCGGTTACACACCGGCGAATGTGCGAATATACGCAAAATTCGGACTCGTTCCGAATAATTAAAAGACGCTTTTTCGCGCCATGTACGCTTGCATTGACTTTATAAGGTTTTTTAAAAAAGCGTATTATTCGCACGAAAAAATCGCCCCGGTGTGTAAGGACCTTTACAGCTGAAATCAATAATATATCAGTATTATCAGTATTCCTATATTAACCTGCGGGCCACATTAAGTGAAGGTGGGGGCCGCATGTGGCCCCCGGGCCGCCAGTTGCCCATGTATGACTTACCGGGAGGACGTGGAGCCTCCGTCCTACCAGTGTTGATTTCCACAGCAAATTTTGATTTAGTCTTTTGAATAAAATGAATGTTTAGTTTCAGTCATATTTTAGTCACTTGAAATGTTTTACTTTTAGTCTAGTTTTAGTCGACTAAATATCATGTGGTTTTAGTCGACTAAATATCATGTGGTTTTAGTCGACTAAATATCATGTGGTTTTAGTCGACTAAATATCATGTGGTTTTAGTCGACTAAATATACAGTTTATTCAGTCGACTAAAATTTATTTTTGGCGGGCCGTGATGGCATCGAAATGGTTTCCCCTTTTCACACAAAATTAAAAGATAGATTAAAGATTAGATTAGATTTTTTTAGATCAACTATTTTCGGTCTGTGACACCCGCGCGCACCCATGATGACTTTGTCTTTTAGTTCTACTGGATCTCTTCTCCACTAGATCCCTCCATAACATTTTAGTCTAGTTTTTATTTGTTGAAGAAATTGTCAATATATTTAGTCTTAGTTTTAGTCATCATAGCTTAGTTTTTATCTAGTTTTCGTCAGTGAAAAAAGGTCCTTTGTTTCGTTTTTTTTATTAAGGTTTTGGCAACAGATTTAGGTTCAATTTTGAGGTATTTTTTTACTTTACTGGAGTGTTTCCAATTCTCAGTACTTCTACCCCACTACATCTCAGAGGCAAATATTGTACTTTTACTCCACTACAATTATTTGAAAACTTTAGTTACTAGTTACTTTGTAGATTTTGATTATTATTGCGTCACAATGCGTCGCGATGCATTGTGAGCTTGTAGATCTGCTATTTTCAAAAGATTTCTATAGATTTTATACATTTGAAAATGGGGTCTTCTGCATAAAGAGTACTTTCTACTTTTGGTACTTTAAGTATATTTTGATACCAATAATTTTGTACTTTTACTCAAGTAACTGGACTTTTACTTGTAACAGAGTATTTCTGCATTGCAGTATTGATAATTTTACTTAAAAATATGAGTACTTTTTCCACCACTGCTGATAAGAAACAACATCAGCAGCAACATTGTGCAATTTCTAATACAAATTCCTATTGCAATGCACTGCACTATAAATCATAGTGTTTTCGGGGGAAGGGAAGCCGGGAGGGGGGGGGTGGGGGGTGATATTTGTCACCGCACGTACTCCTACGGGCAGTGGTACATTTACTCAAGTACTGTACTTAAGTACAATTTTGAGGTATTTTTGGGCGGTGAAACCGCCCCTATAAGTGAGATTTGGAAAAATGTACATTTTCCTGCGCTGTGATCTGGGCCCAGGAAATTAGTAGAATTATCCTGCGCTGTGATTGGCCAATCACAGTCTATTAAGGACTGTGATTGGCCAGTGTCACATGACACATGTGCATAGCCCTATATAAGCAACCATAACTTGAAAAAAACCAAATATTTGTTTTTTTCAAGTTATGGTTTCGTCCATCATAAAGAGTGTTTCAATGTATTTATCTTTTGTACATGATTGGTTGACTCCATTCAGTATTGTCATTAGCTAGCAAGACACCGCCCACTTCACACAGGGTGTGATTTTTTACTTTAGTGGAGTATTTCAAATTTTCAAAATATTGTACTTTTACTCCACTACAATTATTTGATAACTTTAGTTACTAGTTACTTTGCAGATATAAATTATTATATTATGAAACATATATTAACCACTTTAGCCTTATTTTATAGGCTTGTAGAGCTTGGAGCTTGTAGATCTGCTATTTCCAATATATAGTACTTTTACTTTTGGTACTCTATAAGTATATTTTGATGCCAATGCTTTTGTACTTTTACTCAAGTAACATTTTGAACACAGGCCTTTTACTTGTAGCGGAGTATTTTTATATCGTGGTATTGATACTTTTACTTATACGTCAACTTATACGGGAGGGGGGTGGAGCCTGTCAGCAGGGAGTGTTGGGCGGGAGGAGTAGGACGAAGGCTCTATCTCCTCCCGGTGGGGGCTCCTCACTGGCAGGTGAGTCAGCAGGATACAACAGCAGTGACAACACACACACATGTGTGTGGAGGAATTAATTGGCATAAATTGGGGAAAAAAGAGGTAAAAAAAAATCATAATAAATATAGTGCATATACCGCCAAAACGTTTCCCCCATAAAATGGGGTCCTGCTATAAAAAAGGTTTGAGGCTTGATCTACGTGCGACTGCAACCTTTTTGACGTGAAGTGCCATGTTTTTATTTTCTTGATTAGTCAGTGTTCCATATCAACATTACATGAGTTAACACCCTTAACACCCTTACAATCTACTTGACATACCAAACCATGGGAAGACATTGTGTTGAGGCTGGCTATTATTTAAAATCTTAAAAACTGCTCCAGAGGGGGGAGGGAAAAAAATGATATCATATGATACTAAACATCCCCCAGCTGTATAATGCAAAAATATATATTTCTATATACATGTACATATACATATATTTCATTCATAATTGCTCAAATCTTTAGGAAAATATGCATTGCTTCATAGATTTGGATTTAAAATGTGTTCTGGTTTCTGGTGTATGTAGTGTATGTAGTGTACTAAGATGTTCCTCAGTCCATGTAACAATAAATAGAAGTTGAAAAATAGGTGGAATTATGACAAGAGGGAGAATGTAGGACAGAATGTAAGACAGAAGAAAACATGGAAAGTACCGTATTTTCCGCACTATAAGGCGCACCGTCAGTGCGCCTTATAGTGCGGATGCGCCTTTTAATCCGATGCGCCTTATATATGTATCAATATTGGTTCCCTTGGTTTCCGCACTATAAGCCGCACCGTCAGTGCGCCTTATAGTGCGGATGCGCCTTATAATGCGGTGCGCCCTATAGATGAAAATAATACATTTATTTTACTCAGATGCGCCTTATAGTGCGGAAAATACGGTATGTAAATAAAATAATCATGATATATGTAATTATCTTTGCCTTCTCACAGATGTCACTTTTGAGTTTTGGATTTCATAAACAATAAACAATTATGATACCACCATCAAAATAAAACAGATTTCGATTGTCCATAATATACATAACCTTTATTTTCTTCTTGTTTTGGCATATTTTTCTTTCACATCAGGACATTGTAATAATGATCATTAGACTCACCTATCTCCCAGACTCCCTCTCCAGTCAGGGTTTTAATGAACGTAGAATTATTGCGCAGGATGTAATTTGCATACAGATGTGAGGGGGCTTAATTGAATTGACTTCATTTTGTTTTAAAAGAAAAATCTTCTCTCTCTCACACCTATGCCAGTGTGCCAGTGATTGCCTACCCCTGATCCTCATTATCACCTCCTTTCTTTCTTCTTTTTAAATTATTTTACCCCTTTTTCTCCCCAATTTAGTCGTTATGCCAATTGATTCCTCCCCACACACATTTCTGTGTTGTCACCAGTGGTGGAAAAAGTACTCACATTTCTTACTTAAGTTAAAGTATCAATACTGCAATATAGAAATACTCTGTTGTACTTGAGTAAAAGTACAAAAGTATTGGCATCATAATATACTTAAAGTACCAAAAGTAAAAGTACTCATTATGCAGAATGTCCCATTTCAAGTTTTCAAATGTATAAAAATATTGTGAAAATAGCAGATCTACAAGCTCACAATGCGTCGCATCGCGACGCATTGTGAGCTTGTAGATCGGCTATTTTCAAATGGACGAAATGTATATAGGGCTGAAGTGGTTCATGTTTGTTTTGTTTTGTAATAATAATAAAAATCTACAAAGTAGATTACCAAAGTAGACACCGAAGTCTGACGTAATTTACTCATCCTATATGGGTCGCGTTTTTTTCCCCCATTCTGAATTCCCATAGACACGCGTTTAATATCGCGTCAAATAAGAACTGTGTTCCAAAAATAAACAAATGACCCCGGTGGTTTGACTCTTATGGATATGAAGCATCAACTGATGGTGAGAAAACGCTAATGTTACTTCCGCCAAATTAGTTAAATCTTCGCCAGAAACAGACTGTATCAAATATAAGTGACTGACTATCATAAACGATACAGAACCTCCTTCCTGACAATATCACTGAGACAGTTTGTTTATTTTTGGACCACGATTCTTATATGAGACGATTCTAAGACGACCCAATGTTATTCTCCATAGAGAAATGACTTCTACGACCCAGGGGATGAACGAGTCAGGTCTTCTGCACTCTAGACCAGTGGGTTTCAACCTTTTTCATGCCAAGGACCCCTAAATTGATATACATTTTGTCCGCGGACCCCCATCTGAAAAAGTTTTGTGCCGGGGACCCACAGAAGCAAAGATTTGAATAAAAAATGTGCTTTAAAAATATATATATATATATACATTCAAAGATATGCACACTTTTTCAAGATTAAAAAAAAATAGCAGATCTACAAGCTCATGCCGCACTATGAGCTTGTAGATCTGCTATTTTTTGGAATAGCCAAAGCTAAGTGGTTAAAATGATTGTGACGCTACTGCTACAGTATGTTAACTATTTCATCTGGGGACCCCTGGTACCCCACCCCCTGAACCTGCATAAGGACACACAGACACCTTGTGGGCTTGTAGATCTGCTATTTTGGGGGGGCGTGCCGTGACACCGTCGTATGACATGGTATACGCTGAGGAAGAGGCTGTGGGTGGCTGTGTAGAGCTGCTGAATCGCACAGGCACCTGAGAGGGGGTGGGAATAGTAATCAATCACATGCACGTGCACGTGCACGTGCATGCACGCACACACACACCCACACACACGCGTGCGCACGTTCAGGCACAAAGCACAGCTGGGGCTGCAGAGAAGCCATCTGTAATGCTACGGTATAGACTAGAGTGTGTGTTTGTGTGTGTGTGTGTGTGTGTGTGCGTGTGCGTGTGCGTGTGCGTGTGCGTGTGTGCGTGTGTGTGTGTGTGCGTGTGCGTGTGCGTGTGCGTGTGTGTGTGCGTGTGTGTAAGTGCATGCAAGCAAAATCAAGATCAAGTTCCAGTCCACTGTACCGTGTCGCTATGCCTCCTTACCATGCAGCAGCAGCCCTCGCTCACACACACACACACACACACACACACACACACACACACACACACACACACACACACACACACACACACACACACACACACACACACACACACAGGCACTCATGCATAAGCATAGACTTACCTGCAGCCATAGGCTACATACTGTGGCAATGCATACTAACGAGAGAGAGAGGCAGAGAGAGAGAGAGAGAGAGAGAGAGATCAGACAAGAGGGGATGGAGTGAGGGGTAGATAGATGGATGGAGAGAGAGAGAGAGAGAGAGAGAGGGGGTGGTAGAGGAGGGGTCTGTATAGACAGAGATCTGTAATGAGATCTGGGTGAGTCACTATACAGTACAGTGGGCTTCCTCCAGTCTTCTCATGGCTTCACTATGGAACACATACAGCAGCAGTGTTGATTTTGTCGACTAGAACTATGACGAAAAATGTTGGCCGACTACCTTTTCTCACTGACATAACTAAATAAAAACTAAATATAAACTAAGCTACGATGACTAAAACTATGACTAAATATATTGACAATTTTGTCAACAAATGCAAACTAGACTAAAATGTTAGTGAGGGATCTAGTGGAGAAGAGATCCAGTAGAACTAAAAGACAAGTCATTTTATGTTTGGTTGCGCTCGGGTGTTGCGCTCTGAAAATAGCAGATCTACAAGCTCAGCGCGACGCGTTGTGAGCTTGTAGATCTGCTAGTTTTGCATTGGAATCCTGCTTTTTGTTGTAATATTTTTGAGTTGGAATCCTGAAAAGTACATTTTTTTATTTAATTTCAAATGCATTTATGTTAACTTAAATACAAATACATTGGACATAAAAACACGATAGAATTTGAATAGTCATTAAGCTACTAATATAGACTGAAGTAATTAAAGCGGGTCATGTTTGCATGTATGGAATTGTAAACAGCTGAAATCAATAATATATCACTATTCTGATATTAACCTGCGGGCCGCATTAAGTGAAGGTGGGGGCCACATGTGGCCCCCGGGCCGCCAGTTTCCCATGTATGTTCTATAGCATTGAGTCTCAACCTTTTTTAATTTCAAGCATATGCATTAGATTAGACCACTAAGGGTCTCCAACGTTTTTAAGGCCAAGGACCCCTTAGCTGAGAGACAGATGAAGCAGGCAGGGACCCACATATTGTATGAAAATGTGTTGCAGATTAAACCTTTTCATAGATTTCATAGATGGCTTCATAGACTTGTTGTGTATAGCGTGGTGTTGGGTTCATGTTAACTCATTCACTGCCAGACTTATTTCTGGCTGTGTTTGCCCACTGCCAGCGATTTAGTGTTTTTTACAACTTTAAAAAATTCCATTTATTTTTATTTTTTATTATGATCGCAAGTGCAATCGTTTCTAAACACACAGGCGAGTCGTGCACGGCGCTCAGACAGCAAACATTCCGATCGGGGCGGAGTCTCTCTCCTCCAGCCCGGTGCAAAAACCCCATGTTTCGCTATGTAAACGGAAAACTCACTTACTTTTTCCACCTCGCCACAGACCTCGCTAAATCCCTTACGATCGCGTGTTCAACTGTTTGTAGACACACAGGGTAGTTGTGTGAGTGGCCCAGAGAAGAAATTTTCAATCGGCGACATTCCATTTTGCAGTAGTAGCAGTTTCAAAACAGCGTCACTAAACAGCATTCCACGGCGGAGAAATGCGAAGCCGAGAAAAGACCGTTTGAAGGCGGGACCTAAACAGGAAGCGGACGGAAACGAAAATCTTCGATATGACGTATTTCCGTATATTTCCGGGTGTGCTACAATGAAATGTGTCACTGCGAGAGATGAAGGACCTTGAGATCTTGTTTTAAAAAAATCTTTTTCAAAATTACGTTTTTTACGTCCTAGGCAGGTTTAGTAAATGGAAAAAAATACGTTTTTTACGTCCTAGGCAGGGAATGAGTTGTTAACAGACAGTTAAACTACGTAAACCCTCAATACTTAGAAAGCTTGTACTTGGTCTGGTGCTCTTTTTTTCTCTCTTCACCAAACCTCTTTGCCCAGAGTAGCAGATCTACAAGCTCACAACACCTCGCGCTGCGAGCTGTTGTTGAGCTTGTAGATCTGCTACTTTCGGTGAACGTTCTCCTCAGAATAGGGATGCTAGGGTTCAAGTGGTTAAAGTCCTATCACACACATATTTGGCAGCCCCCCTGTAGTAACTCTGATGACCCCCCAGTGGTCCCTGAACCCCCTGTTGAAGACCTACAGACCATTGGACGCCCATTTGACACCATTTTAAAACTCTGGAACCTCAATCTACACTGTAATATACTTACAGTATGTGTTATGTATGTTAACGTGACTCTATGGGTCCTTTTGGTTCCATTTGTACACTCAGAGTTACAGACCGACAAAGGTCCATTGGGTTAACTATAAGAAAGATTTGGCTGGGGACCCCGTGGAACCCCCTCAAGGTCCCCGGACCCCACTTTGAGAACCAGTGCAGCACACAAGTCTTCTCATGGCTGCACCGGGCAGGGAATCGCATTGGAATGAGTGCACTGTTGCTAGCTAGCTAGGGCTCTAACATCAAAGGTTTGTGGCTAATATTAGCATAGGATTAACGTTGCCTAATTTTAGCTAAACATCGATCTTCTGTTTAAAAAAAACAACTAGTTATCTGGGTTGTGGGAATCAGCAAAGGCTTGCAACAATTCCTGGCTAGCTAAGCATTTTTTTTTTCTTCTTTCCCGCCCCAGCATAAAATTAGCATAGGTTAACGTTGCTTTTAGCACGCTGGCTCGTGAAGGGAGGGGAGAAGGAGCACGTGTTGCCAAGTCTGCTCATTATAAGCGACTTTGGGGCGTGGATTTTTTTCTGTTAAGTTGCTTGTAAATAAATATTGGTAGTTGCGTGTTGCGGTTTCTTTTTTTTGGAGGGGCTTGTTTCTAAAGTGTAGTTGCTTAATTTTGGCTTGCTTCATAATGCTGTTAAAAACAAGTGGTTCTCAAATAATTTCATATGAAGGACTCCCCCAAATTACATGTATTTATTTGTCTGTGGACCCCCATGTGAAAAGGGAGGGAGGGACCCCTATACAAGATGTGTGTTGTTAAAATGTTTTAAAACATATTCCAGATTTTTCACGTTTTTCTTCTTTTTGTGATAATTGCTGTGTGTGTGTGTGTGTGTGTGTGTGTGTGTGTGTGTGTGTGTGTGTGTGTGTGTGTGTGTGTGTGTGTGTGTGTGTGTGTGTGTGTGTGTGTGTGTGTGTGTGTGTGAGAGTGTGTGTGTGTGCGCGCGCGTGCTTGTTTCTCTCTCGCTAAATCTGGCAACGCTGAGAATGAGTCACACAAGAAGCGCAGCAGCAGCCGGGAGAAAAGCAGCGCAGCACAAACATTTAAACATCAGAGGAGTCAACAAACCCTGGGCTCTCTCTACGTGGCCATATTTATTCATGTGGTCTGACACCCACCCCCACACACACACACACACACCTACGTTTGTATTACTACACTTGTGAGGACCGTCAACATTTTAGGACGACGATTTTGTATATTTTTTTAACTAAGCTCTGAAGCCGAAAGATAGCAGATCTACAAGCTCACAACGTGTCGCGCTGCGACACGTTGTGAGCTTGTAGACCGGCTATTTTTCGGTGCATGACACCAAACCAGGGCGCAACTATTAAGTATAAATCAGGCATTAACTCTTAATATCTAATCCCTAAACCGAACTTCTAAATGTCTCTAATCCTAATCCTAAAACCTCCCAGGCACAAGGAAATCCATTGGTCTTCTTCTGAGACCACGATGCCGACGATGATGGATCCTATATAACCCCAACCTGAATCTGTTTCTAATTGTGGAAACCAAGTCTCTAAAAATCATTTTTCAAACATAAAAATATTATATGTGAGGACGAGGAAAAAATTGTCCACACAGCATCTATTTTTATAATTCTGCTATATACTGGTAGGGAACATTTGGTCCTCACAAATACAGTAATACGAACACACACACACACACACACACACACACACACACACACACACACACACACACACACACACACACACACACACACACACACACACACACACACACACAGGAGACACAATGGGGGAAAAAGCACACACCGATTGGAAGGTCACACACAAACACACACACAGTGAAGCGTGGTCAGAAGCCCTCCATGACCATGGCAGCAGTGTTGATTTTTACAGCAAATTTTGACTTAGTTTGAGTCTCTTTAGTCATATTTTAGTCATCTGAAATGTTTTAGTTTTAGTCTACTTTTAGTCGACTAAATCTACAGTTGATTTAGTCGACTATAATGTATCTTGGCGGTGCCTTGATGGCGTCATAATGGCTGATTTTACACTTGGTTTGCACGCTGAAAATAGCCGATCTACAAGCTCACGACGCGTCGCAGACTCGCAGTAATCGCATTAATCCTTCCAAGTCACGTGTCTCCCAATTCCTCCGTATGTCTTTAGTTAGTTCAGTGGTTCTCAAAGTGGGGGTCCGGGGACCCCCCTATAGGGGTCCTTGAGGGGGTCCCCAGCAGTAGGCTATTATTATATACATTTTCGAAGTGTTTGAAGAATTTTGTAGAATTTTGCATTCTTTTAAACACAAATCTTCTCCTCTTGGGGTCTACCTGGCACTAAACATTTTCAGATGGGGGTCCGCGCCCATTATGTATGTCAATTTAGGGGTCCTTGGCTTGAAAAAGGTTGAAAAAAACACTTGAGTTATTACATCAGCAGTAGCTCCGCCCCCTCGCACCACCTTGCGACCCCCCCCCTCCCATCCCACCTCATCCCCGACCGACGGCGAGGAGAGACCAGACAGCCTGTCGTTCGTTGGTGTGTGCGTGTGCGTGTGCGTGTGCGTGTGCGTGTGTGTGTGTGTGTGTGTGTGTGTGTGTGTGTGTGTGTGTGTGTGTGCGCGCTCCCGCACGCACACCCCGAGCCCCCCCCCTCCTCCTCTCTCTCTCTCTCTGCATATCTCTCTCCCTCTTGCTCTTCCCCTTAACAGCCCCATCTTTCAATCTAGCACTCCTTTTCACAGCCCTCCCTCCCTCCCTCCCTCTCCTTTTAGTGCTCTCCCCTTTATCTGCTCTCTCACCACTTTCAGCTCCCCTTCTCTCTCTCTCTCTCTCTCTCTCTCTCTCTCTCTCTCTCTCTCTCTCTCTCTCATCTCCCCTTTCTTTAACAGATTGTCCTCTCTCTCCTCATTCTCTTCTCTCTCTCTCTCTCTCTCTCTCTCTCTCTCTCTCCTCATTCTCTCTCTCTCTCTCTCTCTCTCTCTATCTCTATCTCGTATGCACACAGGCATCTCTCATCTCGTCTCATCTCCCTCTCCTTTCGCTCTCTCTCTCTATCACCCCCCCGCTCCGTCAACATCCCCCTCCTCCCCCTCCTCCCCCTCCTCCCCCTCCTCCTCCTCCTCTTCCTCCTCCCCTCTCTCCTTTTCATCTCCTCTCCTCCTCATCCTCGGCTCACATCTGCCAGTCCGACACAAACCGTCTGAGTCGGGTGAAAAAAAACCTTTTATGTCCAAAAACCCAGTTCCTTTTTATTATTATTATTATTATCACCACATATATATTAACCCATTAAGACCAGGAACGCATCTGTATGTCATTTTTAGATTTCTTTGGCTATTCAAAAATAGCAGATCTACAAGCTCATAGCGGAGTGCCGCGCTATGAGCTTGTATGTCTGCTATTTTTGAAAAATCATGAAAATTTGTGCAAATCTTTGAATATATATATTTTTTTCAAAGTTAAAACATTTTTAACTCAAATCTTTGCTTCTGGGGGATTCTACAAATGTCTTCTAAATCCCAACATTTTTTTTTTCTATAATCAGTGGTTCTCAAACATATTTCATGTCAAGGACCCCCAAAATTATATGCATTTGTCCGTGGACCCCCTCATCTCAAAATATTTTGTTCCAGGGACCCCCCCAGAAGCAAAGATTTTAGTTAAAAATTTACATGTATCTTCAAAGATTTGCACACATTTTCACGATTTTTTTCAAAAATAGCGGATCTACAAGCTCATAGCGCGGCACTCGGTGCCGAGCTATGAGCTTGTAGATCTGCTGTTTCTGCTGCTTTTGCCACGACACTCGGGTGTGATGAAGTGGCAGGGCGTTAATTCATGATAAAAACGTTAAAAAAGTTGATTTATGGAGATGCTAGTCTTTGCGATGTGGAAATCGTCTCAGTTTCTTCATCCTCCCCGTTACGCTTCTACGTCTTTCTTTCTTTCTTTCTTTCTTTCTTTCTGTCAAATCCCTCTTTGGGATGACGCATGGATGGCTGCATGTTCCTGTCTCATTCAAACAGGCACACACACACACACACACACACACACACACACACACACACACCTCGCTAATTTATTCTGCGCGCATATGTCATCGTCAAGGTTAACAGCCGAGGTGCTAATGGTGAGAGGAGGAGGGAGAGGCGTGGGGGTTTGTGGGTAATGTAGTAAAAAGGCCTTGTAGTTCCTCTCAGGGACTCTTTAGGTGTTTATGTCCCAACAGCCCCGCTATCCTTTTCACCCCCCCCCCCCCCCCCCCCCCGCATCATCATAAACCACATCGTTTGGTATAATCCCAAACGCATACATAAAACATGTTTTATCGTGAAAGACATCGTTAGGTCATCTCAAGCGCATAGTTTAAATGTACAGATTATTTATTTTTTGATTAGTATATTGTTTAGACCAGTGGTTCTCAACCAGTGGTCCGGGGACCACCAGTGGTCCTTGGGGGGGTTACCAGGGGGTCCCCAGCTAAATTAGTTAACGCAGTGTCATAATCATTTTAACCACTTAGCTTTGGCTATTCAAAAATAGCAGATATACAAGCTCATAGTGCGGCCGCACTATGAGCTTGTAGATCTGCTATTTTTGAAAAATCTTGAAAATGTGTGCATAGCCTTGAATATATATATTTTTTTAAAGCGAACATTTTTAACTCAAATCTTTGCTTCTGGGGGTCCCTGGCACAACATTTTCAGATGGGGGTCCGTGGCCAAATGTATATCAATTTAGGGGTCCCTGGCATGAAAAAGGTTGAAAACCACTGGTGTAGACTGAAGCCAGGGTCTTGGTTTACCTAATGATCTTATAGATTACTGAGGAACTACACTGTCGTGGATGACATTGTTGGGCCATCTCAAACGCATACATACATTATTCCATTGGTTCTCAAAGTTGGGTACGGGGACCCCCAGGGGTCTTTCTATCGTGAAACCATGTCTTTCACGATAGAATAATGCAGTGGTTCTCAAACTTTTTCATGTCAAGGACCCCCAAAAATTGGTTTGAGAACCACTGCATTATTCTATTGTGAAAGACTATGGTTCTCAAATTAATAATATAGATGTTTTTAATCGGGAAAGACGTTGTAATTTCAAATGTACATATTGTCAGTGTCGGATGTCCGTTTTTTTTGCCCGACAGCAACGACAGATATCTTTCTATGGCGAAAGACGTGGTTAGCACTGGTGGGAAAAGTACTCAAATGTTTTACTTAAGTAAAAGTATCAATGCCGCAATAATACTGTTACAAGTAAAAGTCTGGAATTCAAAATGTACTTGAGTAAAAGTATGAAAGTATTGGCATCAAAATGTACTTTATGTACCAAAAGTAAAAGTACTCATTATGCAGAATGTCCCATTTCAAGATTTCAAATGTATGAAACTCTTTTGAAAATAGCAGATCTACAAGCTCACAATGCGTCGCATCGCGACGCATTGTGAGCTTGTAGATTGGCTATTTTCAAATGGCCAAAATGTATATAGGGGTGAAGTGGTTAATGTATGTTTTGTAATAATAATCAAAATCTGCAAGTAACTAGTAACTATAGTTTTCAGATAATTGTAGTGGAGTAAAAGCACAATATTTGCCTCTGAGATGTATTGGAGTAAAAGTAAAAGTATTGGAAATTGGAAATACTCAAGTAAAGTACAAATACCTCAAAATTGTACTTAAAGTACAGTACTTGAGTACACATACTTAGTTACTTTCCACCACTGATGGTTAGGTAATCTCAAAACGCCATAATATAGATTTTTTTGGTTTTCATTTTTTCACATGACAAACATTGGAGGATATAAATATGAATGATGAATCATCCGAGCATATTGCAGTTGATGTCATGAATATGTTTTGAGAGGGTGGAGGGGAGGAGAGGGGGGGCGGGGGGGGGGGGGGGGGGGGCATGAAGAGGGGGGGAATCAGCCCCCGGAGAGAATTTCATGCTCTTTTAGCCTCGGTCCCTTTTGTCTTCTGTCCCCTCATTTATGTTCATTAATGTGTTGAGAGCCACACCGCCGCTCCATGGCTAATTCATTGACATGCATGGCGAGCAAAGAGTGTGCGTGTGCGTGCGTGTGCGTGCGTGTGCGTGTGCGTGTGTGTGTGTGTGTGTGTGTGTGTGTGTGCGTGTGCGTGTGTGTGTGTGTGTGTGTGCGTGTGCTTGTGTGTGTGTGTGTGCTTGTGTTACTAATGCTTGCGAGGACAAAATGACCATGTTATATGGAAAGGTTAAAATGTCAATTAGATGTTAGCATGTTTATTTAGACAGATTCCAGGTTCATGTGTTTACCTGGCATCCCTGTAGTTTCGATGCATAGATTTATATTTTTTATTTTTTATATATTATACTGTTTAGCCTGATGCTTTAGGTTCTTGGTTTAGCTGTGGTCCTAGTTTACTACTTCACTGTCTCTCTGCATTTGACAGTGGTTGACAAAGTACTAGTATGTTTTACTTAAGTAACAGTATCATGTAGAAATACTCTGTTACAAGTAAAAGTCCGTAATTCAAAATTTACTTGAGTAAAAGTACAAAAGTATTGGTATCAAAATGTACTTAATGTACCAAAAGTAGAAAGTACTCATTATGCAGAAATTCCCATTTCACAAGTTTTCAAATGTATAAAAATCCTTTGAAAATAGCAGATCTACAAGCTCACAATGCGTCGCATCGCGACGCATTGTGAGCTTGTGAGATCGGCTATTCTTAAATGGCCGAAATATATATAGGGCTGAAGTGGTTAATGTATGTTTTGTAATAATAATCAAAACCCACAAAGTAACTGTAACTAAAGTTTTCAAATAATTGCAGTGGAGTAAAAGCACAATATTTGCCTCTGAGATGTAATGGAGTAGAAGTAAAATAATTGCAAATTGGAAATACTCCAGTAAAGTACAGTACTTGAGTAAATGTACTTAGTTACTTTCCACCACTGGAGCTCACCTTGCTTACTGCTAAATGCCCACAATAATCGTAAATGTCCCCACTATAGTAGAATTTGAGAAATAATGATGAATTGTGAGGAACCGTTTTCCCTGATTCATACAAAAAAAATGGTTGTTTAAGACATTTTAGAGGTTAGGTTTAGGGTTCCAGGTTTCCCTATGTTATACTTGTTGTAAGGCGACGTCACACACCGAAGAATACGCGATATTTATATTAAGAATTTGGACAATAATCTGCTATTTTGGCAACTTAAAGCTTACGGTTAAAAATGCCCCTTTTTCTTTTTTTTCTGCATTCATAAAATCTCCGTCCTAAAATGTTGACGTCCTCACAAGTATAGTAATACAATGCGTGTGCGCGTGTGTGTGTGTGTGTGTGTGTGTGTGTGTGTGTGTGTGTGTGTGTGTGTGTGTGTGTGTGTGTGTGTGTGTGTGTGTGTGTGTGTGTGTGTGTACATTCTCCACGGTGGATGAACAGATGCAGGAGGCATGGCGGCAGGCAGAGGAGAATAAAGCCTCATTTATACGTTGAGTCGCAAATAGAGGATCTGCAAGCTCACGGTGTGCCGCATCTGCAATGTGATGCAAGCTTGTAGATCTGCTCTCTCTCTCTCTCTCTCTCTCTCTCTCTCTCTCTCTCCATCCATGTCTGTCTCTGTGCCTCTCTCTCTCGCCCTCCTCTATTTTAATCATCATCTTTTATCCCCCCCCGCAGTCGTTGTCGCTCCCTCCATCTCTCCCCCCTTTGTCTCCGCCTCTCTCTCTCTCTCTCTCTCTCTCTCTCTCTCTCTCTCTCTCTCTCTCTCTCTGTCCTTGGGTGTCTGCAGCCAGCTGTGTCTTTGGGCCATTAGTGCCCCCCCTACAGCCCCCCCCCTCCCTCCTCCCCCCTTCCATTTTCCCCCTCAACGATTCCTCCAGCAGACCCTAACCCTCTCTCCCCTCCTCCTCCCCTCCCCTCCTCCTCTCCCCATCTCTCCTCTCCTCTCTGTCCCCTATATGGTTGCTAGGGCTCCATTGTCACGGCAACCGCTGATATTAAAATCCTGTCCGAGCGTCCAGCATTCTGGTCACTGCACCAAACGCACACACACACACACACACACACACACACACACACACACACACACACACACACACACACACACACATATGCTGAAAGTCTCTTATATACATACGTACGAGAACACACTCACACACACACACACCACACGCCCGCCGTAATGCAAATGTGTTCCTATGCCCAGATTCAGCAGCATAGAACGCGCACACACACACACGCACACACGAACGCACGCACACACGCACACACATTCAGCAGCATACAGTAGATAGAACATACACACAAACAAACACAACTATACAGTCTAATTCTAACACATGCAGCATCCAGTGAATCCACTACTCAGCACCTGCTGGCCTCTCCTCTCCTCTCCTCTCCTCTCCTCTCCTCTCCTCTCCTCTCCTCTCCTCTCCTCTCCTCTCTCCACACTGTCTCGTCTCATGAAAAGTTATTTCTCTGCATAATGTAGTGACAGAACATTACATTGACTCACTGTTCACATGCGCCTGTAAAAACGCTCAGCACACCCGACCAGTGCTGGCTATTCTTTCTGTTTTGTGGATCTTCTTGAGCCGTGCACCCGGCGAGTTGTGTTAACGGACGGACACGGACTGAGTGTGCTCGTTTTTCTTTCTATTTAGGAAGACCTGCCATCCCAATTGTAGCCTCTAGAGGCGAAATGGTACACAGATGGCATACAAATGGTCTCCTATAGTGAGCGGCTCACATTGTGAGCTTGTAGATCTGTTATTTTCAAAAGATTTTTTTTTTTTTACTCGAGTAGGCTACATTTTTTATTCCGGACTTTTACTTGTAACAGAGTATTTCTACATTGCAGTATTGAAATTTAGTACTTTTTCCACCACTGCTGAAGTCAGATCTCGCGAACGTCCTATGTTTACTGCCGTTAGATCATGTCAGAATGTGTTGAGAGAGAGAGAGAGGTTGATAACAACGAAGATTTTCTCCTGATCTGTCTCTCTGAAAAAAAAACATTTTATTGTCAGAATGTTGTGAAAATGGTGTGGCTCGTGACGATCGGGTCCAACGTGTAAAGAATGGTTCAGACGCTGCGTTGTTCACGTTCACTTCTCCCATTGGAATCAATAGAACCTCCAACCTCCTGGTCTCCTAAAGAGGCGAACCATCTCTATATGTCATGCCGATACGGGTCTGGAAGTAAACCGGAGATGGGGCGGGTCTTGCTTTCCTATTTGTCTTGGGCTCTATGCACACTCAGCAGCCATATTGAAAAGAAATTGGGCCTCTTCCTTACTTACCTTCGTAGGTGCAGGGATCGACAATATAATCTTCCCAATGTATGAATGAATGAACCATCGTAAAGCGCTTTGAGTACTTAAAAAAGCGCTATAAAAGGGGGCACGGTGGCGCAGTCGGTAGCGCTGTCGCCTCACAGCTAGAAGTAGCCTGGTAAACCCTCCCTCCGGAAATCTCAATTCCATTTCATTTCAGGAGTGTGTCTGGCCTTATCGCCCATTCTGCAATATTGGCTGTGTATGCCAAACCTGTGCCAAACGGCCGAGCCTATCAGCGTCGTCGCTCATTGTTCTGTGATTGACAGCTTACGTTGGCCAATCAGGTGGCGAGTTCGAGTGAGCCCAAAACACGAACGGCAGCCATCTTTTTCTTGTGCGCTATAATCTCCGCTATTTTTGGGCGGTGAAACCGCCCCTATAAGTGAGATTTGGAAAAATGTACATTTTCCTGCGCTGTGATCTGGGCCCAGGAAATTAGTAGAATTATCCTGCGCTGTGATTGGCCAATCACAATCTATTCAGGACTGTGATTGGCCAGTGTCACATGACACATGTGCATAGCCCTATATAAGCAACCATAACTCGAAAAAAACCAAAACTTGGTTTTTTTCGAGTTATGGTTTCGTCCATCATAAAGAGTGTTTCAATAAATGTATTTATCTTTTGTACATGATTGGTTGACTCCATTCAGTATTGTGATTAGCTAGCAAGACACCGCCCACTTCACACAGGGTGTGATTTTTTTTACTTCTAAAAGCTCTCTAACTTCTATTTTGAGGCACGGAATTTACTTATAAGATATCGTTTGGATAGAATTTAGTTGTTTAACTTCATACATGTGGTCAATTAATCATGACAAAGCCTATTTAAAAAATTTTTTTTAGAGAACCGGTAGGGGCAGGCAGTGACACCCATGTATCCGAATAAGGCAACCCATTTTGGGCATTCGCCGTCTCAAAAGTCCCGTTGCGTCACATTAGACTGGTGAACTGCTGATTGGCTGAAGGGGAAAAATTATCATTGGCTGAAGGGGTTGTCAGTCAACGGTATTACTCCCGCCCAACTCCAGCCCACAGCCAATATTGCAGAATGGGCGATAAGGCCAGACTCACTCCTGAAATGAAATGGAATTGAGATTTCCGGAGGGAGGGTTTACCAGGCTAAGCTAGAAGGTCCTGGGTTCGATTAGTGCTGTGGGCACTGGGGGGCGTGTCTTCTCCTCCGTGTCATCAGCACCCATACCCTAGGTGGGGTTGGCGAAAGGGCCCACTCTGTGTGGAGTTTGCATGTTCTCCCTGTGTCCCCTATAGGATAGGTAATACCGTCACAAAAACATGCAGTAATCCTGGTCTCTATACTGCCTCCCCCTGGTCAGCCGGGGCGCCTGATGGAGGGGAAAGGAACTGGTTGGAATAACGTGTTCCTTCCACACGCTACGACCTACCGGGGAAACTCCCCCCTGTCAGGTGATAAGAAGGCCAGTTGGTTCTCATGCATTGACGGAGGCATGAGCTCGGCTCTGGGCTCCCTTGGCTGGCAGGGGGAGTGTAGCGCCCAGGATCACTTAGACAATTGGCACTGGGTGAAAAAAAGGGTTGCAAAATCGTGGGATAAAAATGTAGTAAAAAAAAAGAAAAGCGCTATAAAAATGCAATTCATTATTATTATTATAAACGGCCTGGTTGCCCGGATGTACTTTTTAAACCGTACGGGCCATGCAGCAGAACTCACCAAGCATTTGGCCCGGTGGGGCCAGTGAAAAATAATGCCTTGCAAATAAAATGAAAACATTAACATCTAATGATTTCACACTATTTCCCTGTAGTACTGAGTTTTGTAAAGATTTCTGTGAAATCGTCTCGTAATTACCGTCGAGACATAAACGTTTTTGGATCACAGGCAGAGCCGTCTGCTGTGGCTCTGCCCCCGGACGTCAACACAACCTGGCTCGCTCGCGAAGGCTCACAGAAGACATTTTCCTGTCATCCTTGGACCTTTTTGTTCATCTTCAAAATGTTTTTTAAAACCACCACCAGTATCCGGTCCAGTGTTGATTTTGTCGACTAAAACTATGACGAAAAATGTTCGTTGACTACCTTTTTTCGCTGACGAAAACTAACTACGAACAAAATAAAAACTAAGCTATGATGACTAAAACTAAGACTAACTACATTGACAATTGTGTCAACTAATACAAACTAGACTAAAATGTTAGTGAGGGACTAATGGAGAAGAGATCCAGTAGAACTAAAAGACAAGTCATTTTATGTTTGGTTGCGCTCGGGTGTTGCGCTCTGAAAATAGCCGATTTACAAGCTCACAACGCGTCGCAGCGCGACGCGTTGTGAGCTTGTAGATCGGCTATTTTCAGCATGCAACCAAGTGTAAAATCAGCCATTAAGACGCCATCAAGAAACCACCAACATACATTTAGTTGACTGAATCAACTGTAGATTTAGTCGACTATAATCTTATGATATTTAGTCGACTAAAACTAGACAAAAACAAAAACATTACAAATGAGTAAAATAAAAAATAAAAATGACTATGACTAAAACTAAATAAAAATGTGCTGTCAAAATCAACACCGATCCGGTCAAACACCAGGAAAAAACTGAAAGATTAAAAAAATCACACCCTGTGTGAAGTGGGCGGTGTCTTGCTAGCTAATCACAATACTGAATGGAGTCAACCAATCATGTACAAAAGATAAATACATTTATTGAAACACTCTTTATGATGGACGAAACCATAACTTGAAAAAAAACAATTTATGTTTTTTTTCAAGTTATGGTTTCTTATATAGGGCTATGCACATGTGTCATGTGACACTGGCCAATCACAGTCCTGAATAGATTGTGATTGGCCAATCACGGTGCAGGATAATTGTACACATTTCCAAACCTCACTTATAGGGGCGGTTTCACAGCGCAGGATATTTGTACATTTTTCCAAACCTCACTTATAGGGGCGGTTTCACCTCCCAAAAAGTTGCGAGAGTGAAAAACTGTATGAGACGAAGAAGAGGGAGAGAAAGTTTCCAAATACTAACGAAGGCTCTGCTCCATTGTGGTCAAACAGAGTCAGGGTGCTGATAGTGTGCATGTTGGCTCACTGGAAACACTCTGCTACACCAGTGGGTCTCAAATTGGCGTCCAGGGACCCTCATAGGTTCCTTGAGGGGAGAGTTCCAAATGGCCCCTTACGGTGTGTGTGTGTAGCTCTGAGAGTGTCCCGGTGACTTCAGGCTAAATTTATAGGTTTTCAAAGTGAGTGCCACGGCACCCCTGGGGGGCCCCCAGGGGGCGCCGATGGGGACCGATTGGAAATGAGAGAGGGGGGGGGGGGGGGGGGGGGGGGGGAATTCATTTTATTGGTTTATTTTATTCATATTATTGGTCATCTGACCAGTTTTCATTGGATCAAATCGACAGGAAGTGGAAGACACAGCCTAGGAAACAGGTGAATATATCGTAAAAGATTGCATTTCAATTCAAATTCAATTCATAAGATAAATGTGCCAGTTTAATCTTATTCAACCTGGTGTCTCTCTTTTGGGCATATCAGTATTGTCCAAATTCGTTGACATTTTACGAGCTTTATTATTTTTAAGCTGACGCATTTGTGAGTTTGTAGATCTGCTATATTCAATACTTCCATTTTCTTTTCTTTTTTATCCATTTCACAACAGGGGGGCCACACCATGTTTGTTGATGACATTTATCAATGTGTTAATATTCTATGCTCTGTCGATGAATTGAATACATACATAGGACCACAATGGAAACAAGCCCCCAAGACTTTTCTTTTGTGTTATTGCTTTTAGCCTAAATGTTTCACCGTAACTCCATGCTGTTCGCGCTTTGGCATGCCAAGGGGGTCCTTGACATGCGGGCAGAAACCTTGCATCTCCATTATTTCAGATTGTCATGTTTTTCGTAAATGAAAGCCCTATACTTCATCATACAAGAGTGTCGCACAAATGTAGTGGAAACAGCCGATCTACAAGCTGACAAGCTACAAGCTTGTAGATCGGCTGTTTTCACTATTTTAAAATGTTATTATTTTTGTTATAATAATCGAAAAGGAATGGTTTTGGACACACAAGGTTTCAGTGGTGTAAAGTAACTAAGTACATTTACTCAAGTACTGTACTTAAGTACAATTTTGACTTACTTTAACTATACTGGAGTATTTCCAATTGTCTATACTTTTACTTCTACTCCACTACATCTCAGAGGCAAATATTGTACTTTTACTCCACTACAAATATTTGAAAACTTTAGTTACTAGTAGTAGTTACTTTGCTCGGTGCATAATCACCCTGTCGTTAACCACTTTAGCCCTATTTTATACCTAGGCTATTTGAAAATAGCCGATCTTCAAGGTTGTGAGCTTGTAGATCTGCTATTTTCAAACATTTTAGTACTTTTACTTTTGATACTTTAAGTACATTTTGATACCAATACTTTTGTACTTTTACTGAAGTAATTTTTTTAATTCCGGTCTTTTACTTAGAGTACACTTCTACATTGCAGTATTGATACTTTTACTTAAGTAAAACATTTGAGTACTTTTTCCACCACTGCAAGGAGAGAGGAGAGCATCTCGGCGGTGCTGCGTGCCATGCGTTGTTGCCTTTGGGGAAAAGTGAGCCGCATGCATGCGGTGCAGTCCTTGTTCAGGCTCATTGTCTCTCTCTCTCTCTCTCTCTCTCTCTCTCTCTCTCTCTCTCTCTCTCTCTGTGCTTGTGTGTGGTCAGCAGAACGGAGCGGCCGGCGAGGCGGTGAACATGTGATCCTGATGATAAAGCAGTGGGCAGATAGACTAGAATAGCCTGCCTGCTGCGCTGGACAAGGTTATACAGGACACACCACCACCGCTATATAGACTGGACTGGAACGGCCCGGTATACTACTCTCTTAGACAATACCGTGACTATAATGGGCTCTGCTCTTGGATTAGATAAGACTAGACAACGTTCCTAGTTTGTATAAGGACGTTTGGGGGACTGATAGTGTGTAACTTTGCCCCATGTGTTTACATGACAAAACAACAAATACATGTTTCCCTCTATAGTAGGGGTGATGCAACTGTGATGATGTAGAGGGCCACTATATTTCCACACTCACTCCAGAGGGCCACGTTGCATATACTGTCAGGCAGACACCTCTTATCTCTGTATTTTAACTTTTTTTTCGAAAATGAATGCCGTACTTCGCCATTCTATGTCACACTAAAGTTGAAAAAAATTGCCGATCTACAAGCTCAAAACGCGTCGCACCGCGACGCGTTTTGAGCTTGTAGATCTGCTATTTTTGTTATTTTTGAATTGGAATCCTGATTTTTTTTTGGTTGCTATTTTGTAATTGGTAATTTAATTTCAAATGCATTTAGTTATACTTATGTTGTGAATGTTTTGAACTTAAATACAAATACATTGGACATAAAAAAGACAATAGAATTCTAATACTAGTCATTGAGCTACTAATACAGACTGAAGTAATTAAAGCGAGTCATGTTTGCATGTTTGGAATTGCAACAGCTGAAATCAATAATATATCAGTGTCCCCATATTAACCTGCGGGCCACATTAAGTGAAGGTGGGGGCCGCATGTGGCCCCTGGGCCGCCAGTTGCCCATGTATGGTCCTATAGCAGCAGTCATCATCAGCCACTGGAGTATAGTGTGGTGGTGTTAACCTGCATAAACACACGTCCCCCGTCTACTAAAACAAACAGTGGTGAATACCGCTAAAATACAGTGAGAGGGCTATGTGCCTGACGGCGAGTCGCGGGTTCGATTCCAGAGCCCGGCGGCAACCTTTGCTGCGCGTCACTCCCTGTCTGTCTCTCTCTCTCTCTCTCTCTCTCTCTCTCTCTCTCCAGTTTCCTGTGCGTGATAGTGAAATGCAACCCAACTAGAGCAAGACAAGGAAAAGACTGTGATTGGCCAGTAGTCACTTTGAGTATAGGCACAAGCGAAACTCCGCAACGTTCGGCACGGCAACTCGCTCGCTTCAGCTGGCTCGGTGGTGCCTCTCGTGGCCCAAGTTCCCCTTGAGACTGCGTGCCTCCGTCATCGGTCGAAAACGATACTTTATTAGCCAAAAAGAATCTGCGGTTGTCGGAAAAACTGAAGCGGGATTCGATCACGGGGAGCTCAGTGTTGGCAGTTCAACGCTTAGCGAGGCACGTCACCAGACCGGTTGGAATATCAGGGTTTTGGGCTGTATTAGCCCCCAACCGTTCCCCTCTGGGGCATTCAGGAGCGTGACATGATGATCACAAAAGGAGTTTTGATGATACAGGTTGAAAAGAACAACCTTCATTTTGGAAAAAGAATTTTGTCTTAATTTTCGCGTTCTGGGTGGTTGTACTCATAACACAAACAGCAGTTTAAATTCACGTGAATTAATCGCACAAGATGAACGCTCCCGGTGAGCAAGGACCTTAAGAGTCAAATCTCCACTTAAGGGAAAATGGTATTCCCCGTTTTTCTCCTAAGTAGAGATTTGACTCCACTCTTAGGGGAAAACAGGGGGTATCCTAAAACGGGGGGTATCCTACTTTGGGAAACATATTTCATCTTAAAGGGCAAGACCACTTTGGTAGAGGTTTGGGTTGTGTAGTTACCCTTGCCATGATGTAACTCCAAAGGTGGGCAAGAAAGAAAAAAAAAATGCTCCATTGATTAGAAATTGACTTACATTGTACGGTAAAACAGCTCTCAAAGTCACTCTTTTAGCACATAAACGAACGCAAACAAAGTTGATTCAGACAATATAGAACATCACCAAACCCAGTACTGTTTTTTTTTTAAATAAAATTGTCAACTTCCTGTTGATTTTGCCATTTTTAATAAGTAGAAAACCTGGACTGATCCGCGGATCCGGATCCAGATCTTCAAATAGTAAAATCAACAGGAAGTTGACATTTTTATTAAAAAAACAAACAGTACTGGGTTTGGTGATGTTCTATATTGTCTGAATCAGCTTTGTTTGTGTTCGTTTACGTGCTAAAAGAGTGACTTTGAGAGCTTTTTTACCGTACAATGTAAGTCAATGAGGAGCATATTTTGAATTATCAATTTCTAATCAATGGAGCAATTATTTTTCATTTCTTGCCCACCTTTGGAGTTACATCATGGCAACGGTAACTACACAACCCAAACCTCTACCAAAGTGGTCTTACCCTTTAACTGCGAAAAGGCCTGAATCTGGTGCATTTTGAAATGAGAATACACAAGTAACAAAAGCACAGCTCTGTCCCTGTCGCCCCAAACCTAGCATAAAAGCTGCTACTATACCTACAACCCTAGTAAAGTTCCTGCCCACCACCGCGGAGGTTTGTGAGTTCAAATCCCACTTATCAATTAAGTAAACTCACTACAGCGTTAACGTGCCAAAAAGGAAACAGATCTCCAAATGATCCACGCGTTGCATCGTAGGTCTGTTCAGCAAGGGGGCAGAGATGCTCTGCATAGAGCCTCTATTCATTCCCAAAAGAGGAGGAACACGTACAGTACAGCAATGACTGTCATTTGGAAATGGTTCGGTTGCCGGCAAAACAATGGCAACCGTAGTTTGCAAGACTTGTATGGAAGATGTTGCAACGACAGACAGACATTCAGTCGCCCTGAAGATAAAACAACGTTATCAAAAGAAAAGACTCCTTTCTTGACGCTATTAGACGCCATTGGTTAGATTTGTAGTTGTCAGTCTCACCGGCAGTTCATCCGTGTAGCACAGATGAATGATATCAAACAACCTGTCATCGGAAAAGGTTCTAGGCTCAAAGCCGCCACTTTTAAAAAAAACTTTCACACTGCGCCCTCGTCGTCCTACTGTACGTAGTGTTGATTTTGACAGCAAATTTTTATTTAGCTTTAGTCATAGTCTTTTGAATCAAATTCCATTTAGTTTTAGTCATATTTTGAAATGTTTTTACTGTCTAGTTGTCTAGTTTTAGTTGACTAAATATCATAAGATTATAGTCGACTAAATCTACAGTTGATTTTGTCGACTAAAATGTATGTTGGCGGTGTCTTGATGGCGTCGTAATGGCTGATTTTACACTTGGTTGCATGCTTAAAATAGCCGATCTACAAGCTCACAACGCGTTGTAACGCGTTGTGAGCTTGTAGATCTGCTATTTTCGGAGCGCAACACCCGAGCGCAACCAAACATAAAATGACTTGTCTTTTAGTTCTACTGGATCTCTTCTCCACTAGTCCCTCCCTAACATTTTAGTCTAGTTTTGTTGACGAAATTGTCAGTATATTACTATCAATTTTAGTCATCATAACTTAGTTTTTATTTAGTTTTTGTGAAGGGTTTTCATCAGTGAAAAAAGATTTTCGAAAACATTTTTCGTCATAATTTTAGTAGCCGAAATCAACACTGAGGTTGAGTATTTACTTGTCACCATCACCTCTGTCTGTGGTGCAGAAGATATGCCAGTTCCTTTTGTAGACAGATGGTTTGTAAAGGGCGAGGGGGCTCTGTCCGAGTTTGTTACCACAG
>NC_137615.1:4985263-4992749 GCF_963280865.1 Gymnoscopelus braueri
AAAAATAGCCGCTATATATGGTCATAAAATGTCTCTATGTTCTCACACAGGTGTAGTAATTACCCAAACCTCTCTCCTCCAGGTATAGATGAGCTTGTCAGAATGCGGCTGGAGCCTCTCTGCGGTGTCAGGCCCATGACAGAGCAGTGACTGGGCTCTGATCTCACCCTGCAGGACGTGACGGGAAAACCTTAGGTACTGATCACCTCCACACACGCACGCACGCGCACACCGCGCGTGCACACACACACTCTCCCTCCCTCCCTTTCTGTCTTGCTTCATTTGCTGTCACTCAGCCCCCCCCCCCCCCCACACACACACACACACAAACTTTATTAGAAAGTTAATTATCAAACTCTCCCACGAGTCCCCTTACCACACACACACACACACACACACACACACACACACACACACACCACACTGTCCCGGACACATACTCACACACAGGACGCAAATACTAGCCTTGCACTGAAATGTGTTGTGTGCGTGCACGTGTATGTGTGCGTGTGCACGAGTGCGTGACCCAATACCAATTATCACAGTCTACGTTGGGTGGTCGAGGGGATGTGTGTGTGTTGTGTGTGTGTGTGTGTGTGTGTGTGTGTGTGTGTGTGTGTGTGTGTGTGTGTGTGTGTGTGTGTGTGTGTGTGTGTGGGGGGTGGGTGGGTGGGTGGGTGGGTGGGTGGGTGTGTGTGTGTGTGTGTTCCCCTCCAAAGCCTTGTCAATTATCATTCAGAATGGTGCAGTCTTCGTTCACACTAACACACACACACACACACACACACACACACACACAGACACACACACACACACACACACACACACACACACACACACACACTGTTGAACTTTTCACGTTGGCTGTGTTTTTTCAGACATGACAGGGAAGTCGTCTTCTTTCAGTGAACCGCTTTAACTTTTATTCATCCTGACAAGTGTTGCTGTTTTAACACATTGTGTGCCAGAAGTTTATTAAAATAGGGTACATCTAGCATATCTTCCATCCACTTACACTGACATGTTTCGTGCTGTAGAAGCCCCGACGAGGACGTGCATGTAAACAAAGCCTGCGTGCGAGACGGCGGAGGGTCCCGACTAACGCCTGGAACAATAATATTTCTAACGCGATCCTCCATTGCAGAGTGATCGCCGATCGAAACGGCTCACTTCCACCACGTTAAAAAGAAATGGAGATATTAAGCTTTTAGTCAAGGAGTTAACAATGGAGCGGACAACCGGAAGCATTTTTGACATGGAACCACATCCGGCCTCTCCTTCTTAGAGACTCCTTGGATGATCCCAAAGTTTCGTTAGAGCGCCCACGTGGGAAAAATATATTTTAAAAAAATGGGCCGGACCGTTTATGGCACTCAATGTGTTAAATGTGTCTGTTAGTCATTCTGAAGCTTTGGTTCTCAAAATGGGGTCTGGGGATGCCCAGGGGTCTTTGGGGGGGGGGGGGGGTTCAGTGTAACAAAATGTGTTAATATAGCATCACAATAATTTTTAACCACTTTAACCTTTTATACTTGGCTACTATGGCTATTCAAAATAGCAGATCTATAAGCTCATAGACACAGAGTGACACATAGTGCTGCGCTATGAGCTTGTAGATCTGCTTTTTTTGTATTCTTATCGAGAACATTTGTGCAAATATTTGAATATATATATATTTTAAAGCGAACGTTATAACTCAAATCTTTGCTTTTGGGGGGTCCCTGGAACAACATATATTTGACACAGTCAAATACATATAATTTTGGGGGTCCTTGACATGAAAAGGTTTGAGCACCACTGATATATATGCAGTGGTGGAAAAAGTACTCAAATTCTTTACTTAAGTAAAAGTACCAATACTGCAATATACTGTTTCACCTCCTGTTGGTCACAGAAGACCCTTTCATGTCGGGATTTGACCGGACTTTACGCTTTGCTTTTATTACCTTAGTAAACATTGTCGTAAATACTTTATGCTTTCAGTCGCTAGTTTAAATCGCTTCTTTCAATTAGTATGATGTGTGTTTTTTGTAAATGATGGTCCCATTAACTCATTGGCTAAATGAATGAGCCAAGCGTTTTTACTAACCTTTCATGAGCCACAGAATATTTATCTCCTGGACGATCGACACACACAGAGCGTCGCAAAAGACGGGGGGAGTGTGTCTACTTCCATCGGGGGGGAAAGCGGGTCACTGCGACCCTCCGTTCTTTAGTTATTGGCTGTTGAATATAGCTTGTTCTTGCCAAAAACGCAGAAGAAACAAGATTTTTTTTTTCTTTTCTAAATCCTTTAACATTAGATGGGACGGGGCTGCGTTTGTTGTGATCACATTATTTCCGGGTATACTCTTCTCCGGAAGTCATAGGATCACTCATAGGTTGGCGAACAGCGTCATCTAGTGTAAACACTGAAAACACCAAAACACGTCAATGAATGACTGCACTTTGACTGCCAATGACCGCCAATGACGTAATATTGTGTCATCTGGTGTTTATTAGTGATTACGCTAGAGACCGCCCTTTGCCAACCTATGAATGATGCCTTGACTTCGATCCAACCGGAAATGACGTCATCTAAAACATTTTCATCCCGTCCGCTACAATGTTATCAGATTTATAAAAAATACTGTTATCTCTGAGTTCTTTTCCCAGATTGTGTTTTTGGTGAAAACAAGGTATATTCAACTGCCGATAACTACAGAACGGACGATCGCGGTTACAATGTTGTTGTTTTTTCGGTGGAAAGAAGAGAGACTCGTCTTTCCACCGAGACATCGTTTGTTTACTTCCGCGTTGATTTTTATTTTCTGTGGATCGTCAAAAAGACTCAAAATAATGTAAAACCGCTGTGTGTTGACTCTCCCCAAAAAAGATCAGATCTACAAGCTAACAAGCCTTGTTTAGAGTGTATAGACTGACAGGAAATGGGAGAGAGTCAGAGAGTGACGTGCAGCAAGGGCCCACCGGGATCGGGAATCAAACCCGGGACTTTATCAGAGTGTTGATTTTGACAGCAAATTTTGATTTAGTTTTAGTCATAGTCTTTGGAATCAAATTCCATTTAGTTTTTGTCATATTTTAGTCATTTGTTGTTTTTGTCTAGTTTTTTTTTTAGTCAACTAAATATCATAAGATTATAGTTGACTAAATCTACAGTTGATTTAGTCGACTAAAATGTATGTTGGAACTTGACGGTGCCTTGATGGCGTCATAATGGTTGATTTTACACTTGGTTGCATGCTGAAAATAGCAGATCTACAAGCTCACAACGCGTCGCAGCGCGACGCGTTGTGAGCTTGTAGATCTGCTATTTTCAGAGCACAACACCCGAGTGCATCCAAACGCACAATGACTTGTCTTTTAGTTCTACTGGATCTCTTCTCCACTAGATCCCTCACTAACATTTTAGTCTAGTTTTTATTTGTTGACGAAATTGACGATATATATTTAGTCTTAGTTTTAGTCATCATAACTTAGTTTTTATTTAGTCGCTCATTATTTAGTATTCATCAGTGAAAAAAGGGTAGTTGACGAACATTTTTCGTTATAGATTTAGTCGACGAAATCAACACCCCAACGCGGGTTTCAGTGTAAATGTTCTGGTAGATGTGGTCTGTGTGTCTCACAGTGGACTGACAGAGCAGATAAAAAGAATGATGAAATAACCCCAGATGGAGTGTAAAGACACTGTGTCGTCGACCCATTCAATCCAGGACACATCTGTGTCACTTTAAGATTTTAAGATTTTTTTTTTTAAAGAATCGTGAAAATGTGTGCAAATCTTTGAATAATATATATACATTTTTAACTCAAATCTTTGCTTCTGGGGGTCCCTGGAACAAAATATTTGAGATGGCGGGGTCCGCGGACAAAATACATATCATTTAGGGTGGTCCTTGACATGAAAAAGGTTTGAGAACAACTGATATTATAGCAACATAAAAAATTTAATAAAAAAAAGACAGAAGGCAGAAACCTTGTATCTGCAGATTTAATCTTTTTATGTTTGGTAAATTAGCGCCCTTCATCATACCAGAGTGTTGCACTAAAGTAGTGAACATAGCAACATCTACAAGCTTGGCTATTTTCACTATTTTAATTTTAAAACATAATCATAAAAAAGGAACGGTTTCCACACGACTCTCTCTCTCTCTCTCTCTCTCTCTCTCTCTCTCTCTCTCTCTCTCTCTCTCTCTCTCTCTCTCTCTCTGTCTGTCTGTCTCTGTGTCTCTCGCCCTCATCATCTCGTCTCATTTCAGAGTGCTTATAATACTCCCGCCGTCTACAGATGCCGGTCGGTTTGCAGCAGACTGTTAGATGGTTAGCCTGAGTGGCACACTGACAGCTCTCTGTGTCCTCTCTCTCTCTCTCTCTCTCTCTCTCTCTCTCTCTCTCTCTCTCTCTCTCTCTCTCTCTCTCTCTCTCTCTCTCTCTCTCTCTCTCATAGTAGACATGATGATAGTGTGAGAAGAACATTGGCCATTAGGAGAACATGTACGAGAGAGAGAACGAGAGAGAGAGGGCGTGAGTTTTGTAGCACCTTTCACATGGCTAGCTGCTTGCCGTGTGTGTCTGTCTGTCTGTCTGTCCAGAGCTACATGCATTTCTTGTGCACACCAACAGTAGGCTACTTTTTGAAAAAAAAATTGTAATCACTTGACAAATGTAAACGGTGCATTTATATAGCGCTTTTATCCTAAGCGCTTTACATTGAGATTGTGTGTTACATTCACACACACATTCATACACCAATGGAGGAGGAAACCATGCAAGGCACCAACCTGCTCATCGGGAGCAATAGGGGTTCAGCGTCTTGCTCAAGGACACTTCCACACTAACTCTGGGATCGCTCTACCCCTTGAGCCACTGCCGTCCCTGCAATGGAAGTCAATAGGGGCTTGGATTGCCCAAATGTGGTCAGGATGACGTTAGCCTGTAAACCAGACAAATCTGCCAGAGCTAAAAAAAAAAACAAAGAAAATGTGATATTAGTCTGACCATGCCAGGGCTAGGATGAGCCGAAGTGTGACATCACTGCCACTAGGGGCCACTAGTCTACATCCCCCCTTTTTCCATTGAAGATACCATAGGGTCTCAGTAGCATCGAGGCATAATAAGAACTGTGCTCCAAAGATAAACTAATAAACACATTTTACTCATATGAATATGAAGCATCAACTGACGGTGAAAAATAACGTAATTTATCCAAAGAAATGAATTAATTTACTCCAAACACGGACGTTATCAAATGTAACTCAATATCAAAGTGGAGTCCGGGGACCCCCAGGGGTCCTTGGGGAGGGTTACCAGGGGGTCCCCCCAGAAAATAAGTGTTAATAAAGCATCACAAATCATTTTAACCACTTTATCCATATTTTATACTTTGGCTGTTCAAGTGGTTAATGTATGTTTTGTAATAATGATCAAAATCTACAAAGTAACTAGTAACTCAAGTTTTCAAATAATTGTAGTGGAGTAAAAAGTACAATATTTGTCTCTGAGATGTAGTGGAGTAGAAGTAAAAGTACAGAAAATCTGAAATACTCCAGTAAAGTATAAAAGTACAGTAACTTCAGTAAATGTACTTAACACCACTGCGTGATGCTAAGATGAACCCTATGGCATTTTCAATAGATAAAAATACTTCCGTGACCCAAGCAGGGGTAGCGGGAATGACTTTGATACTCTATGCAGAGGGAGGTATTGGGGGGGGGGGGGGGGTCATGAAGGAGGGAGGGTGGGGGGGGCATGGAACAGAGGATTAGGGGGCTTAGTTAGCCTGCATGAAATCCTCTTTTCCTCTCGCCCTACAAAAAGGGAAGAAGGCAATCGGCCACGTTATACCAAGAGAGAGAGAGAGGAGGGTGGGGGCCATGCAGGGCGAGCGAAACCTCACCCAATACATCACACACACACACACACACACACACACACACACACACACACACACACACACACACACACTGTGTGTGTGTGTGACATCACATTTATCCATACAGGAAGCAAGCCGCTCCGGTGGTGGTTGTGTGTGTGTGTGTTTTCCTTTCCTTTTTATTCCTTGTTTGGTGAGAGAGAGAGAGGGATAGAGAGAGAGAGAGAGAGAGAGACAGACAGACATACACAGAGAGCGAGAGAGAGAGAGACAGGAGGAGGGGAGGGAAAAGTGACATTGGCCTTGAAACCTGCTATTGTCTTGCCTCCAGGACAGACAGCCAGGGAGAGAGACAGAGAGCGAGAGAGAGAGAGAGACATGGTAAACATGGTAACCTCCCGGGCCGGGAGATGCGAGCTGCACTTGTTTATCTGTTGGCCGAGGGAGCGTGCATGTGTGCATGGCGGAGCGCTGTGGCGGAGCAGATTTGTGTGTGTGTGTGTGTGTGTGTGTGTGTGTGTGTGTGTGTGTGTGTGTGTGTGTGTGTGTGTGTGGTGTGTGTGTGTGTGTGTGTGTGTGTGTGTGTGTGTGTGTGTGTGTGTGTGTGTGTGTGTGTGTGTGTGTGTGTGTGTGTACTTGTATTACTACACTTATGAGGACCTTATGTCCCCACAACTGTAGTAAAATGTGAGAAATAGACGCTGTGAGGACCATATCCATGGTCTAGTGTTGATTTTGACACCAAATTTTGATTTAGTTTTAGTCATAGCCTTTTGAATAAAAGTCCATTTAGTTTTAGTCATATTTTAGTCATCTGAAATGTTTTAGTGTTTGTCTAGTTTTAGTCGACTAAATATCATAAGATTGTAGTCGACTAAAATGTATGTTGGCGGTGCTTTGATGGCGTCGTAATGGCTGATTTTACACTTGGTTGCATGCTGAAAATAGCCGATCTACAAGCCTGCGACGCGTTCTGGGCTTGTAGATCTGCTATCGGCTTTCTTTTAGTTCTACTGGATTTCTTCTCCACTAGATCCCTCACTAACATTTTAGTCTAGTAGTTTGTGTTTGTTGACGAAATTGTCAATATATGTAGTCTAGTCATCGTAGCTTAGTTTTTATTTCGTTTTTATTCAGTTTTCGTCAGTGAAAAAAGGGAGTCGACCAACATTTTTCATCTTAGTTTTAGTCTACGAAATCAACACTGACTCAGATATACTGTAGTAAAATGTGAGAAATAAATGCTGTGAGGACCATTCATCTGGGCACCAAAAATACATCTGGTTAGTGTTAGTATTAGACATTTAGAGTTTAGGTTTAGGGGTTGGGTTAGAGTTTTCCCTGTTTTATACTTAGTTGTGTGGCAAAATAGCCATTCTACAAGAGCTTGTAGATCTGCTATTTTCTTGATCCTCACCAGAGAAATGGTTGTTTTATGGTAATAATAAAAAAAGAGAAGTTAGATTTGCAATTAGGAACAGATTCAGGTTAGGATTAGATATTAGAGTTGGGATCACGACTGATTTATACCTGGTCGCACGCTGCTGTCATGCACCGAATATTTAGGAACAGATTCAGGTTAGGATTAGATATTAGAGTTGGGATCACGAC
>NC_137615.1:4992949-5007949 GCF_963280865.1 Gymnoscopelus braueri
AAATCGTTTTTTTGGGAGTTGCATTGTACTACTTTAATGTCGTGTACCACGCACAGATTTATGTTTGCACCTTAATGTCTAAATATCATGTACAGTATATACCTGCACCTTATGTTCTAACATCATGTACGTACTCTACCAGATGGTTATGCTTTTGTGTAAATATCCAGTTGTCTTGTTTTTTTCCCCCGCCTGTTCTTTATCCTTGCTCTCCCGCCCTTCGTTTTTCTTTCCTCTCTCTTTCTGGAAACAAATGATGAATAGCAAATGATGGAGCTTTGCTCAAAAACACATTTCACCCACTGTTCTACACCTGTAAACCTATGATGTGACAATTAAAGATGATTCTGTTTCTGAGGGTTATAGGATTGGTCATTTAGAGCAGGGGTCTTCAACGTTTTCAGGCCAAGGACCCCCTAGCTGAGAGAGAGATGAAGCAGGGACCCCCCTCTATAACTAAACTAAACAAAAATTAGGTCTGCTCTTTTTTTTCCCCCTACACCTATACAGCCAAAAATAGCAGATCTACAAGCTCACAACGCCTCGCGCTGCAAGGCGTTGTGAGCTTGTTGATCTGCTATTTTTGGCTAACGTTCTTCTCAGAAAAGGGATGCCAGGGTTCAAGTGGTTAATGTAAAAAAAAAAATCCTATCACACAAAGATTTGGCGGACCCCCTGTAGTAACTTTGAGGACCCCCTAGGGGTCCCGCACCCCCTGTTGAAGACCCCTGATTTGGAGGTTTAGTGTTTGGCGTTCGAGTGTCCTTATTGTATCCGTATTTTTGCTGCGATGTCACACATCGTAAAAATAGCCGCTATATATGGTCATAAAATGTCTCTATGTTCTCACACAGGTTTTTTGAATAGTCTGGCTACGCGAGACTATGGTTGCACCAACCGGTTATTCAACTTAGAAGACATTTTGTAGAATCGGAACCTCAGGCCTTAATGGGTTAATGCCCTATTTTATACTTCAGGTTAAAAGTAGCAGATCTACAAACACTCTACAATGTTGTTGTCCTCTCCCACACGCTCCAAATAGGGGAGGAGGCGCCGGGTTGAAAGTGGTTAAGTGTGTCTGTGTGTTTTATAAATATTTAACCATTATAAAGTAGCTTATGACTAAATGATAAGAACAGGAATATACAGGTTCAGTTTTTTCTCCCATTTCCTGAAGAGTAAAGGGTTTCCCACAAACAGCGACACTATGTACATGTGTTTTGCGTGCATGCGTGCGTGCGTGTATGCGTGTATGTGTGTGTGCTCCTGAGGATCAAATGTCGCCACAAGTATAGTAGAATTTGAGAAGCAAAGACATGGTTTTATGTTTAATGGTAAAAAAGTTAAGTCTACAATTAGCAAAATGATTCAGGTTGGTATGCTTACCATGTGGATGGTACCGGTAAAAGTAACCTTTTTGTGGACTTAAGTGGTCGAACCTGACGCTGACACTCTTTGCACCTTAATAGTAATACTAGGTAACTTTAAAAAAAAAACTAAAGTTAAATTGTATATCTTTTGTGAGTAGCAAATGTTTCACAACACCCACTCCATGAATTTCACCCCCGAAAGCTTTTTCTATTATATTTTCTATTGAAACGGTGGCAGGCCGCCCTTCCCGCGTTAATAATGACGTCATCCGGCCGGAAACGGAAATGCACCGGTTTCCTGTTTGGCCAGGAACTACCGCACCGGTTTCCTGTTTGGCCAGGAACTACCGCGCTAATAACAAAAAGGAATCTCACGCTGTTCTTAAGACATTATAGGATTTGAAGATGGAAAAACAACAGCAAAAGAAAACACAGCTCACGGTAACTAATGCTCCACTGGCTAAGAGAAACGATCCGTAGATAGTATAAAACAATTAAAAGAACGCTTTTTGAAACGCTTCCGTCTTCCGGCGAAAACAAATGGAATTCTGGGTAATGCAGGCATCGACTTCAAGCATGCAACGACGGTAGTGACCAGCAGAGGCTGCTAAAAATCATTTTTTTTGGGAGTTGCATTGTGCTACTTTAATGTCGTGTACCACGCACAGATTTATGTTTGCACCTTAATGTCTAAATATCATGTACAGTATATACCTGCACCTTATGTTCTAACATCATGTACGTACTCTACCAGATGGTTATGCTTTTGTGTAAATATCCAGTTGTCTTGTTTTTTTTTCCCGCCTGTTCTTTATCCTTGCTCTCCCGCCCTTCGTTTTTCTTTCCTCTCTCTTTCTGGAAACAAATGATGAATAGCAAATGATGGAGCTTTGCTCAAAAACACATTTCACCCACTGTACTACACCTGTAAACCTATGATGTGACAATTAAAGATTCTGTTTCTGAGGGTTATAGGATTGGTCATTTAGAGCAGGGGTCTTCAACGTTTTCAGGCCAAGGACCCCCTAGCTGAGAGAGAGATGAAGCAGGGACCCCCCTCTATAACTAAACTAAACAAAAATTAGGTCTGCTCTTTTTTTCCCCCTACACCTATACAGCCAAAAATAGCAGATCTACAAGCTCACAACGCCTCTCGCTGCAAGGCGTTGTGAGCTTGTAGATCTGCTATTTTTGGCTAACGTTCTTCTCAGAAAAGGGATGCCAGGGTTCAAGTGGTTAATGTAAAAAAAAAAATCCTATCACACAAAGATTTGGCGGACCCCCTGTAGTAACTTTGAGGACCCCCTAGGGGTCCCGCACCCCCTGTTGAAGACCCCTGATTTAGAGGTTTAGTGTTTGGCGTTCGAGTGTCCTTATTATATCCGTATTTTTGCTGCGATGTCAAACATCGTAAAAATAGCCGCTTTATATGGTCATAAAATGTCTCTATGTTCTCACACAGGTGTAGTAATTACCCAAACCTCTCTCCTCCAGGTATAGATGAGCTCGTCAGTATGCGGCTGGAGCCTCTCTGTGGTGTCAGGCCCATGACAGAGCAGTGACTGGGCTCTGATCTCACCCTGCAGGACGTGACGGGAAAACCTTAGGTACTGATCACCTCCACACACACACACACGCACACACGCACGCGCACACCGCTCGTGCACAGTACACACACACTCTCCCTCCCTGTCTGTCTTGCTTCATTTGCTGTCACTCAGCCCCCCCCCCCCACACACACACACACAAACTTTATTAGAAAGTTAATTATCAAACTCTCCCACGAGTCCCCTTACCACACACACACACACACACACACACACACACACACACACACACACACACACACCACACTGTCCGGACACATACTCACACACAGGACGCAAATACTATAGCCTCGCACTGAAATGTGTGTGTGCGTGCACGTGTATGTGTGCGTGTGCACGAGTGCGTGACCAATACCAATTATCACAGTCTACGTTGGGTGGTCGAGGGGATGTGTGTGTGTGTGTGTGTGTGTGTGTGTGTGTGTGTGTGTGTGTGTGTGTGTGTGTGTGTGTGTGTGTGTGTGTGTGTGTGTGTGTGTGTGTGTGTGTGTGTGTGTGTGTGTGTGTGTGTGTGTGTGTGTGTGTGTGTGTTCCCCTCCAAAGCCTTGTCAATTATCATTCAGAATGGTGCAGTCTTCGTTCACACTAACACAAACACACACACACACACACACACACACACACACACACACACACACTGTTGAACTTTTCACGTTGGCTGTGTTTTTTCAGACATGACAGGGAAGTCGTCTTCTTTCAGGGAACCGCTTTAACTTTTATTCATCCTGACAAGTGTTGCTGTTTTAACACATTGTGTGCCAGAAGTTTATTAAAATAGGGTACATCTAGCATATCTTCCATCCACTTACACTGATATGTTTCGTGCTGTAGAAGCCCCGACGAGGACGCGCATGTAAACAAAGCCTGCGTGCGAGACGGCGGAGGGTCCCGACTAACGCCTGGAACAATAATATTTCTAACGCGATCCTCCATTGCAGAGTGATCGCCGATCGAAAACGGCTCACTTCCACCACGTTAAAAAGAAATGGAGATATTAAGCTTTTAGTCAAGGAGTTAACAATGGAGCGGACGAACGGAAGCATTTTTGACATGGATCCACATCCGGCTTCTCCTTCTTAGAGACTCCTTGGATGATCCCAAAGTTTCGTTAGAGCGCCCCACGTGGGAAAAATATATTTTTAAAAAATGGGCCGGACCGATTATGGCACATAACGCATAGCTTCTCAAAAACGGTCCGGACCGTTTTTGGCACACAATGTGTTAAATGTGTCTGTTAGTCATTCTGAAGCATTGGTTCTCAAAATGGGGTCTGGGGATGCCCAGGGGTCTTTTGGGGGGGGGGGGGGGGGTTTCAGTGTAACAAAATGTGTTAATATAGCATCACAATAATTTTTAACCACTTTAACCTTTCATACTTTGGCTATTCAAAAATAGCAGATCTATAAGCTCATAGACACAGAGTGACACATAGTGCTGCGCTATGAGCTTGTAGATCTGCTTTTTTTGTATTTTTATCGAGAACATTTGTGCAAATATTTGAATATATATATTTTTTAACGTTTATAACTCAAATCTTTGCTTTTGGGGGGTCCCTGGAACAACATATTTTGACACGGAGGTCCGCGGTCAAATACATAATAATTTTGGGGATCCTTGACATGAAAAGGTTTGAGCACCATTGATATATATGCAGTGGTGGAAAAAGTACTCAAATTCTTTACTTGAGTAAAAGTACCAATACTGCAATATACTGTTTCACCTCCTGTTGGTCACAGAAGACCTTTTCATGTCGGGATTTGACCGGACTTTACGCTTTGCTTTTATTACCTTAGTAAACATTGTCGTAAATACTTTATGCTTTCAGTCGCTAGTTTAAAGTCTTCTTTCAATTAGTATGATGTGTGTTTTTTGTAAATTATGGTCCCATTAACTCATTGGCTAAATGAATAAGCCAAGCGTTTATACTAACCTTTCATGAGCCACAGAATATTTATCTCCAGGACGATCGACACACACAGAGTGTCGCAAAAGACGGGGGAGTGTGTCTACTTCCATCGGGGGGGGGGAAGCGGGTCACTGCGACCCTCTGTTCTTTAGTTATTGGCTGTTGAATATAGCTTGTTCTTGCCAAAAACGCAGAAAAAAAACAAGATTTTTTTTTTTTTCCTAAATCCTTTAACACATTAACTGCCTAAGACGTTTATAAACGTCTTTGGGAATTCAGCTATTGCCTGCCAAAGACGTTTAAAAACGTCCTGAAAAAAAAAATAAAATCTCTAATTATTTAGTATTGACACTTTTTCGATATTCCAAACGAATAAGGAGATAACAATTTCCAAAGATTTGCTGCTCCATCCACTTCAATGTTAAAATTCAAACAGACAAACAATTCACATTGTTTTTTGGTTTGAAACTACTGGTTTTGAGCTATTTTCAAACATTAAACAACACATGACAACAAGGTCAAATGACCTCGTTGACATTTGTGAAACCACACCTGAATCTCATCTGTGATTAGAAACCATCTGGGGATCAATCATACTGGAGAAAAATATTCTGTGGCTATGCGAAAAGGTACCAAAATCGTTCAAAACCCTGGCAGAGGCTACAGACTGTTCTGAAAAAACTCTGGCAGTCAATGTGTAACATTAGATGGTACGGGGATGCGTTTGTTGTGATCACATTATTTCCGGGTATACTCTTCTCCGGAAGTCATAGGATCACTCATAGGTTGGCGAACAGCGTCATCTAGTGTAAACACTGAAAACACCAAAACACGTCAATGAATGACTGCACTTTGACTGCCAATGACCGCCAATGACGTAATATTGTGTCATCTGGTGTTTATTAGTGATTACGCTAGAGACCGCTCTTTGCCAACCTATGAATGATGCCTTGACTTCGAGAGAAGGATCCACCCGGAAATGACGTCATCTAAAACATTTTCATCCCGTCCGCTACAATGTTATCAGATTTATAAAAAATACTGTTATCTCTGATTTCTTTTCCCAGATTGTGTTTTTGGTGAAAACAAGCTACATTCAACTGCCGATAACTACAGAACGGACGATCGCGGTTACAATGTTGTTGTTTTTTCGGTGGAAAGAAGAGAGACTCGTCTTTCCACCGAGACATCGTTTGTTTACTTCCGCGTTGATTATTTTTTTCTGTGGATCGTCAAAAAGACTCAAAATAATGTAAAAACCGCTGGCAGTGTGTGTTGACTCTCCCCAAAAAAGATCAGATCTACAAGCTAACAAGCCTTGTTTAGAGTGTATAGACTGACAGGAAATGGGGAGAGAGTCAGAGAGTGACGTGCAGCAAGGGCCCACCGGGATCGGGAATCAAACCCGGGACTTTATCAGAGTGTTGATTTTGACAGCAAATTTTGATTTAGTTTTAGTCATAGTCTTTGGAATCAAATTCCATTTAGTTTTAGTCATATTTAAAGTCATCAATTTTTTTGTTGTTTTGTCTAGTTTTAGTCAACTAAATATCATAAGATTATAGTCGACTAAATCTACAGTTGATTTAGTCGACTAAAATGTATGTTGAACTTGGCGGTGCCTTGATGGCGTCATAATGGTTGATTTTACACTTGGTTGCATGCTGAAAATAGCAGATCTACAAGCTCACAACGCGTCGCAGCGCGACGCGTTGTGAGCTTGTAGATCTGCTATTTTCAGAGCACAACACCCGAGGGCATCCAAACGCACAATGACTTGTCTTTTAGTTCTACTGGATCTCTTCTCCACTAGATCCCTCACTAACATTTTAGTCTAGTTTTTATTTGTTGACGAAATTGACGATATATATTTAGTCTTAGTTTTAGTCATCATAACTTAGTTTTTATTTAGTCGCTCGTTTATTTAGTATTCATCAGTGAAAAAAGGTAGTCGACGAACATTTTTCGTTATGGATTTAGTCGACGAAATCAAACACCCCAACGCGGGTTTCACTGTAAATGTTCTGGTAGATGTGGTCTGTGTGTCTCACAGTGGACTGACAGAGCAGATAAAAAGAATGATGAAATAACCCCAGATGGAGTGTAAAGACACTGTGTCGTCGACCCATTCAATCCAGGACACATCTGTGTCACTTTAAGATTTTAAGATTATTTTTTTTTAAGAATCGTGAAAATGTGTGCAAATCTTTGAATGATATATATACATTTTTAACTCAAATCTTTGCTTTTGGGGGTCCCTGGAACAAAATATTTTGAGATGGCGGGGTCCGTGGACAAATACATTATCATTTAGGGTGGTCCTTGACATGAAAAAGGTTTGAGAACAACTGATATTATAGCAACATAAAATATTGAATAAAAAAAGACAGAAGGCAGAAACCTTGTATCTGCAGATTTCATCTTTTTATGTTTGGTAAATTAGCGCCCTTCATCGTACCAGAGTGTTGCACTAAAGTAGTGAACATAGCAACATCTACAAGCTTGGCTATATTCACTATTTTAATTTGAAAACATAATCATAAAAAAGGAACGGTTTCCACACGACTCTCTCTCTCTCTCTCTCTCTCTCTCTCTCTCTCTCTGTCTGTCTGTCTGTCTGTGTCTCTCGCCCTCTCATCTCGTCTCATTTCTGAGTGCTTATAATACTCCCGCCGTCTACAGATGCCGGTCGGTTGCAGCAGACTGTTAGATGGTTAGCCTGAGTGGCACACTGACAGCTCTCTCTCTCTCTCTTCTCTCTTCTCTCTCTCTCTCTCTCTCTCTCTCTCTCTCTCTCTCTCTCTCTCTCTCTCTCTCTCTCTCTCTGCTCTCATAGTAGACATGATGATAGTGTGAGAAGAACATTGGCCATTAGGAGAACATGTACGAGAGAGAGAGGGCGTGAGTTTTGTAGCACCTTTCACATGGCTAGCTGCTTGCCGTGTGTCTGTCTGTCTGTCTGTCTGTCCAGAGCTACATGCATTTCTTGTGCACACTAACAGTAGGCTACTTTTTGAAATACTTTTTTAATCACTTGACAAATGTAAACGGTGCATTTATATAGCGCTTTTATCCTAAGCGCTTTACATTGAGATTGTGCGTTACATTCACACACACATTCATACACCGATGGAGGAGGAAACCATGCAAGGCACCAACCTGCTCATCGGGAGCAATTAGGGGTTCAGCGTCCTGCTCAAGGACACTTCCACACTAACTCTGGGATCGAACTGGGAACCTCGCCGTTCCCATCCGGCCGCTCTACCGGCCACTCTACCCCTGAGCCACTGCCGTCCCTGCAGCGGAAGTCAATAGGGGCTTCGATTGCCCAAATGTGGTCAGGATGACGTTAGCCTGTAAACCAGACAAATCTGCCAGAGCTAAAAAAAAATAAAAATTAAAAAGTGATATTAGTCTGGCCATGCCAGCCAGGCTAGGATGAGCCGAAGTGTGACATCACTGCCACTAGGGGCCACTAGTCTACATCCCCCTTTTTCCATTGAAGATACCATAGGGTCTCAGTAGCATCATGGCATAATAAGAACTGTGCTCCAAAGATAAACTAATAAACACATTTTACTCATATGAATATGAAGCATCAACTGACGGTGAAAAATAGCGTAATTTATCCAAAGAAATAAATTAATTTACTCCAAACACAGACGTTATCAAATGTAACTCAATATCAAAGCGGAGTCCGGGGACCCCCAGGGGTCCTTGGGGAGGGTTACCAGGGGGTCCCCAGAAAATAAATGTTAATAGACCTCCGAAGTCTGACGTCATTTACACATCCTTTGTTTGTCTACCTGGTTCGCAGTTTTCCACCCCCATTCTGAATCCCATAGACGTGTTTAATATCGCGTCAAATAAGAACTGTGTTCCAAAAATAAACAAATGACCCTGGTGGTTTGACTCTTATGGATATGAAGCATCAACTGACGGTGAGAAAACGATAATGTTACTTCCGCCGAATTAGTTAAATTTTCGCCAGAAACAGACTGTATCACATATAAGTGACTGACTATCATAAACGATATAGAACCTCCTCCCTGACAATATCGCCGGGACAGTTTGTACATTTTTGGACCACAATTCTTATATGAGACGATTCTAAGATGACCCAATGTTATTCTCCATAGAGAAATTACTTCCGCAAACCTGGGGATGAACGAATGACGTCAGGACTTCGGTGGTCTATAAAGCATCACAATCATTTTAACCACTTTATCCATATTTTATACTTTGGCTATTCAAGTGGTTAATGTATGTTTTGTAATAATGATCAAAATCTACAAAGTGACTAGTAACTAAAGTTTTCAAATAATTGTAGTGGAGTAAAAGTACAATATTTGTCTCTGAGATGTAGTGGAGTAGAAGTAAAAGTACAGAAAATCTGAAATACTCCAATAAAGTAAAAAAGTACAGTACTTCAGTAAATGTACTTAACACCACTGCATGATGCTAAGATGAACCCTATGGCATTTGCAATAGATAAAAATACTTCCGTGACCCATGCAGGGGTAGCGGGAATGACTTTGATACTCTATGCAGAGGGAGGTATTGGGGGGGGGGGGGGTCATGAAGGGGGGAGGGGGGGGGGGGCATGGAACAGAGGATTAGGGGCTTAGTTAGCCTGCATGAAATCCTCTTTTCCTCTCGCCCTACAAAAAGGGAAGAAGGCAATCGGCCACGTTTATACCAAGAGAGAGAGAGAGGAGGGTGGGGGCCATGCAGGGCGAGCGAAACCTCACCCAATACATCTCACACACACACACACACACACACACACACACACACACACACACACACACACACACACACACACACACTGTGTGTGTGTGTGTGTGTGACATCACATTTATCCATACAGGAAGCAAGCCGCTCCGGTGGTGGTGGTGTGTGTGTGTTTTCCTTTTTTTATCTTTCTATTCCTTGTTTGGTGAGAGAGAGAGAGAGGGATAGAGAGAGAGACAGACAGACAGACACAGAGAGCGAGAGAGGGAGAGACAGGAGGAGGGGAGGGAAAAGTGACATTGGCCTTGAAACCTGCTATTGTCTTGCCTCCAGGACAGACAGCCAGGGAGAGAGACAGAGAGCGAGAGAGAGAGAGAGAGACATGGTAACCATGGTAACCTCCCGGGAGATGCGAGCTGCACTTGTTTATCTGTTGGCCGAGGGAGCGTGCATGTGTGCATGGCGGAGCGCTGTGGCGGAGCAGATTTGTGTGTGTGTGTGTGTGTGTGTGTGTGTGTGTGTGTGTGTGTGTGTGTGTACTTGTATTACTACACTTATGAGGACCTTATGTCCCCACAACTGTAGTAAAATGTGAGAAATAGACGCTGTGAGGACCATATCCATGGTCTAGTGTTGATTTTGACACCAAATTTTGATTTGGTTTTAGTCATAGCCTTTTGAATAAAAGTCCATTTAGTTTTAGTCATATTTTAGTCATCTGAAATGTTTTAGTGTTTGTCTAGTTTTAGTCGACTAAATATCATAAGATTGTAGTCGACTAAAATGTATGTTGGCGGTGCTTTGATGGCGTCGTAATGGCTGATTTTACACTTGGTTGCATGCTGAAAATAGCAGATCTACAAGCCCAGCTGTGGGCTTGTAGATCTGCTATCGGCTTTCTATTAGTTCTACTGGATTTCTTCTCCACTGATCCCTCACTAACATTTTAGTCTAGTAGTTTGTGTTTGTTGACGAAATTGTCAATATATTTAGTCTAGTCATCTTAGCTTCGTTTTTATTCAGTTTTCGTCAGTGAAAAAAGGGAGTCGAAGAACATTTTTCATCTTAGTTTTAGTCGACGAAATCAACACTGACACAAATATACTTTAGTAAAATGTGAGAAATAAATGCTGTGAGGACCATTCATCTGGGCACCAAAAATAAATCTGGTTAGTGTTAGTATTAGACATTTAGAGTTTAGGTTTAGGGGTTGGGTTAGAGTTTTCCCTGTTTTATACTTAGTTGTGGGGCAAAATAGCCATTCTACAAGAGCTTGTAGATCTGCTATTTTCTTGATCCTCACCAGAGAAATGGTTGTTTTATGGTAATAATAAAAAAAAGAAAGTTAGATTTGCAATTAGGAACAGATTGAGGTTAGGATTAGATATTAGAGTTGGGGTCACGACTGATTTATACCTGGTCGCACGCTGCTGTCATGCACCGAATAAATTGCACATCTACGACGCATAGTGAGCTTGTAGATCTGCTATTTTTTACTGCGCTACTTTACTGTAGGCTTACAGTTAAAAACGGCAAATTATTTAAAGATTGCTTTCTTAAAATATTACCATCCTCAAACGTTAACTCAAATCTTTGCTTCTGGGGGTCCCTGGAACAAAATATTTTGAGATGGGGGTCGGCGGCCAAATACGTATAATTTTGGGGGTCCTTGACATGAAAAAGTTTGAGAACCACTGATATATAAACATTTTAAATGTTGGGATTTAGAAAACATTTGTAGAATCGGCTTCAGGTCTTAAGGGGTTAATGTCTCTGCCTCTGATCTTATCTCAGCTCTTCACATCTCCATGTTGCCGGGCAGAAACCTCTTATCTCTGTATTTCGTGAATTATCGCCCTACTTGATCATACTACAGCTTCACACGAAAAGCATCAAAAGCAGCAGATCTGCAAGCTCGAAACGTGGCGCCAAGCCACGCGTTTTGAGCTTGTAGATCTGCTACTTTTGATACTTTTGAATTTGAATTCTGAAAAGAAACACGTTTTGGACATTATGAGGTTTCCACCCGACTTGATCAATTTATCTATTTATGTCTACAAGCATTCAGTGGTGGAAAAAGTACTCAAATGTTTTACTTAAGTAAAAGTACCAATACTGCAATGTAGAAGTACTCTGTTACAGGTAAAAGTCCGGAAGTACAAAAGTATTGGTATCAAAATGTACTGAAAGTACCAAAAGTTAAAGTACTAAAATGTTTGGAAATAGCAGATCTACAAGCTCACAAAACACGTCGCGTTGTGAGCTTGTAGATCTGCTATTTTCAAATAGCCTAGGTATAAAATAGGGCTAAATTGGTTAATGTATGTTTTATAATGTAATGATTTATATCTGCAAAGTAACTAGTAACTAAAGTTTTCAAATAATTGTAGTGGAGTAAAAGTACAATATTTGCCTCTGAGATGTAGTGGAGTAGAAGTAAAAGTATAGACAATTGGAAATACTCCATTAAAGTAAAAGTATCTGAAAATTGTACTTTTACAGTACAGTACTTTAATAAATGTACTTAGCTACTTTACATCACTGCATGTGATGTACCACATGTTGTCCTCTGCTCTCATCTCATTGGCCCTCATCTCATGCTCTCGTCTCATTGGCCCTCATCTCATGCTCTCGTCTCATTGGCCCTCATCTCATGCTCTCGTCTCATTGGTCCTCATCTCATGCTCTCGTCTCATTGGTCCTCGTGTGGCGTCTTAGCCCTGTTGTCTCTTCCTGTGTTTCCTATGACTCACCCACACCCTCTCTCTCTCTCTCTCTCTCTCTCTCTTATCTCCCGCTCTCTCATTTTCTCACTCCGGTTCTCGGCGTTCATTCGCTCGCTCGCTCGTTCCCCTTTGTCTCTCTCTCTCCCGTCTGCGTTCTTCTTCTTCTTCCTCCTCTCACTCTGCCTCGTCTCATTTTGCCGCTCTATTTTTTCCCCCTCTCTCTCTCTCTCTCTCTCCATCCTCCCACTATGTCACCTCTCTCATCCTCTCTGTCTTTGTCTGTTTCCTTCTGCCTGTGCTCTGATTCCCTCTCTCTCTGTATCTCTGCCGTCCTCTCTCTGTCACTCCTGACACCCTCTCTCTCGCTCTCTCTCCCCCTCTCTCTCGCTCTCTCTTTTGTCTGTATCCCATTTTCTCTCCTGTCCTCAGAGCTATTTCCAGTCCATCTAATGGGCTGGTGAGCAGAGCCACTAGGCAGACCAGAGACAGAGCGTCATCATCATGGCTTTGGCTAGAAGACTTATAGGCCAATTAGCCCGGCTGCCCCCCCCCCCCGTACATGTTGGATTAAAGCAAAATAAAATTTCATTTCTGAAACTGTTATGCCTAACGTGTGATTTGTGAAACAGTGTTAAAGGTCTTAAGCTGGTCTTGATCGGCTATTTTCGCCGCACGACATGCTTCCATAGAAGACAAAAAATCCTATCACACAAAGATTTGGCGGACCCCCTGTAGTAACTATGAGAACCCCCCTAGGGGTCCCGGATACCCTGTTGAAGACCCCTGGTCTAGTCTCATCGGATCTAATTTAATCTCATCTCCTTTTACACTTAATGTCCTCTCATCTTATCTCAGCTCTTCACACCTCGATGTTGTCGGGAAACACACTGGAGTAGTGTGGTGGTGTTTACCTGCAGAAACACACTGGAGTAGTGTGGTGGTGTTTACCTGCAGAAACACACTGGAGTAGTGTGGTGGTGTTTACCTGCAGAAACACACTGGAGTAGTGTGGTGGTGTTTACCTGCAGAAACACACTGGAGTAGTGTGGTGGTGTTAACCTGCAGAAACACACTGGAGTAGTGTGGTGGTGTTAACCTGAAGAAACACACTGGAGTAGTGTGGTGGTGTTTACCTGCAGAAACACACTGGAGTAGTGTGGTGGTGTTTACCTGTAGAAACACACTGGAGTAGTGTGGTGGTGTTTACCTGCAGAAACACACTGGAGTAGTGTGGTGGTGTTTACCTGCAGAAACACACTGGAGTAGTGTGGTGGTGTTAACCTGCAGAAACACACTGGAGTAGTGTGGTGGTGTTTACCTGCAGAAACACACTGGAGTAGTGTGGTGGTGTTTACCTGCAGAAACACACTGGAGTAGTGTGGTGGTGTTTACCTGCAGAAACACACTGGAGTAGTGTGGTGGTGTTTACCTGCAGAAACACACTGGAGTAGTGTGGTGGTGTTTACCTGCAGAAACACACTGGAGTAGTGTGGTGGTGTTTACCTGCAGAAACACACTGGAGTAGTGTGGTGGTGTTAACCTGAAGAAACACACTGGAGTAGTGTGGTGGTGTTTACCTGCAGAAACACACTGGAGTAGTGTGGTGGTGTTTACCTGTAGAAACACACTGGAGTAGTGTGGTGGTGTTTACCTGCAGAAACACACTGGAGTAGTGTGGTGGTGTTTACCTGCAGAAACACACTGGAGTAGTGTGGTGGTGTTAACCTGCAGAAACACACTGGAGTAGTGTGGTGGTGTTAACCTGAAGAAACACACTGGAGTAGTGTGGTGGTGTTTACCTGCAGAAACACACTGGAGTAGTGTGGTGGTGTTTACCTGCAGAAACACACTGGAGTAGTGTGGTGGTGTTTACCTGCAGAAACACACTGGAGTAGTGTGGTGGTGTTTACCTGCAGAAACACACTGGAGTAGTGTGGTGGTGTTTACCTGTAGAAACACACTGGAGTAGTGTGGTGGTGTTTACCTGCAGAAACACACTGGAGTAGTGTGGTGGTGTTTACCTGCAGAAACACACTGGAGTAGTGTGGTGGTGTTTACCTGTAGAAACACACTGGAGTAGTGTGGTGGTGTTTACCTGCAGAAACACACTGGAGTAGTGTGGTGGTGTTTACCTGCAGAAACACACTGGAGTAGTGTGGTGGTGTTTACCTGCAGAAACACACTTTTTTTTTTGAAAATCGATTTAAAAAAAATGAGAATCGATTCTGAATCGTCCAACAGTAGAATCGCGATTCGTATTCGAATCGATTTTTTCCGACACCCCTAGTGTTAACCTGCAGAAACACACTGGAGTAGTGTGGTGGTGTTTACCTGCAGAAACACACTGGAGTAGTGTGGTGGTGTTAACCTGTAGAAACACACTGGAGTAGTGTGGTGGTGTTAACCTGTAGAAACACACTGGAGTAGTGTGGTGGTGTTTACCTGTAGAAACACACTGGAGTAGTGTGGTGGTGTTAACCTGTAGAAACACACTGACCTCTCACTGTGTTTTGTTTTTATCACTGTATGTTAGACGGGGATGTTTTTGGTGTTACCAAAACAAACCACCAAAATACAGCGAGGGGGAAATGTGTTTATGCAGGTATTTTTTTAATTCTATATTGTTTTGTTTAGGGATGCACCGATATGGATATTCT
>NC_137615.1:5027220-5032220 GCF_963280865.1 Gymnoscopelus braueri
TTGTATATGGATGGATGGACTCTAATGGACTGTATGGTGGACTGAATGGACCTAATAGCCCTGATGGGGGGGGGGGGGGGGTGGGCTTGTGTTGTGTCTGTGTTTGTGATGTGAAAAACAAACCCATTGACATCAACATGGTAGATCTCCTATTAGCGGTGTGTGACACTAGCATGAAACTATATGCACATCTCTGGCTTTAAACATGGCAAAAACAAATGGTAAAAATGGCTTGTATGAAATTGCAGATAAATTGCTGGTGTATTCACTGATTGATTGCCAAGATATTAAACATAGTTTTCTATCCCCTTGCCAGCGTAATTACCTCAATCCGATGATATTTGAAACGCAGTGGAAGCGACATTTGTGTCCCAAAAAAACAACAAAAAAAGTCCCGTGGGTTGGCGGAGGTATCTGTGTATCCATAGGAACGACAACCTTCCAACCGCGATCCGCCATTTTGGGGCTACGGCCCGTTGAAAACGGGTGGTTTTCAATGCAAAAAAAAAGAAACTGAGTCACAGCTGTTTTTCTGAAAATCCCATCGTTGGGATGAACGGATGTGACGTTTTTTTGCGATGACGTCACATCCACATACTACTTCTCTGAGTGACGATCGATCATTCCAAAGCTGTGTTAGGGCGCCCCTTGTGGATTTTTTTTATTGAAAGAACGCATCAATGCGATCTTGGCAATCAATGTGTTAAAGGAGCTACACCATGAATTAAAAAAAATAAATTATATTTAATATCATATGGTGTATGTCCCTCAAACCTTTTTCAAAAGGTTTGAGCCTAAATCATCACTCAGATATACTCATCCCAAGTCAATTGTCTCTGGCTTATACAGCACTTTCAGCTGCAATACCAAAACGTCCTCTTGGGCAGGGGGGGGCTACTGAGCAATTCTGTCTGTTAATAAAAAAAAATATTTAAAAAAAATATAAAAAAAAAAAAAAAAAAAAAAAAATCTGCATAAAAAGAAGCATCTAAGAAAAATACAAAATAAAAAAAAAAACACATTTTTGAACAATTCCACCAAGTGTTTGAGGTGCCTGTTTCACCCACTTCCGGGGGGCGGAGCCAAAATCCGAGCCCGAAGTATTTGTTCGTAGACCCCCACTTAGCCCCCCTAAGTGGGGGTCTACGAACAAATACTTCGTAGAAAAAGTTTCGGAGCGATTCGGGCACTTTTCATTTAACATTGGGTTTGCCATCATTAATGTTTATGACATCATAAACATTTCCATTCTTGAGATCGCCTGTTCAGACACGCCCATTCTGGAAATCCATGAAATGAGAAGGAATGACTGAATTAAAAAAAAAAAAATTGGGGTACAAGATACACTGGGGACCCCAAAAAATACAAAAAAACAAGAAAAAAGCGATTTTCATGGTGTAGACCCTTTAATGCTGTGTATCACTATTCACTATTATTTCTGAACATTACTGAAAATGTACTTCATCTCTAGGAACCGTAACTTCATCTCTGTAGCTTTTTTGTTGAAATCCTCTTCTTGGTCACAGATGCGTCGGTAGTGTTGATTTTGACAGCAGATTTTGATTTAGTCATAGTCTTTTGAATCGAATTCCATTTAGTTTTAGTCATATATATATTTTTTTCATCTGAAATGTTTTAGTTTTTGTCTAGTTTTAGTTGAAATTTCATAAGATTATAGTCGACTAAATCTACAGCTGATTTAGTCGACTAAAATGTTGGCGGTGCCTTGATGGCGTCATAATGGCTGATTTTACTCTTGGTTGCATGCTGAAAATAGCCGATCTACAAGCTCACAACGCGTCGCAGCGCGACGCGTTGTGAGCTTGTAGATCTGCTATTTTCAGAGCGCAACACCCGAGCCCAACCAAACATAAAATGACTTGTCTTTTAGTTCTACTGGATCTCTTCTCCACTAGATCCCTCACTAACATTTTAGTCTAGTTTTTATTTGTTGACGAAATTGTCAGTATATTCAGTCTTAGTTTTAGTCATCATAGCTTAGTTTTTATTTTGTTTTTACTTTGTTTTCGTCAGTGAAAAAAGGTAGTTGACCAACATTTTTCGTCATAGTTTTAGTCGACGAAATCAACACTGCGTCGGAGACGCTGGAATTGTCCATAGGGAATGTTTTTAACAAGGTGAGGGCGGGGTGAAAGCTGTCAGCTCTCAAAATCCTATTGCGGTATGCAGATGATACACGTATTGCGTATCGCGATACCGCGTATTGCGGTATGATGGTGGTATGCAGCTCCCCTGATGATAACTTCATCATTTTGAGGTCCAAAAAGTTGATTTCTTTCTGGCTGTACTCAAACAATGCCCCTGGCCCTCGGCTTGGTACTCTGGACATAATTTGTCCCTTGGGGAAAAACTAATTGGGGAACTCTGCTGTAGTGTGATCAACTAGGGCGTTAATTTACGAAAAAAAACAAAAAGTTAAAATATGGAGATTAGAGGTTTCTGAATACTTTGTCCAGCACTGGTTAAACAGCTGTGCCATCAAAGTGATCATTCGCTGGAACGTACACGGCGAACATTCATTTAAGTGTTAATTAAAATGTGCAAGTATATTAAAAAAGAAAAAAGACCCGTAAGGTCCAATGTCACGGGAACGCTTTCAGACGGACAAATCCCTGAGCGCTCGGAAAGTTCCCGAGGGTTTCCGTTCCGTAAGGCCTTTGAGCCCCGTTGAGTAAATTTGAATTTAAGCAGTTCAATTTTAATCAAAGGTACAGTGTGTGTTAAAGTGACGGTACCTTTGATTAAAATGAGCTTTTTTTTCCTCCACCCTGATACGATCAGCGTCTGTTGGGAAAACAGACCTGATTGAGAGACCCAAGGCTCTAGTCTACTCAGTGGTGGAAAGTAACTAAGTACATGTACTCAAGTACTGTACTTAAGTACAGTTTTACATCTCAGAGGCAAATATTGTACTTTTACTCCACTGCAATTATTTGAAAACTTTAGTTACTAGTTACTTTGCAGATATAAATGATTACATTATAAAACAATACATTAACCACTTCAGCCCCATTTTAAACCCAGGCTATTTGAAAATAGCCGATCTACAAGCTCACAACGTGTCGCATCGCGACGCGTTGTGAGCTTGTATATCGGCTATTTACAAACATTTTAGTACTTAAACTTTTGGTACTTTAAGTTTTGTTGGTTCAATATTTATAAAAACCCACAGACACACTGAACCACTTTCACTTCAAATGTTACTTAGAAATAGCAAGTGTTTTTGTGTAATATGACAAATCAGGGCAATAATTGCTATACATTTGTGTGTGTGCGTGCGTGCGTGCATGCGTGTCTGTGTGTGCGTGCGTGCGTGCGTGCCTGCGTGCGTGTCTGTGTCTGTGCGTGCGTGTCTGTGTCTGTGTCTGTGCGTGCGTGCGTGCGTGCGTGCGTGCACGTTTGTGTGCGTGCGTGTGTTTGTGTGCGTGCGTGTGTTTGTGTGCGTGCGTGTGTTTGTGTGCGTGCGTGTGTTTGTGTGCGTGCGTGTGTTTGTGTGCGTGCGTCTGTGTGCGTGCGTGCGTGCATATGTGTGTGTGTGTTCTCTCACTTCACTGAGTGGCTCTGCCGTTGCCAGGGTGACCGCAGCATGAGGGGGGGCTTCTGCAGGAAAGGTCATTGGACGCTGCCGAGTGTCAATCACTGAGGGGGGGGGGGGCAGAGAGAGAGAGACAGAGAGACACAGAGATGGGGGAGAGAGAGAGAGAGACAGAGGGAGACTAAGAGAGAGAGAGAACGGGAGATGGGGGGAGAGAGAGAGAGACTCCAGGGTTAAATGATCAGGATGAACTTGACCGTGGAGGTGTTGCCCAATCCTAGCTCTAGCTGTCCAAATGAACTGACAGGTAGAGAGACACTGACAGAGAGAGAGAGAGACAGGCAGGCAGACAGACAGGGAGGCAGGCAGGCAGACAGGCAGGCAGACAGAGACAGACAGACAGACAGGGATCACATGGCATTTTCTCTGTGAAACAGGAATTCTACACCCAAAACCACAGGGAAGACATCACACACACACACACACACACACACACACACACACACACACACACACACACACACACACACACTGTGCATCTCTCGTGCTGTCCTTCTCCTTGTGACCTTTATTTATTCTTTGAAGCCTGTGTGTGTGTGTGTGTGTGTGTGTGTGTGTGTGTGTGTGTGTGTGTGTGTGTGTGTGTGTGTGTGTGTGTGTGTGTGTGTGTGTGTGTGTGTGTGTGTGTGTGTGTGTGTGTGTGTGTGTGTGCGCGTGTGTGTTTGTTCCTGGGTTTTAGCAGTCAACAGGGAACCCGATTCCCCTGAGCCTGTGTGTCTCTATCTGCCTACGAGTCTGTGTTTTCCTTGTGTGTGCGTGTGCGTGTGTGTGTGTGTGCGTGCGTGCGTGTGTGTGCTGCACAAAGGCACATCTGTGCGTGTGCATGTGGCGTGAGCGCGTTGAGTGTGTGTGGAGTGTCATCTTCATCAGTGATGGAGCAGACAGGAGATGAGTCACCCAGCAACCAGCCACACACGCACGCACACACACACACACACACACAGACACACACACACACAGACACAGACACAGACACACGCACAGACACACAGACAGACAGACAGTCGCACCTCTCACTCTGAGCTCTCACTGCAACCCGCCGCTCCAGCACAGGAGCCAAAATGGACGCTCCTCCTCCAATCATCCTGGACAGACAGGGCTCTGCGTCACAGAGCGTTCACACTGTCTCTCGGTGCCGCGCTATGAGCTTATATATCTGCTATTTTTGAATAGCCAAAGAAATCTAAAAATGACACAGTTTACTTTCCCGGCTAAATGGGTTAAATGGCTTTTTTAAAAGCCATTTAAGCTATAACTAGGCTAAGTTTGAACTTGAGGTGGTGCAACTGGCCCCTGATGAACCTGGTATCAGAATCAGATCAGAATCAATCTTTATTGTCATATCACATTACAAGTAAGGTGGGTGAAATTCTTAGTTGTGCAG
>NC_137615.1:5042220-5062220 GCF_963280865.1 Gymnoscopelus braueri
CTTTCAGTACGGCCAGCCTCCCATGACCCCCGGGGGCGGGGGGGCGGCCTCCTCCTCCTCCTCCTCGTCGTCGTCGGCCGGCATGCAGCAGCAGCAGGAGCCGGGAAACGCCTCGGCGGCCATGCTGATCCCGCCGCGCTCCTCGCACCCCTCGCCCGGCATGCCCCCCCAGCACGGCGGCCCCCACGGCTACACCTCCGCCTCCCAGGGGCCCACCATGAAGGAGCGCTTCTCGGAGAAGCTGCTGTCCAACCCCAGCCTGTGGAGCCTGAACGCCCTGACCTCTCAGGTGGAGAACATCTCCAACAACGTCCAGCAGCTGCTGCTGTCCGAGGCCCTGGTGGCCAACAAGAAGGCGGCCAAGCGCAGCAGCGGAGGGAGCAACAGCAGCGCCGGCAGCGGCACCTCCTCCAAGAAGGGGGGCGACGACTACAAGGAGTACAAGAGCCCGCCCTATCCTGACGGAGGTGGCGGTTTGGGTGGGGGAGGCCCCATGCAGGACCCTTACTCCACCCCGCAACACCACCAGCTGCCCATGGAGCTCCACGAGGGCGGGTACTCCAGTAGCAGTGATGAGCAGCTGGACAGAGGCTACTACTACTGCGGCCAAGGCAGGAGTCCGGCCCAGGCGGCCAACAACGCGCACCTCAGCCTCGACGCCGTCTCCTCCTGCTCCATGACGTCCCCGGACGACATGTCCACCAGGTCTGGGGATTCCGGTCTTCACAACATGACCCCCGATCCCAGGTGCCAGTCGGGGCAGGGGGGAGATGGCATGAGCACGCCGGTGAAAAGCGTAGGGGACGAGCGCTCTCCCGCCAGTGTCACCATCCCCAGTCCGATGAAACAGGAGAGGGACTCCCCTCCAGACATCCAGCGCAACAGCGAGCCCGTGAAAGAGAACTTTGAGGAGTCGGCCTGGACAGAGAAGCTGGCCGAAGAGGAGGAAGTGCCGGTGAAAACGGCACCCGACCAGGAGAAGGACTCGCTCGCCGCCAACTCTCCGGAGAAGCTGGAGAAATGGTCCGAGGACGAGAAGAGCCCGGCTCTCTTCAGCAAAACAAACACAGAGGTTATGGAGAAGAGCTACTGCTATGAGGAGGCTGTGTACCAGGACATCCAAAGCAAATATGACCCCGATGCCAGGGACTCTGTGGAGCAATCTCTCTCCGACACCAGCCCCAAGGGACCCCCGGAGCAGGAGTTGAAATCGGAGGCCTTCAAGTCCGAATCTCCCACCGCCTCGGAGAGCTCTGCCAAAACGTCGCCTTTCATTTCTAGGGGTGACCTTGAACAGGATCAATATTCCACAGAGAAGGAGGACAGCTCAGAGAACCCCTCGCCGACCCCCCGACACGAGGCCTCGGATGCTGCCTACTCAGAGAAGGGAGGGAGCAGAGAAGAGGAAGATGAGGAGGAGGAGGAAGAAGATGAGGAGGAGGATGAAGAGGAGGGGGATGTGGAGGAGGAGGAGGAGGAGGAGGAGGAGGAGGAGGAAATAAAGCAACAGCAGCAACATTCTCCATCCCCTCCTCCATCTGCAGAGGTTAGGGAGGAGGAGGAGGAGGAGGAGGAGGAGGAGAGCGAGGAGGCGACAGTGAGCCAGTCATCGACGGACAAGAACATAAATAACAGAGACGAGTCAGAGGAGCCTTCTGAAGAGCTCTGCAGCAGGACAGAGAGTCCAGAGCCTCTCACAGACCTTCATACTGACACTGAGCCTGCAGAGACCGCTGCTCAGCCGGACGCAACGGAAACCGCAGCAACGGTGGCTCTACCAGACGCTTCAGAAAGAGACTCGGTCATCGGTGACACAGCTCCTCAGCCCCAGTCTGCTATGCCTGTCTTCTCAGCCCTCAACGACAAGGCAACGCCTCCGACTCAGACCCAGGCCCTGGATCACGTCGATCACAGTGACTCTAAAGTACTGGAGCCAGACTCCCCTCAGCTGCCCGGGAAGTCGATCCTTCCCTCGGCCCCCTCCTGGGCTGACACCCCGCCCTCCCCCAAGAAAGGGGATGAGGATATGGAGCCAGGAATCAGCTCTGCCAGCGCTGTGACCCCCTCGGCCAAGCCTGAACCTGTGGCCCCGTCTGCTCAGCCACGGGCCTTCGGACGGAAGCACGTCAGGGGAAGGAGGAGACTCGTGCCCTCGGGTGTGGGAATTGGCCGACAGCTGAGCTTAGACAGGGAGGGGGAGAAGGAGGAGGAGGGAGTCCCCTCGCCGCCGCCACAGACACCCTGCATGACCCCCAGCAAAACCGCACTCTTCTCAGAGCAGATGGACCTCGCTCATCAGGACTCCACGCAGGCGCCGAAACCTTTAACCGAGGGCTCTCGCTCTAGAATGTGCACTCGCTCATTCAACGCACCGGAACTGCCGCCTAAAGTCGAGCCTCATGTGAAGAGAAAACCTGGGCCCAAGCCAGGTTCAAAACCTGGGCCCAAACCAGGGCCCAAACCTGGACCAAAACCAGGAGCAAAACCAGGGCCAAAACCAGGAGTAAAACCAGGTCCCAAACCAGGACCTAAACCCTTCTCTAAGCCTGGACCTAAACCTGGGCCTAAACCTGGGCCTAAACCATGCCCTACACTAGTGGAGTCAATTTTACCAGATCTGCCCCTGAAAGTTGAGCCCCCTGTGAAACGCAAACCAGGACCCAAACCGGGTTCTAAACCTGGACCAAAACCTGGATCAAAACCTGGACCCAAACCAGGTCCAAAACCAGGCCTGAAGCCTGGTCCAAAACCAGGGCCTAAGCCAGGACCTGAGCCTGCTGATGTTTTACCTCCTGTTGACGTTGTGCCCCCCAAGGCCTCAGTGGGTCGACCCAAAGGCTCCATTTCTAAAGCAAAGCTCATACAACAAGAAGGAACAATTCAGCCTTCAGGGGCATCGAGTAGAGGACAAAAGAGCCTAAAGGCTCTACCACAAGTAAACCAGGAAGCAAAACAAGTAAACCAGGAAGTAAAACAAGTAATCCAGGAAACAAAACAAATAATCCAGGAAACAAAACAAGTAATCCAGGAAGTTAAACAGGAAAGCTATGAAATAAAAGCAACGGGCAATGATGGAAAGAACATGATCCTCAGATCCAGAAAGACCTCACTTTCAAAAGAGAAAGAGAAGGACAAAGAGAAAGAGAAAGACACAGAGGAAAACATTCCGGCACAAACTCTGACAGAAATAAAACCTGTTGATGTTCCTCTGAAAGCAGAAGCGCCTCCGAGGATAGAACAGGATGTAAGTGTCATTGTTAAAACAGACAAGAACACAGATCTAAGTGTCACGCCTAAAACAGACAAGAACAAAGATTCAAAAGCCCCGCTCGTTCCACCTCCACCAACTATTCAAGCTGAAGAGAAGACAGTACTTCCGATAAAACGAAAACTCAGCCCAGAGCCGTCTCCGGTGCCCGTGAAGAAAAAGAGAGGCCCGAAGCCAAAACCAAAACCACCACCACCTGAAACCACCCTGGTTGAACAGGCTCCACCCAAACCCAAGGAAAAGGGCGTCCGTGGCCCCAAAAGGAAGCGAGGTCCACCCAAAAAGAAGGCCTCCGTGAGCGTTTCCCTGACCAAAGACGCACAGCCCACCGTGGGCGACAGTGACATCACGATTGAGGCACCAGCCACGCTCCCTCAGTGCCCCACTAGAACAAAAGTACTCCCTCCACGCAAAGGCAGGGGGCAGAAATATGAGGCCATGGTGCAGAAAATTACATCTCCCAGTTCAAAGAAACATCTACCGTCAGCTCCCCAGGCAGACAGCGCTCTAACAGACGATACAGCAAGTAAGGTTCTGTCCCAACATGTCCTGAAGGAGGGCGAGACGTCTGCGACAGTTAATGACACTGACATACTGAAGGGAGAGGCCAAACGTGTCGAATCTAAAAAGGAGGGAGTGAGACAAGAGGAAAGGGAAGCGAGGAAGGAGGAGGTGAGACGGGAACGGGAGAGACGCGAGGTGAGACAACAGGCACCAGACCCATACGAGGTGAGACAGGAGGCGTGTGTGGAGGCGGTAAGGCAGGAGGAAACCAGGCAAGAAAACGTGAAACTGGAAGGAGCGAGACGGGACAAGACGACAGGAAGCAAAGAGATTAAGGGGGAGGCGGCAGGCGTCCCGGTTTGGAACTCAACGGGGGCCCAGAAGGAGGCGGCGGGGGGCCAGGGAGGATTAATGCAGCCGGCCCCAGCGGGGGTACCAGACTCAGCCGCGGGCATCAAGCCCATCAAGCCCACCAGAACCAAGAGGAAGCGATGGGCCATGGTGGAAAGCACAGACGCGTCGGAGGTCGCCTTGGAGGCCGGGAGCTTGATCGTAACGACGCCGCGGCTAGCCAAACAGCGGGCCATTAAGAACAATCACGAAATGCACCTGAAGCAAAGGAGGAAGCGACGGAAAGGTCAGGCCCCTGCGGAGGGAATGGACGCACCCGAGACGCCATCGACCGAAACGCTAGAGCAGAAACCACAACAACAACAACAAGAACAGGAGGAGGTAGCGGAGAAGGAAGAAATCGAGACGCCCCCCGCTGAGTTGTCTTTGCCTCTTCCCATCAGCCAAGTAGAGACGGCAGAGCCCCCCCAGGCCGCCAGCACAGAGCTCATCCAGAAGCCCCGGAGAGGCAGGAAACCCTCGGCAAACCCCACCAAGAGGAAACGAGGGAAGGCCCTGGCCGAGCAGACCCCCGGCGGCAAGCCCGTCAAGGTGCACAAAAAGCCTGGGCCGAAGCCGGGCATGAAGGACGCCCTGGAGGTCATCGAGGCCGTGGTGAGGGCAGCCGCCTGCGAACAGACAGAGAAAGAGGAGAGGGAGAGAGAGGAGAGAGAGAAGAGGGGAACGGAAACGAGCGAGGAAAAGGAGGACAGCGTCGTAGGTCCCGTGGTCACGGTGTCGGAGAAGACCGAGACCGTCGCCGTGAAACGGATCAGACGCAGACCCCTCCCCAGGGACACGAAGCTGTCCTTCCGCCCGTACGTGCGCATCACCGACGCCAGAGACTTCTCCTCCTGGTGTGCCGTCGTCAACAGGCCCGAGGAGGCCTTGGTTCTTCAGAAACGTAGGAAAAGGAGGCTCCTCAAAATGAAGAACCCCATCACGGTGGCCAGGATAGTGCCGCGCGCCGTGGCGATGCGCCAGGGACCCACGGTCCTCAGAAACCTCTCGGACAGACAGTGTCTTACGTGTTGCCTGTGCGGAAGGCCGGCAAACTTCAGAGACCTGGGGGACCTGTGCGGACCCTACTACACAGAGGACAGCGTTCCACGGAAGATCCTGTCCAGACACACCGAACGCATCAGGGAAAACCCAGAGACGGCCGACGACCACAGTAGCAGCCAGGAGGTCGGCCTGGAGCCGGCCGGCCCCTCCTCCTCCAAGAGCGAGGGAGAGGAGGGCGGCGCGGAGAAGGACGGCAGTACGGAAGCCTCGGCTCAAGAGGGCGGTAGCGGCGGCGGCGGCGGGCACCATCACTGGCGACACAGGCGGGCGGAGCGGGCGGAAAGAGGGGGCCGCGGCGGCGGCGGAGGCGGCCCGCGGAGGTTGACGCTCCGGGAGAGGTTCAGGAGGATGCGGCAACTTCAGGCGGCGGGGGGCAACGCCACCGCTGCCACCGGCGAGGGGGGCTCCGAGGGCGACCAGCAGCAGCGAGGCGGCTTGTTCCAGAGGCTGCGGGGCGAAGCCGAGGCCAACGAGCACTGGGCTCATGAGAACTGTGCCATCTGGACCAAAGGGGTGGTGATGGTTTCCGGGAGGCTGTACGGGCTGAAGGAGGCGGCCGTCGGCTCGGCCCAAACGGTAACGATTAGCTTACATCAGTGGTGGAAAAAGTACTGAAATGTTTTACTTAAAGTAAAAGTATCAATACTGCAATGTAGAAGTACTCTGTTACAAGTAAAAGGGTCAGTTCAAATTCAAAATGTACTTGAGTAAAAGTACAAAAGTATTGGTATCAAAATGTACTTTAAGTACCAAAAGTAAAAGTAATAAAATGTTTGGAAATAGCAGATCTACAAGCTCACAATGCGTCGCGATGCGACGCATTGTGAGGTATAAAATAGCCTAGGTATAAAATAGGGTATAAAATAGGGCTAAAGTGGTTAATGTATGTTTTTTTTATGTAATAATTTATATCTGCATAGTAACTAGTAACTAAAGTTTTCAAATAATTGTAGTGGAGTAAAAGTACAATATTTACATCTGAGATGTAGTGGAGAAGAAGTAAAAGTATAGACAATTGGAAATACTCCAGTAAAGTAAAAGTACCTCACAATTGTACTTAAGTACAGTACTTGAGTAAACGTACTTAGTTACTTTACACCACTGACGATAGCTTACATAACATCACTGTTGGCCGCAAAAAACGTATAATGTCCAAAACTTTTCAGGAAATGGAAAAAAGAACCTGTGTTCCAATTGCTTCAATGTATATTATTTAGGCACAAGCTATTGTTTTGCATTGGTTAAAAATGTATAAAATCCATAGACAGACCTAACTATTTCCAACTTGTCATCCCTATTTTGGCCATGGCATTACAGGCGAAAAGTTATAATTGTACAGTACCTATTTATTTTTCAAAAATAGCTAAAATAAGCAGATGAGCCCAAGCAGAAGCTTACAATGCGTCGTGCTGTCATGCGTTCTGAGCTTGTAGCTCGGCTATTATCGCTATTTGTCACACGCCGAAGTATTAGATAGGCCATAAACCTATGAAAAATAAATATGAAGTGTGTAGAGATACAAGGTTTCAAGGCCGACAGTGACAATAATGTATACACAGACAATAGTATACACATTATATGTTTACTTAATACTGTAATAAGAGGTAGATACAATGACAATGCAATGAAGAGAGCATAATATGAGATATCGTCTCTGTTGGGTGGAAACCTCATATGTCCAAAACTGTTACTTTTGAGGATTCTAATAAAAAAATAGCAAAAGTAGCAGATCTACAAGCTCAAAGCGCGTCGCTTCGCGCCGCGCTTCGAGCTTGTAGATCTACGACTTTTGATCCTTCTGCAGTGTGACGCTGTAGGATGATCAAGTAGGGACGGTAATTTACAACAACAAAAAACACAGAAAGTTAAAATATGAAGATAAGAGGTTTCTGCCCTACAGCAGCGATACGAGATATGCCCATATGCCCAATAGCAATGAGGCATTGTTAACCATCTCTCTCTCTCTCTCTCTCTCTCTCTCTCTCCTGTCCTTCGGTCTGTCTCCTCCTTCTCTCTCCCCTTTGTCCGTCCGTCCGTCCGTCTGACCCCAGGACTGCTACAAGTGCCAGATCACGGGGGCGTCCCTCCTCTGCTGCTGGCGAGGCTGCAACCGCAAATACCACTACGTCTGTGCTAAGGAGATAGGTAAGACCCTCCCCAATTACCACTACGTCTGTGCTAAGGAGATAGGTAAGACCCTCCCCAATTACCACTACGTCTGTGCTAAGGAGATAGGTAAGACCCTCCCCAAATACCACTACGTCTGTGCTAAGGAGATAGGTAAGACCCTCCCCAAATACCACTACGTCTGTGCTAAGGAGATAGGTAAGACCCTCCCCAAATACCACTACGTCTGTGCTAAGGAGATAGGTAAGACCCTCCCCAAATACCACTATGTCTGTGCTAAGGAGATAGGTAAGACCCTCCCCAAATACCACTACGTCTGTGCTAAGGAGATAGGTAAGACCCTCCCCAATTACCACTACGTCTGTGCTAAGGAGATAGGTAAGACCCTCCCCAATTACCACTACGTCTGTGCTAAGGAGATAGGTAAGACCCTCCCCAAATACCACTACGTCTGTGCTAAGAAGATAGGTAAGACCCTCCCCAAATACCACTACGTCAGGACAGGAGAGAGAGAGAGAGAGAGAGAGAGAGAGAGAGAGAGAGAGAGAGAGAGAGAGAGAGAGAGAGAGAGAGAGAGAGAGAGAGAGAGAGAGAGAGAGAGAGAGAGAGAGAGAGAGAGAGAGAGGCGACCGCAGACCGCCGGAGAGGGAAGAAAAGCACGGGCCGGAGAAGAATAAATGAATGGTTGGGGGGGGGGGGATGATAGGTAGGGAGTGGAAAATTGAAGGTGGATTGAGAGGGCGAGAGAGAGGACAAATGAGCCGGGCAGAGCGAATGGAGGAAATGAAAAGGATGGAGAGAAGAGGAGGAGGAGGAGGAGGAGGAGGAGGAGGAGGAGGAGGGCTTAGAGAAGGAAAATGCATCAAGACGGAACATTATTGAGTGATAGGAGAGAAGAGAGAGAGAGAGTGAGAGAGCGCATGCGAGTTGAATAATTGCGATGATGAGCGAGAGATAGCTGTGTGTGTGTGTGTGTGTGTGTGTGTGTGTGTGTGTGTGTGTGTGTGTGTGTGTGTGTGTGTGTGTGTGAGATATTGCGTCATTTCTTCCATGCAGATTTCTTATAAATGCTCTGCATTTCTATAGCGTTATTCATACAAAGTGCTTTTACAATGTGCACTACATTATCCTATTTGCACGTACGTATACACACACGCACACACACACACACACACACACACACGCACACACACGCACACACACACCGACGGCAGAGGGAACCATGCAAGGCACCCACCTGCTCAGTTTAACCCATTAAGACCGGGAACGCATCTAACCACTTTAACCATTATTTTATACTTTGGCTATTAAAAAATATTAGATATTCAAGCTCGTAGCGCTGCTGCTACGAGCTTGTAGATCTGCTATTTTTTTTTTATCTTGAAAATGTGTGCAAATCTGAATATACATATATTTTTTTAAAGCGAAAATGTTTTACTCAAATCTTTGCTTCTGGGGTTTGGCTGCCCCGCCCCCAGTGGTGGAAAAAGTACTCAAATTCTTTACTTAAGTAAAAGTATCAATACTGCAATGTAGAAATACTCCATTACAAGTAAAAGTCCAGAATTCAAAACGTAGTTGCGTAAAAGTACAAAAGTATTGGCATCAAAATGTACTTAAAGTACCAAAAGTAAAAGTATTAAAATATTTGAAAATAGCATATGTATAAAATAGTGGTAAAGTGGTTAATGTATGTTTTATAATATCATAATTTATATCTGAAAAGTAACTAGTAACTAAAGTTTTCAATTAATTGTAGTGGAGTAAAAGTACAATATTTGCCTCTGAGATGTAGTGGGGTAGAAGTAAAAGTATAGACAATTGGAAATACTCCAGTAAAGTAAAAGTACCTCAAAATTGTACTTAAGTAGAGTACTTAAGTAAATGTACTTAGTTACTTTACACCACTGCCCGCCCCCATCCGTCCCTCCAAGAAAATCTCCAGATTTTTCCACAGTCTGATGTTGGCAGGTATGAGGGGAGTGACAGAACGCACATTTTAGAACAGGAGCTTATATATGAAATGTGTCAATCAAATTAGGGTTGGGGCTGCTGCACCCACACCACATGTAAACACTGTTATAATGTTTAATGTCAAATTGTTGCAAAAACTGATTTTAAATCGGCGCTACGGTTACTAAGAAATGTTCACTGGAATCCTGTTAGCGTTTTATAGCAATACTGATGGTGGAAACAAATGGGGTTCAGCTAGCCAGTACCTGCTGGCACCAGCTGACAAGCTAGAAGGATGTGCAAAATTTAATAGATTCTAGCTAATGCACAGTAATGGGACATTAGTTAGATAGTTAGCCGAGCAGGGATATTCACTCACTGAGCTGGCAGCGCTGCGTTATCAAACACAGAACCCTGTGTTCATTCTCCTACGGTTGTGGTAAAAATTAGAAGTTATGAAACTGAAGAAATGGCTGTAAATAATCAGGTACCTTTACTTCAAATACAAAAATGAAATACAAATAAACCCTGTAACCGCCAAAGACATTTATTTTTATGGTAAAAATGTATGGACTGTTAGTTTGGTGGTTGAAACACATGAATGAAGATATTAATGTTGAAGGTTCAACTATCTGTCTACTCTTTTTTTTTTAAATACATTTTTATCCCACGATTTTTGTAACCCCATTTTGTTCAACCAGTGCCAATTTTCTAAGTAATCCTGGGCACTACACTCCCTGTGCCAACCTAGGGAGAGCTCAGAGCCGAGCTCATGCCTCCTTCAATGCATGAGAGCTAACAAGCCTTCTTATCACCTGACAGGGGGGGAGTTTCCCCGGTAGGACGTAGCGCGTGGAAGGAACACGTTATTCCAACCAGTTCCCTTCTCCTCCATCAGGCGCCCCGGCTGGCCAGGGGGAGGCAGTATAGAGACCAGGATTACTGCATGTTTTTGTGAGAGTACCTACCCTAGCGGACACGGGAAGAACATGCAAATATCTCAAATATATAAAAATATCTGTATACTCTTAACATGAATGTTTTGAAAGTGTAGTGTATTTATCTATCATCTGTAGTGTATTTATTTATCTGCGGTGTAGCCTATCTATTTATTTATTTAGTGTATTCTGTATCCTATGACAGAGGTAGGGAAGTTTGCGCTTACTATATAGGGCTGAAAACAGGTGTCGCACACTGAAATGAACACACATCTGTGTAAAGGTGTGTTGTAGGTCAGCAGAGATGCTTGGTACAAGAATAGCCATGCGGCATATATTACATGTGACTGCATGCATTGTGCGCGGGCACCGACATGTCACATGGGCACTGAAGATGACCACTCTATTTGTACATACCGTATGTATAAGTTAGTTGCAGTGGTGTAAAGTAACTAAGTACAAGAACTAAGTACAATTTTGAGGTATTTTTTACTTTACTTGAGTATTTCCAATTTTCAACACTTTTACTTCTACTCCACTACATCTCAGAGGCAAATATTGTACTTTTACTCCACTGCAATTATTTGAAAACTTTAGTTACTAGTTACTTTGTAGATTTCGATTATTATTACAAAACATACACTAACCACTTCAGTCGTATATGCATATGCAAAATGCATTTTCAGGTCATGATACACATTTTATCCAATCAGGAGAGAGAACTCATACAGGATACAGATACAGAAGTGATGAAACAAAGAAATGAGCAGACAGCATTGGAATCGGAAAAGTGTAAAATTGAAGCTGATAAATGGGTGCTCTCTCCTGATCAGATGAAATTGGCAACCCACCTGAACATTTATTTTCTGTTCATTAAAGAGCTGGAGAGATAGAGATACGTAGAGATGCTACAAAATGCCAACAAAAACTGTTTTCAATTTGACAAGAAACATTATTACATTATTACTATGTTTACATGTGGGGTGGTGCAGCCCCAACCCATTTCATATTTCATATTTAAGCCCACTTCCTAAAATGTGCTTTCTGTCATTTCCCTCGTGCACGCGAGATGCACGTGTGTCCCTGTGCACATCCTGGGACTGGTGTGAGGTTTACCCCATTAGTTCAGTAGCTCCATAGTGAATAAAAAGTCCAATTGTTCACCAATTAAGTCTCAAATTCACGGTGGTGAATCCCAGCAGCAGAATCTTCAGTGAAGGCACACGGTAAAGCTTCCAGGGAAAGCACGACAGCATGCAGATGATGTGGTTTTGTGACTTAATGGGGAACAATTGGACTTATATTTCCACTATGGTGCTATGGAGATAATGGGGCCAACCTCAGCTGTGTATATTCACATCTTTCCCAGCTTGTGCACAGGGACACACGTGCATGGGGAGTGACAGAAAACACATTTAGAACAGAAGCTTAGAAAGGCATGCATTCATTTAACGTTGAGAGCGTACATTTATTTTAATTTTTTTAACCCATTCAATCCGGGGACGCGTCTCTGTCATTTTAGATTTCTTTGACTATTCAAAAATAGCAGATATACTAGTGCCGCGCTATGAGCTTGTATATCTGCTATTTTTGAAGCAAAGATTTGAGTTACAAATGTTCACTTAAAAAATTATATATTCAAAGATTTGCAAAAAAAAATATGATTTTTCACGAAAGAATTGCAGATCTACAGTACAAGCTCTTAGCGCACTCGGTGCCGCACTATGAGCTTGTATATCTGCTATTTCTGAATAGCCAAAGAAATCTAAAAAATGACACGGATTCTTTCCCGGTCTAAATGGGTTAATGAACAAAGCATTTTGTGTTGCCTACAGTATAACAGTTGGGCATGATGCCCAACTGTTATACTGTAACTGTAACAACTCACATGTGTATGCTTTTGGTATTGCCCTGTATACCTCACGCTGTAGAGGGGGATTAGAAGACCTCTGTTTTAATCTGCCTGCAACACCACGTCCTCTTTATATCACTCTATCAATTCAATTCAATTCAATTCAATTCAATTCAATTCAATTCAATTCAATTCAATTCAATTCAATTCAATTCAATTCAATTTGAATGAGCATATTTGGCATGGGAAACATACGTTTACATTGCCAAAGCAAGTGTGAAATAAAACAATAAAAGATGGAGAAATGTCTTTCTCCATCACCCCCCCCTCCCTCTCTCTCTCTATCACCCCCCCCTCCCTCTCTCTCTCTATCACCCCGCTCTCTCCCCCTCTCTCACGATAACTCCCTCTCTCTCTACCCCCCCCCCCCCCTCTCGCTCTCTCTTTCTATCCGTCTCCCTCTACCCCCTCTCACTCTCTCTCTATCACTCCCTCTCCATCTATTTCTGGGTCTCTGTCTTTTTACGGCATGGCTCTTCATGAGTCTATAAGCAGGTCTGTGTGTGTATGTGTGTCAAAAGTACACCCTGCGTATGTCACTGATCACATGACCTCAATCAATTATCCAGTTCTAGGCAACATAGAAGGAGGGGGGGGGGGACTTTCTTCTTATTTCCACACAACAGTTCTAAGGTGTATTAAAGCCATAGTTCAATGTTGAAAATGAGTGGAAATCCCCTTTAAGGTTAGGGTTGGAGTTATGCCTGATTCACACTAGTCGTGCACCTGTGAAATTGCACCGGAAATAGCAGATCTAAAATCTCACGACACGTGGCGACGCCATGCGTTGTGAGCTTGTAGATCTTATACTGTATATCTGCTCTCTCTCTCTCTCTCATGGTCTCCATTCTTCTGTGTCTCTGTGTTCCTACAGGTTGTACGTTCCATGACGATGACTTCTCCGTCAAATGCCCCAAACATGAGGTGAGACAGCACGCACACACACACACACACACACACACACACACACACACACACACACACACACACACACACACACACACACACACACACACACACACACACACACACACACACACACACACAGCAGACAGACAGACAGACAGACAGACAGACAGACAGACAGACAGACAGACAGACAGACAGACAGACAGACAGACAGACAGACAGACAGACAGACAGACAGACAGACAGACAGACAGACAGACAGACAGACAGACAGACACACACTGGAGTGTTAAGCCTGATTGTAGTGCGACAGTGTCTCGCGTCGAGAAAAGCAAAAAGAAGAAAAAACATCCTTTGTTTTTGCCTCTGGGGCACCGTCTCCTTTTTGTGTTAAACAGGAACTTCAGTTTGGCTCCTCCCCTTTCTCAGTCCACTTCCTCCCGGGTGCTTCGGTGTTTATCCCTACCAACAACGACATTACACGCTACGTTGTGCTTTAATTAACTCTGAAAGTGCAGACAAGTTTTACACTTTGAGTTAAATGAATACTTCACATTTTACTGTGTAGGTATACAAGCTTATTAACTGATTCAATTTGATGTCTTTGTGAGGTTGAAACTATTATTTTAGTCTGTCTTAACACAGACACAGAGTTTATTTATGTGTGCACGTCATATTGCTGTATTGTTGTGGTCTTTCTGCTGTTTTGTGGTAGTCTTGAGGTTACATGGCAGGAACATGTTTTTTCCCTGCAATACATCTCGTTTTATTGTTATATCAATCAATCCACTTTGTTGTCACAACACAGTTACAGGTAAAATGAGGTGAAACTCTTGTTTATGGAGGCTTTCACGTTTGCAGTTCAGTCGTCAGGGTCTACGGACTACGGATGAAAAGTAGCATCCTTGCCAGGGATGTGGAGAGAATGGTCGAGGGACAGGGGCTGAAAGGGGCTGGAATTTTGTTTGGCATTTCTAGCCCCGAAAATAGCCGATCTACAAGCTCACGGCGCATCGCAGAGCGACGCGCCGTGAGCTTGTAGTGCGGCTATTTTCTGTGCGCAACGCCACGCTCAACTAAGTATAATCTAGCCTTTACTGGAGATGCGGCGAACGGCATGGATTTATACAAAGAGGGCGATTTGCATTTGAGTTCAGGAGAGTTAGGAAAAGGCAATTCTCTTGAATGCTGCCTTTGGGTGTACGGCATGGAAAGGGGACATTTGCATTCCTTTCACCGGAGTAAATGCTGCATTCATGGTCTGGAGAGGACATTTTTTAACCCATTAAGACCGGGAACGCATCTGTGTCATTTTAAGATTTCTGTAAGGGCACCGAGTGCTGCGCTATGAGCTTGTAGATCTGCTATTTTTGAAAAATCGTGAAGTTTCTGCAGATCTTTGAATATATATATATTTTTTAAAAGTAAGCGAACTTTTTTTACTCAAATCTTTGCTTCTGGGGGTCCCTGGAACAACATATTTTGAGATGGGGGTCTGCGGCCAAATACATATCATTGTGGGGTTCCTTGACACCAAAAAGTTTGAGAACCACTGATATTATACCAACATACGTTTAAAAAAAAACTTTTAGGATTTAGAAGACATTTGTAGAATCCCCAGAAGCAAAGATTTGAGTTAAAAATGGTCGCTTTAAAAATATATATTCAAAGATGTGCGCACATTTTTCAAAATTTTTCAAAAATAGCAGATCTACAAGCTCATAGCGCGGCACTCGTATGAGCTTGTACATCTGCTATTCTTGAATAGCCCAAAGGAATCTAAAAATGACACGTTCCCGGTCTTAATGGGTTAAAAGGCGGGTAAAAGGGCAGGGGCTCGAGCCCCCTTTGATGTCCATGTTGTGCACGTGCCTGCATGGGCCTTCCTGACTCGGACGTATTCACACTGCAACTCTCTACGTTTTGAGCTTGTAGATCTGGTATTTTTGCTATTTTTTAATTGGAATCCTGAATTTAGTTTTGCTATTTTTTAATTGGAAAATCCTGAAAAGTAACGTTTCTTTTTTTATTTCAAATGCGTTTAGTTATGATTATGTTAACTTTATGAACTACAAATACAAATACATTGGACATAAAAAAGACAATAGAATTTTAATACTAGTCATGAAGCTACTAATATAGACTGAAGTAATTAAAGCGGGTCATGTTTGCATGTTTGGAATTGTAACAGCTGAAATCAATAATATATCAGTATTCCGATATAGGTTAATCTATGCAGCAGCACATAAAGCCCTACCTTAACCAGCTGCAACATTAATGCATTACTAATTACAATCCAAATTAAATGGGCCGTTCTGCATAATGAGTACTTTTACATTTGGTACTGTAAGTATATTTTGATGCCAAAATCTTTGTGCTTTTACTCAAGTAAAAATACGAATGCAGGGCTTTCACTTGTAACAGAGTATTTCGGCATTTGCTTCTTTTACAGAACTACCTACGTTGCACCGACGATCCGACTATTGCGCAATAATGTAGTTATATACTGTAGGGCCACAATGCGCAATAATGTACAAATACACAGTGTACGGTAAATATGAAAGTTGCAAGCATGAAAGGCAGTGGCGTAAAGTAACTAAGTATATTTTCACAAGTACTGTACTTAAGTACAATTTTCAGGTATTTTTACTTAACTGGAGTATTTAAAATTTTCAATACTTTTACTTCTACTCCACTACATCTCAAATGCAAAATATTGTACTTTTACCCTACTACAATTATTTGAAATCTTTAGTTACTAGTTACTAGTAACTTTGCAGATATGAATTATTACATTATAAAACATCCATTAAGCACTTAAGCCCTATTTTCAGGGGCGTAGCACCAAATTCTGGGCCCTGGGGACAAAGATTCACTGTGGGCCCCCCTATGATTTTTTTTCTTTAAAAAAGACCAAAACAATACTGGCGAAAATTTAACTAATTTGGTGGAAGTAACATTATCGTTTTCTCACCGTCAGTTGATGTTTCATATCCATATGAGTCAAACCACCGGGATCATTAGTTTATTTTTGGAACACAGTTCTTATTTGACGCGATATTAAAGATGTCTATGGGGATTCAGAACGGGGGTGGAAAACCGCGAACCAGGTAGGATGTGTAAATTACGTCAGACTTCGGTGCTCTATATAGGATAAGAGTATCTCTTCCACCACTGGTTATAGCCTTTAGAACACCAAGTACTGAGCTGTTGTCTTCCCCTCTCATCATCATGTCTTCATCCACCCTTCTCTCCTCGTCAAGAAAACAAATAAACAAATACATAAATAACCGCTCTCTCTCTCTCGCCGGATGATTTAGTGTCGATTTTTCCCAATGCAGGAAACAATTGTCAGCTCCTGTGAAGCATTGAGAGAGGGAGAGAGCAGTGGTGTAAAGTAACTAAGTACATTTACTCAAGTACTGTACTTAAGTACAATTTTGAGGTATTTTTTACTTTACTGGAGTATTTAAAAATGTCAGTACTTTTACTTCTACTCCACTACATCTCACTGGCAAATATTGTACTTTTACTCCACTACAATCATTTGAAAACTTTAGTTACTAGTTACTTTGCAGATATAAATGTTTACATTATAAAACATACATCAACCACTTTAGCCCTATTTTATACATAGGCTATTTGAAAATAGCCGATCTACAAGCTCACAACGTGTCGCATCGCGACGCGTTGTGAGCTTGTAGATCTGCTCTTTTCAAACATTGTAGTACTTTTACTTTTGGTACTTTAAGTATATTTTGGTGCCAAATACTTTTGTACTTTTACTCAAGTAACATTTTGAACACAGGCCTTTTTACTTGTATCAGAGTATTTTTATATTGTGGTATTGTTACTTTTACTAGTAAAATATCTGAGTACTTCTTCCACCACTGGGAGAGAGAGATAGAGAGATATAGAGAGAGAGAGGGGGGGTGGGGGGGTGGGGGGGTGAGGGATTCAGGCAGGTGGTTCCTGTGTGTTCATTGGACAGTGATGTATAGTAACATCGACGGGGGCGGAGCCAATATAAAATCCATGAGCACTCTGGATCGCGTCTCGGGATTGACTGATCACGTCTCGTGTTCCAAACCCCCCCGCCACCCCTCCCCCCCGATCGATAACATATAAACCCGCTGACCTTGGCAAAGACAAACAGGGCGGTGTGTGTGTGTGTGTGTGTGTGTGTGTGTGTGTGTGTGTGTGTGTGTGTGTGTGTGTGTGTGTGTGTGTATGTGTGTGTGTGTGTGTGTGTGTGCGTGTGCGGTGTGTGTGTGTGTGTGTGTGTGTGCTGGTGTGTGTGTGTGTGTGTGTGAATGGATCAGGAGCTGATCGGAGATTTTTAACAGCTCCGTGGGGGGCCCTGAGGGGGGAGTGGGGGGGGGGGGCCTTGGGGGCCTCTTGTTTTTGACAACCACGCTGCCACTAGTCTGGCGCTCTCCAAGGACCTCCCACCGTTACACTGGGTCACACCGTCTCCTTCTGATGTTGGCCGTCTGCCGCTCAGCCCCCCCTTTATTAGCTTTAAACCAGTCGCCATCTGCTGGTGGGTTGTTGACACTGCAGCGCAGAGAGAGGAAGGTCAAATACAATGAGAGGAGAGGAGAGGGAGGGAAGGAGGAGGGGAGGAGGGGGAGGAGGGGAGGGATGCTGACATTCAACGGGGAGCAGCGGTGCATTGAGGCAGCAGTTGCCTCCACCACCTCCCCTCCATACCTCTATTCTCTCTCTCTCTCTCTCTCTCTCTCTCTCTCTCTCTCTCTCTCTCTCTCCTCTGCGCAGACTGACACTGACAAGGATGAAACGTTGGCTGCTGATCAAACCACCCCCTCTCTCTCTCTCTCTCTCTCTCTCTCTCTCTCTCTCTCTCTCTCTCTCTCTCTCTCTCTCTCTCTCTCTCTCTCTGTCTTCCTCTCTTTCTTCACCTCCTCATCCTTTGTGCCTCTCCTTTTACATTCACAAAACATCCATTCCTCCTTCATCTTCACCTCCTCATCGCCTCCTTCAGCTCCCAGGTCTAGCAGAGGAAATGAAGGGGGAGAGAGAGAGAGAGAGAGAGAGAGAGAGAGAGAGAGAGAGAGAGAGAGAGAGAGAGAGGTTGTTGAGGCAGAACTGTCATCAACTGAGGGATCTGAGCTGTGTGTGTGTGTGTGTGTGTGTGTGTGTGTGTGTGTGTGTGTGTGTGTGTGTGTGTGTGTGTGTGTGTGTGTGTGTGTGTGTGTGTGTGTGTGTGTGTGTGTGTGTGTGTGTGTGTGTGCGTGCGTGCGTGCGTGCGTGCGTGCGTGCGTGTGCGTGTGTGTGCGTGTGTTGCCAATTTAGCGGGCTGAGCTACCTAATCAAAGGGAGGAGAGCACACACACATACAGCTATATGTGCACAGAGAGAGAGGGAGAGGGAGAGGGAGAGAGAGTTGAAGAAAAGACAAGGAGAGAGAGAGAGAGAGAGAGAGAGAGAGAGAGAGAGAGAGAGAGAGAGAGAGAGAGAGAGAACAAACAAACATGCTGTTTTTGTGCTGGGGCTTATGGGAACAAAAGGGGGGCGTTACATCAGAGAGAGAGAGAGAGAGAGAGAGAGAGAGAGAGAGAGAGAGAGAGAGAGAGAGAGAGAGAGAGAGAGAGAGAGAGAGAGAGAGAGAGAGAGAGAGAGAGAGAGAGAGAGAGAGAGAGAGAGAGAGTAGAAGAAAAGACGAGGAGAGAGAGTTTAATGAGAGCAGAAGAGAACAAGAGTTATTCCACCGAGGGAGCGAGAGAGGAGGAGAGAGGGAGGGCAACTTCAAAGAGAGAGTGAATGAGAGAGAGATAAAAGAGAGAAAGAATGAGAGAGAGAGATAGATAAAAGAGAGAGAGAGAGAGATGAGAGAGATAAAAGAGAGAAAGAGAAAAGCTGGTCCGTGTCCAGGACGTACAGTAAAAGCTAGGACAGAGAGAGAGAGAGAGAGAGAGAGAGAGAGAGAGAGAGAGAAAGAGGCACACGCACATACGCACACACACAGACACACACACACACACACACACACACACACACACACACACACACACACACACACACACACACACACACACACACACACACACACACACACACACACACACACACACACACACACACACAGAGACACAGACAGAGAGAGAGAGAGAGAGAGAGAAAATACAGATAGATAAACAGGAGGAGTGAGGATGATGATGAGTGTGGTGATGAAGGCAGAGTGGTTGGTATCAGGCTGGATATGAAGCCAATGAGGAAGTGCTTTTCAGGACTGCAGTTCTCATTAATGGCCTGAAAGGTGTCGCTATTTCCCCCCTGCTGTCTGCAGAACAGTCATATGCATTGTGTAAATGGACCCTTCGCTAAACCCCACCCCCAAAAGCCATTGTCCAATGCTAGCTTAGCAACCGTTGTTAAGCTTGCATATGGTCTGGCAAGCTTTCGTCACCTGTCATATAGCTGTCAATGTTATTTCTCCCGCACACACACACACACACACACACACACACACAATCATTTGCAACATAATAGCAAGAATAGGAATACCACGATAACGCGATGGTGACTATGAACCAGCAACAGATTCCACGTACCCAAACCCGTTGGTGGGTGCTTTTCCCAAGCTGAAATCTGCGCTTAAACTGCAATGCTGCAGGGCTGTGTTGTTCAACACATAGGCCTACACAGCTTAAAGACGGGGTGCCGTGATTTTCAATGATTTTTTCTCCCCCTTAAACATAATCATCAGGTATTATGGTTATACTAGGAGGAAGATTTTTTCAAAAAAGTGTACAGAAAGTGTTAAAATTATGTTTTTATGTGGACACGCCTCCAGTTCATTAAGTATACCTGGTTCTCACCTTAGCACCTCCCACCTGTCCTAGTCCCTCCTTCCTCCTCATGCCCACACCTGTTGTGTTATGATAATGAGGGGGAGGGTATATTTCTACTG